>NW_028270144.1:100261449-100583324 GCF_037043375.1 Chiloscyllium plagiosum | reverse complement strand
CGTTAAGTCTGTGCTGCTGGGCCCACTGGAGTCAATGCTGCTGGGCCCACTGGAAGTTATGCTGCTGGGCCCACTGGAGTCCATGCTGCTGGGCCCACTGGAATCCACGCAGCTGGGCCCACTCGAGTCTGCGCTGCTGGGCTCACTCGCTGCTGCCAATGTTGCTGCCACTGCTGTGACTGGGCTCTATACCAAGAGATAAGTAAAAAAAAAGAAAGAAAACAAGAGAAGAGAAAAAATAAGAAAAGAAGCAAAAAATAGCAGCTGGACCAGACAAGCTCCAGGCTCATTTGGCTCATTCTGGCACCATCTTACCAGGATCAGTACCTGGAACGTGCTGCTTGAAAGTGTGTGGAAGCCAATTCAATAAAATCATTCAAGAGGGCATTAGATAAATGTTCAAACAGACTACCAGAGAAAAATCAGGAGTTCGCTGTTAAGCCAAAATGCTCAGTGTCAATGCAAACACACTGGACTGAATGACAGGATCTGTAATGATAACAAACCTGTGGCTTGGGCGGGACCAAGGGTAACACCAGATGTTGGTGGTCAATTACATTCATACATAGGAACAGGAGTAGGCCATTGCGCCTTTTGAGCCTGTTCATTTAATCCCTACAGTGTGAAAACAGACCATTCAGTCCATCAAACCCACACCAACCCTCTGAAGAGCATCCCACCCAGACTCCTATCCCTGTAACCCTGCATTCCATGTGGGTAATCTACCTAGCCTGCACATCCATGGACACAATGGGCAATTTAGCATGGCCAATCTATCTAACCTGCACATTGTTGGACTGTGAGTGGAAACCAGAGCACCTGGAGAAACCCACTCAGACACGGGGAGACGTGCAATCTCCATATGGACAGTTGCTCAAGGTTGGAATTGAACCTGAATCCCTGGTGCCGTGAGGCAGCAGTGCTAAACACTGAGCCACTGTGCCACCCAATTGTCCCATCATTCAATTAAAACATGGCCTAACTCCCTGTCTTTCGGCCAAATTCTTTAACATCTGCGCTTAATAAAAACTTATCAATCTCAGATTTGGCAACTGATCTAGCATCAACAGCTAATAGTGGAAGAGAATTCCAGCATCTTTGTGCTTCCTAATATCTCTCCTGAACAGTATAGCCCTAATTTATAGACTCTGCCTCCAGGTTCTAGAATCCTAGAGTCCTTGTGGCAATAGTTTATCCTTATCGACCCTATCTTTTCCTGATAATACCTTGAAGACTTCAATCAGATCCACTACACTTGTTGTGTTGCAGCATCTGATGACTGATGTAGCAGCTTCTGTTCTGCACGTGTAGCTTGCCCAGTCCATTCAGACTGCTGTCACGCAAATTCAACTTACTGCCATGCAAGCTCAGACACCTGACATTGTTTCTGTGGTTGAAAGTGTGTGAAGGGGCTGGTAGAGTATTGCAGCAGCCCAGCAACAAACTGCCAAGGTTGTTGAGACCCTGTCCCAGAGGTGGCTTTCTGAACAAGGAATCTCCTTTGAGATGATAGCATCAGTGTACCCACCTTGATACACAGTCAATACACTTGCTGTTAACAGCAAACTGAGCCTGCTGTTTCCCCTTGTTGAGATATGCAGTCCAACGTCAGGTCTTCCAGGCCTAGAACTGCTTGAAGTCATCCTCCAAGACCATCTGCTGTCTATACCATTGAACTTCCGCAGCCTTCTAACATTTATACAGTAATCAACCGGGACATACACAGACACATAGAAGACAGTCAGTAAGACCAATTTTAGTTATTCTGTGGAATATGGACTAATTTTCTTTTTGAAGCTTTGTTAGGAATATTTACTTTGGAATTGTTTTATTTTGCATTATGGTAAAGAGGATATTGTAATGGTCAGTACAGACAAAAGCCAGTGTAGGTCAATAGAGAATTGGGGTTTCAATTACTTGGTTATGAACTCAGATGGGGTTTTCGTGACCAGCCAGCCAGAATGGTTGTCTAGTTTATTTCCTGTTCCTCCTACTACTGCTTCTCAGCTACTGCAGTGGCAAGACAGTGCATCATTCAGCAAGCCATTGAATTGTAAAACAGACCTTGTTGTATATTTCAGCTCTCTCCGGAATGGTTGAAGCTCTAGAAGTATTGATTAACACATTAATTCTCTGCTTCCTTTTCATACGGCAACATGACGTTCATTGTATATCTGCGGTCCAAACAAGCATGGGTTGTACGCCAAAGTAATTAGTCATGTGGGTCGTGAATAACTCTTGCTGCTCAGTAACCTTTGATTTGTCATGTTGGCTCAAATCCAACTGGAATTGAAGATTGCTGCATCATAAATTCATCATGACTTCTTTCAAAATACTGAGCTTGACATTGATCTGGATGATTCTCCAAGTAAATCTGGATCTTGAAAGAGTTAATTCTGTCATTTTGGCTGGAGAGCAGAGTTAACGTGCAGTGCCTGCAAAGCTATATGAATGCAGTCCGCAGCAGTCATGTCATGGTGAAGTCTGCAAACTCAGTGATGTTGCATGCTCTCTCCACATGCTGTTTATTGAATGGAGAGTATTAAATGACATTTCTTGTAGAACTGCAGCCTGTAAGGTGTTGCAAAGAACTCCAGACAATGATTTACAGCTAAGATCACTTTCAGAGACTTTGTCTAAACTTGTCTTTGTCCTGTCATGAGATTGCAACAGCTGTCAGACTTCAATAAATATGTCCATACTGAAGCAAAGACATTTCATATGCTGTTCCTCACTCACTCACACTCAGGTCAGAGAATTGCTCCCTGACCACTCTGGGTGGATATCAATTCCTGCTGAGGATCTTCCTGCAGTGTGTCCTACTCTGGGTGGCCTCTCTTTATTCTCAATGCTGTGTTCAAAGAGAAATGGCTAATAGTGCACTCATGCCTTAGAGCAACCGGTTTGTGTAAGAGATTTGAAGTTAGCAAAAACCTCCTGTTACACCTGCCACGTTAAACCCTGTAGACTTTTATAGCCTTAAAAATCAACATAAAGCATCAAACAACATGTAGGGTGGCATGATGGCTCAGCGGTTAGCACTGCTGCCTCACAGCACCAGGGACCTGGGTTTGATTCCAGCCTCGGACAACTGTCTGTGTGGAGTTTGTACATTCTCCCCACGTCTGCATGGGTTTCCTCTTGCTGCTCTGGTTTCCTCCCACATTCCAAGGCGTGCAGGCTAGGTGAACTGGCCATACTAAATTGTCCATGGTGTTCAGGGGTGTGTAGGTTAGGTACATTACTCAGGGGAAACGTAGAGTAATAGGGTAAGGGAACGTGTCTAGGTGAGTTACTCTTTGGAGGATTGGTGTGGACTTGTTGGGCCAAATGGCCTGTTTCTGCACTGTAGAAAAACATCAGCTAGCAATGAACGTGCAATAGTTGATGACCTCTTTACATGGTGGGGGAGGAGGTTAAATAAGGGATGGGGAGCTTTCCCAGCTGCTAAATGCATGGCTAGCTGTATAAGGTTGAGAAAATATTATTTGCAGCATGGAGACCAAAATGGCCCTGTAAGTGTCAAGTTAATGTTGTATACAGATTCATATCATGTTCTGTCAGTTCTGCATAGATCAGGTTCACTGCCTTCCTTATTCTAACAATTTAATAGGAAAGAATCCCTTCAGCCATTCAGCCCATCAAGTCAACACCAAGCCTCTGAAGGACATCCCACCCAGAATGCTACCGCCACCCTATCCCTGTAGCCCTGCATTTCCCATAGCTAATCCACTCAATCTACACATTCCTGGACACAATGGGCAATTTAGTATGGCTAATCTCCTTCACCTGCACATTTTTGGACTGTGGGAGGAAACCAGAGCACAGAGGAAACCCAAGCAGAAATGGAGAATGTGTAAACTCTACCGGAGGTGGAATCAAACTGAGATCCTTGGCACTGTGAGGCAGCAGCGCTAACCTCTGCACAAACCATGCTGCCCCATTTAAGGGATACGAAATTATACTTTTCCTTCCAAATCATATGCAGTTTCAGCTTCAAGAAGCCATGAATTAGTGTAATCCAATCAAACATCTGTGGTAGCCTCAGACAAATCCTCAAAACCAATTCTTCAGTACTTGTGCTCTTAATCTCATGAAAGATTCTTGCTATTAAAAATTGTAGTCCTTAGGAATTCATATTTGGCATAACTTTGCACAAACTAATATGCCATTCAGCATGATTCACACCTGAAGTGTGTACACATAGCACAGATGTGAATTTAGAGTTCTAAAGTGTCATAGCCCCCTAAAACAAGTGCAAACAATCCCAAATTCTAGCCTTGCACATTATGCTCTATGTTGTTGTACTTCCTTTGTTACAGCTTAGTAAATCTTTTTAGCAGAAGTGTGATTTATGAGTTATCATGTGAAATTGGTTGTCACAATCATGAAATTAATTGATCACAGTTACAGGGTAAACCATGGTCAACTTGGAAGGACTTCAGAGTTTAACTTATGGACACATACATCATTAAGTTATCACAGTTCTATTCTCCTCATGATACATTGATATAAATTTTCTTCTTTCTGGATGAAAGTCATTAAAAGACATTGCCCAAGAAGAAAGTGAACATCCAAAAACCGGGAACGCACATTTTGGATGTCAAATGGAAATACTAAATCAGGTAAGGCTGCAGGTTGGAATCCACTCACTCTGCCAGCTAGTTAAATGACTCCATGTGTGAAATACTCTGGGGAATCTGCTGAACAATACTTTGTCCATAAATTTAAAAATCACACAACACCAGGTTATAGTCCAACAGGTTTAGTTGGAAGCACACTAGCTTTTGGAACGACGCTCCATCAGGTGATAGTGGAAGGCTTGATCGTAACACAGAATTTATAGCAAAAATTTACACTGTAAATTTTTGCTATAAATTCTGTGTTACGATCGAGCCCTCCCCTATCACCTGATGAAGGAGCATCGCTCTGAAAGCTAGTGTGCTTCCAATTAAACCTGTTGGACTATAACCTGGTGTTGTGTGATTTTTAACTTTGTACAACCGAGTCCAACACCTGCATCTCCAAATCCTGTCCATAAATGACATGGAAAAAAGCAATTGAATTGAACAAATTAGCCACGCCTGCATGTCAAATATCTATTCAGATCAATAAAGATGCCAGCATTCAAAGCACAACATCTGGCATTTGCATTTTATAATTGCTGGAATGTGTCAGCTGAGGGAATTAATTTGTGAAAAAGATGAAAAATCAACCCGAATCAAAGCTATGGAATAAAAAAAAGACAACTTGGAGAATTGCTTTGAAAAGATAAGTGGAAATGACATTTGTTCGTCTTTTAATTATTTTCATTTGAAAAAGCAGACAGAAGCACTTTTCAAAATTGAGAAACCAAAAGGAAGCATCAAAGTCCATAGGATATCACACAGCCAATATTAACAAGAATAAAACACATAATTCAAGTCAGAAATTAGCAGTTATTTGATGCCTTGGTAGATTCTAGAATCAGCCCTTTCACTCTTTAAACTTTTATCAGTGAGACCCCACATTGAAAGGTTTCACAGCTCAAAGTTACCCCAAATATCTAATATAATGAACATGTTTGATTCAATTAAAATCAAATTGGGGTGGACAAAGTCAAAAATCACACGATACCACGTTATAGTCCAACAAGTTTATTTGAAACTGCAGGTTTTTAGAGCACCTGCTCCTTCCTCAGGCAGCAAGCAAGAAAGAAAACATCGGACACAGAATTTATAAGTAAAAGATCAAAGGGTCACACAACTTATGCAAATACATTGAACAAACCTAGATTGTTATTAAGTCTTTAATCAGTTAGAATGAAGGTGCAGGATTCAATTGATTAACAAGTAAATCCCAGAATTCTCTTCAAGGTCACTACCCCCTAAGTTGAGCTAATAAGTGATAAAAATACCAATATGTTGAAACCCAGCCAAATAAAATTTCATTGCTGAATCTAGAGGAATTCTTACTCTATACTCTACAGCAGGTTATCTCTGTAACTTTACCAAAATGATCTAAAATAGTTTGTTTTTTTTTAATTTCAGTACTCATTCATGGGAGTTGAGTGTCACTGGCTGGGCCACAATTTGTTGCCCATCCCTAGTTGCCCTTGAGAAGGTGGTGGCAAGCTGCCTTCTTGAACCGCTGCAGTTCACGTGCCATGGGTTGGCCCATAATGCCATTAGAAAGGGAATGCCAGGATTTTGACCCAGGGACAGTGAAGGAATAGCAATATATTTCCAAATTAGGATGGAGGGGAACTTGGAGATGGTGGTGCTCCCACGGATCTACTGCCTTTGTCCTTCTAGTTTGGAAGTACAGTCTAAGGATCTTTGGCAATGCATCTTGTAGCTAGCATTCACTGCTGCACACTGCTGAGTGTTGGTGGCCTGGGGAGTGAATGTATGAGAATGTGGTGCCAATCATGTAGGCTGCTTTGTTGTAGATGTTGTCAAATTTCCTGAGTGTTGTTGAAGCTGCACGCATCCAGGCAAGTGGGGAGTATTCGATCACATTCCTGACCTGTGCCTTGTAGATGGTGGACAGGTTTGGGGAGTCAGGAGGTGAGTTAGTCTCAATAGTTTTCCTAGCCTCTGACCTAATCATGTTGGCCACTCTATTTATATAGCGAGTCCAGTTGAGCTTCTGGTCAATGGTAACCCCCATGTCGATAATGGGGTATTGACTAGTGGTAACACCATTGAGTGTCAAGGGGATGGTGATTAGATTGTCTCTTATTGGAGGTAGTCATTGCCTGGCATTTATGTGGCCAGAATGTTACTTGCCACATGTCAGCCCAAGCCTGGATATTGTCCAGGTGATGTTGCATTTTAACATAGTCTGCTTCTATATCTGAAGAGTCGCGTAGAGGGCTGAATATTATATAATCATCTGCGAACCTCGCCAATTCTGACCTTATGATGAAGTGCAGATCATAGATGAAGCAGCTGAAGATTGTTGGGACTATGACACTATGCTGAAGAATTCCTGCAGAGAGGTCTGGAGTTGAGATGACAGGCCTCCAACAACCACATCTTCCTGTGTGCTAGGTATGCTCCAACCAGTCTAGAGTTTTCCCCAATACCCGTTGATTCCAGTACTATCTAATCAGATATTTACAAATAAAAGTTGGCTATTAAATTTAGGCCAAAATAACCTGCCTAGAAGACCCATTTAGAAAGGGCACTCTTGGGGATTGTTAGATAACAGAAGGCACCGATTCAAAGGAACAGCTGGCAACTCAAAAGGACTCGGACTAATGTCCGCACAGAGTGGTGTGGTTATGGAGGTTTCAACTAAATTGACGTGGAGTTGGCATCAGCATTAAGAAGTAGAAGAGCAGAAATTTGGTACATAAAATGTAAGTGTTGGATAGTACAAGACAAGGAACATCAGTGTGTAAGAACCCGGAGAAAGAGGAGGCAATTCAGCCCTTCGAGCCTGCTCCGCCATATAAAATCATGGCTCTCAACTCTACTTTCCATACCCACTCTCTATAATCTTTTAGAGCTATTACTAATGAAAATGTCTCTATCCTCCTTAGATTTAGTCAGCACTGTAGGGGAGTAAATTCCACCAGTTCACAATCTTTGAGGGAAGTAATTCCTGCTTATTTCTATTTTAGGTCTGCTGACCCTTAGCCTAAGAGTATGACCTCTCGTTCACCAAGAGGAGTAACATCTGTGCCCCATCAATTTTCTCAAACCCTTTTCGTATGATATATATATATATCAATTAGATCACTTCTCATCCTTCTGAATTCTAGTGAATAAGTCTTAGCTGCTCAGTCTCTCCTCATAAAAGAAGCCTTTCATTTCTGGAATTAATCACATGAACCACTTCTGAGTTCCTTCCATTGTAATTACACCTTCTCTCAAAAAATGGGACTAAAACTGTACACATTACTCCAGGTTAAAAATCACCAGGTTATAATCCAACAGGTTTATTTGGAAGTACAAGCTTTTGGAGAACCGCTCCTTCATCAGCATGCTGCCTGATGAAAGAGCAGTGCTCCAAAAGCTTGTGTTTGTAAATAAAACTGTTGGACTATAACCTGGTGTTGGGTGATTTTTAATTTTGTATACCCCAGTCCAGCACCGGCACCTCCACATCACATTACTCCAGATATAGTCTCACAAATGCCTTGTACAATTGCAATGCATCCCTACTTTTATACTCCATTTCTTTAGTGATAAGTGCCAATTTCATTTTTCTTTATTCGTTCACAAGATGTGGGCTTACTGACTAGGCTGGCATTTATTACCCATCCCTAATTGCCTAAAAACAATTAAAGGTCTACCACATTGCTGTGCATTTGGTCATACCAGGTAGGAGCAGAAGATTTCCTTCCCTGAAAGACATCAATGAACCAGATGATATTTTCTGACAATCGACAAACGTTCATGGTCATCATTAGACTCTGATTTCCACATATTGAATTCAAATATCTCCATCTGCCATGGCAGAATTTGAACCCAGGTTCCCGTAACATTACCTGTGTTTCTGGATTAATAGGAGAGAGTAAGGACTGCAGATGCTGGAGATCAGAGTTGAAGAGTGTGGTGCTGGAAAAGCACAGCCAGTCAGGCAGCATCTGAGGAGCAGTAGAGTCAAGCATAAGTTCTGATGAGGCGCTTTTGCTTGAAATGTCAACTCTCCTGCTCCTCGGATGCTGCCACTCTTTCTGGATTAATTGGTTAGATATAATGCCGCTAGGCCATCAACTCCGCCCTGGAGTTTCATTTGTCCTCTTTATTTCCTACAGTACCAGCAAACTAATTTTCTGTGATTCAAACAGATCACATTCAGGTCTCTCTCCATTAAAGCATTTTGAAGTTTAGGTAATAAAGTTGCCTTTTATTCTTCCTACCAAATTGAATAACCTTACACTCTTCCACATTGAACTCCACCTGCCAAACCCAGTCACCTAATTTATTGATGTCCATTTTAAAATTTCTTATTTCTTTATTGCAACTTATTTTCCCACCTATTTTCTGGTCATCTAAGAATTTGGATATAGTACATTCTTTCATTAATATAGATTGTAAATAGTTGATGCCCAAAAACTGAACCCTGTGGCCTGTAACCCTATTAGTTACAACTTGCCAACTGAAAAGGATTCATTTCTCTCTCATGATGTTTTACTTTCTATTGGTTAACCAATCCTCAATCCAAGCTAAAATATTAGTTCTAACCCATGTGTTGTTGCCACATGTATTAACTTTTTGTGTAAAACTTTATCAAATGCCTTCTGAAAGTTCAGATACACTACATCTACAGAACTTCATGATGAACTAATTTGTTACAACTCTAACAAGTTAATCAAAGATGATTTACACTTCATATATTCACGCTGAATCTGGTGGATTGTGTTTTGACTTTTCAAAGGCCCCATTATGATTTCCTCAATAATTAATACTCAATAATACACATTAAAATAACTGGCTTATTATTTCTTTCTTTCTGCCTCCCTCTCTTTTTGAATAATAGTATTACATGAGCAGCTTTCAAATTCACTTGAACTTTTCACCCTGTCTTGCCTTTTTTTGAATTAATATTCACTATAACTACTGTGTTCCATTTTGTATACGCATAGAAGCTTTTGCTATCTGTTTTCATATTTTGCGCTTGTTTTCTTTCATAATTCACCTTTTCTCTTTATATCATCTTCTTAGTAACCCTTCATTGGTCTTTGGAAGTTTCCCAATCCTCTAACCTGCGACCTTTGAAATATGGTATGTTTTAGTTTTTCCCTTGACTTCCTTGATTAGCCATAATGCTTTATTCTGCTCTTACATTCTCTTTTCCTCAGTGGAACATATTTTAGTTGGAGGAATTGAACATATCCTTAAATATCTGCCACTGATCAGCAACTGCCCTACCTTTTATTCTTCCCACCCTGTCCACTATGTCTATATCTATCCTCATGCATATGAAATTACCTTTGTTTAAATCAGAATATTAGTGCCGACTCAAGTTTCTCATTGTTAAAATGCTTCTGAATTTCCAGCATGCTAAGATCACTCTTGCTCAGAGGATCCTTTACAATGAGATCATTGATTAATTCCATCTCATCACACAACACTAAATTCAAAATAATCATCTTTTTGGTTGGTTCTCGAACATATTGCTCCCAGAGACAATTTCTAATAAACTCTGAACTCTCTCTCTCTAGGCTACCCTTGTCAATTTGATTAATTCAGCCCATATGTATACTAAAATCACCCATGATTATTGTCAAAGCTTTCTTACAGATCCTTAGTGTTTCCTAGTTTATACTGATTCCTGATAAAAAAAAACTATTAAGGGAGCTGTAGATTACTCTGAACAACAATACCATACTGGGAAAGGAAAAAAACTAACAAGGACTTTGAGGGATAACAAGAGAGAGTTACAGATCTTTTAGATATACTTATGAAATATAGTGAATAAAATTTACGTGCTTCAAGCACAAATAATCTTGTGAGAATATAGAACTGAAACATGGATTGAAAACGGATGCAGATCAGATGCTTAATATTTACAAGGTGTTTAGAAAATCTGGGAATGAAAGGAAAGAAGGCAGATTGGCAGTTCCTAGTAATGAAGATACTGTATAGTTGGAAAAGCAGGGTATCCTTGAGGAAGCAACACATTTGGTTGGTGTTACGAAGTAGCATCATCTCTGCTTTCCCTGTGAGGTTTCACTGGGCACATACCCAATATGGCAGCAGACACCCAAAATGGGCAAAATGCTTACAGAGGTGGGAAGGGACCTTTAGTTCATCACTCAATTGGCCTCTTGGTGAACAGCTGGTTGGCACCATTTCCAACACTGGAAAGATAGCATGGCTGCAGTAAGATAGTAGGCACTATTCCTGACAGCTTCTTCAAACTATTTTGCCAGCCTTCTTGCCTGCCAGCCCTGTCCCCAAAGTTGCAGTTGAATTTAAGTGGGACACTTTGTAATCTCTGCAGTTTAATACTGTTGCAAAAGGAAAGGTGTTAGTCTTGCCCAATGCCCAAGTAAAAAGGTTTACATTTTTCATCTAGTTCCTCCTGAACTTTCAGTTTCTAATAGGAATTAAAGTCTAATTCAATCAATTATATTTTTGTCTCCGTCTCATCAGTCAATTTCCCCCATCCAGGTATGAGAAAAGACTAAAACAAATTGGACCTTTCACTTTAGAAAGCAGAAGAAGAATGTTATAAATGGGTGTGGTCAGTTTAGGTGCATAGGTAAAACTGTGACAGATAGAGTGCATCCATTTTGGATTCAAAAAGAGCAAAATGAAAAGGAATTGGAATCTGTAGAGCAACAAAATTAGGGTGTACAATTAAACAATCACTAAAAGCCAGACTAGTTGCAAATTGTTCTCAAAATGATTATTAGAATAGTGACCTTTATCTCAGGAGAATGAAAGGAGGAATATACTCTTCTGTTTTACAAAGCTTCGGAAAGACTTCACTTGGAGTGGTGAATTCAATTTTGGGCACCACACTTCATGAGCCTTGGAGTAGGTGCATTGTAGATTCACCCCCATGATAGCAAGGCATGAAAAAACAGCTTTGTTCAGAAAAAAAAGGTTCCGTCCCTTTAACTTTAGAAAGTTGAAAAGAAAATTAGTTTACGGTTTTAAAATTTAAGAAGAATTTCCTGGGGCAAATACATAAAATTGAGTTCAATCTTAAAATTAGAACTGAGATATTTAGGAATAAAGTCAGGTAGCACTTTGCACATAATGGTAATGATATTTGGAAATCTGTCCCTCAAAAGACTGTTGAAATTTGCACAGCTGAAAGTGATATAATTTTATGACATTAGCCAGGCATATGGATTAAAAGAATTTAAATGGAGTTGAGGTACAGATAAGTGATGATGTAATTGAATGGCAGAATAGTTTTCAAATGGAAATAGTACATTCAAATTCCTTTGTTCCTATGGAAATGAAGTAATCTTATTGTGTATAATTGGAATGGAAGGAATTAAACCAGAAGTAGTATTTTATTCTCATTGGCAATGCAAGAACAAGTTGACAAAGGTACATAATTTGAAATTGGTAAAAGGTAGGTTTGGTATTGTATTCTGGCACATATTCTGGACCAGACAGGTCTGTCCATTTCAGACAGTTACATGACATTACAACACATGTTGTTCCAGTGTAAAAGTATGCACCTTGCATTTACTCACACTCCTTCTGTGCCATGGAGTCAGTTTAGTATTTTGAGACCATAAGTTATGTATATAGTGTCATTAGTAAGCACAGAGTCCAGACTGTGTGTAAGTCTGTGACATCACATCTGTGCAAATAGCTTTGTTAATAAACTTTAAGGCATTTGTCGCAACAAGAACCATTCTGTGGAATATGCTACACAGGATAAAATATAGAAAAGCACAAACCACATCCTGGTCACAACAAGCTAGCATTGAAAGTGACAGTAAATGAATACCAAACGTTTAAAATGTAACAATAGTGCAAAATCATTTTCCTAACAATCATCCAACAATGTGTCTGAGTTCAGACCTAAGTTATTTCAACCAAGACGAAACTGTTACAACCAAAACAAAAATATACAACCCCATATGGAAGCACAGTGAGTACTCCACCTCTTTCTCTGTGTATTGTTTTAAATGTAATTTACCAGAAGGCAACTGCTTTACAACAAAATTGTAATTTGAACATGGTGAAGGACTGCCCTAATCTAAGAAATCAATCCTGGAACAAAGTACAGAAAAAATAATCACTAAAAAAATGCTTTCTATACTCAGTGGACTTTTCCTGTATTCAGGCATCAGTCAGTTCTGCCATTTCTTTTTCCAAAAAGGGTATAAAAGGAGAAAATTGTGTGTGTGGCATTATCATTGATCTATTTTTGCCTAAAATGTCATCTACAAATGCAAGCCTGAACTTTTAAAGTAGCAACAACAAATAACATTTTTAAACGTGCAAAGAAGCCAACAAAAAACACTACACTGCAAAATAGGTTCCTACACTGCCATGTTAATGAGCAAAAAAGCTACACAAAATTAATAGAGAAAGCAACCATCTCATCATGGACTAGCAATCCATTAAGATTCTGTGAGAACTTTCATTGTTTAAAGAAGGTGTGAATCATTACTTTATGGATCAGCAGATAACTGACGAAGAATGATCAAACTTCTTCTTGCTTTGGACCCTAAAATGTTAAGATGAATAAAATCCTGTGGCATTTCTGACAATGACTGCAAATATCATAGAACATTTTTCATATTTTACAAAATTTGTTCAAGTCAATCACAATTACACAGGCTTGGATTTACATTATGCAGCCCTCAGCCATTGAAATTATTGATCAATTCAAACACAGTTGTAAATGAAGAGGTACAGATTTGAGTCGAGCATTGGGTGACTGTGTGGAGTTTGCACACTCTCCCTGTCTCTGTGTGGGTTTCTTCCAGCTGCTCTGGCTTCCTCACACAGTCCAAAGATGCAGAGATTACATGGATTGGCCATGCTAAATTGTCCATAGTGTCCAGAGATGTGCAGGCTAGGTGGATTAGCCATGGTAAAATGTGAGGTTACAGGGATAGGGTGGGGGGCCAGGTCTAGGGGGGATGCTCTTTGGAAGGTTGGTGTAGACTTGAAGGCACTACTCTTAATGTTGAACAGGCGTGCCCCTTGTGAGACAGTCTCAAACAAGATGTCATAGATACAGAATGAGAGGAGGTTGGTTCAAAATTGAGGTAAAAGGATTGTGAATCTGTGTAACTCGCTGGCCCAGATTGGAGTGAAGGCAGAATCAATCAACAGATTCAAGAAAGAAATAGATATGTTTCTGATGAAAAGTGGGATAAGGGGGTAAGGGGAGTAGAGTGGAGTTGAGATCAAGATAAGATCATTCATGATCATGTTAAATTGTAGGGTGGGCTTGAACGGCAATTCCCACTCTTAATTCCAATGTTCCAATGTTTCTATGATGAGCAATAATCCATTGACCTCTTGCTACTTACTAAAGACAACCTTATCTCTCTGTCCAACACTTGGTTATTTGGTGTCAATGGCAAGAAAGTCCTCACTGGATATCTCAGGTGATTTTCCCAACTTTCTTACAGAGTCAAATAGGGGGTGGGAAGCTATCACTCTACCTTTGTAAGTCTGTGATAATGTAACTGTGTATTATAGATAGTGTTGTAAATAAACTTGAAGACATAAATCTCAATAAGAACCTGACTTTGTGGTATGTAACAGAGGCTAACATATGGAAAACTACAACCTGCACCATTTATGACTAATAACAAGAAATTGTTCTCTCGCAGAAATTATTAGAATAATATCTGCAATCATCTTCCCAAATCATTATAAACAGAAAATCCATAGTATCATTTAAGAATTCGTTGATTGCTGTGTCTTCATTTGTACATTTTAAAGCAATACAGCCTGAGTTTACAATTTTATTAGGTGTGACACAGTGATTTAGAAATGTACAGTTTATTCTTAGAATCATGTTTTGGATTTGATCAGAAACATATATAATTTAATAGCAGTTCTCGATTTTATAACAGCTTATTCTGAAAAATCAAGCAATATTTAATAAATAGTTTATTTATAAACTTAATTTTTTGGCTTATGATTTGCAAATATGCTGATATATATGCTAGTGTGATAGTATACTTGTTAATATGTAATGTATTAAGTATGTGGTTATATAAATAGTTTATATATAAAGATTTAAGCATGTGGTTATATAAATAGTTAGGCTATGGCCGGAAGTGATGTAATGTCACATGATGGAGCATCCATCTTAGTTCTTTAGAGTGCACAATGATAAGTTCATATACTTGCAGTAAGAAGATAGCTCAACTGTGTATGCCTCCAACTTCTTTATATTAGTTTAGAAAGTGATAGAATAACAATCAACAAAAAAAATCCATACACTTCACAGGCATCTCACACCAACGCCTACAAAGAAAGCCAGCATTGTCCAATTTCTGAATGAAGGAGAGAAATTTACAGAGAGACCAATGTACAGGATTACAATGTGTGGAAAGTGTGAGGTTATGCACTTTGCTGGGAAGAATACAGATGTAGGATATTTTCTAAATGGGAAAGGATTTGGCAAACTGAAGCATAAAGGGCAGTAGGAGTTCTAGTTCAGATTCTAGTTTAGATTAACATGCAGGTTCAGTTGGCAGTTAGGAAGGCAAATACAATGTTAACATTCATTTCAGGAGGGTTGAGTACAGGAGGGATGTACTGCTGAGACTGTACAAGCCTCTGGTTAGACCACATTGGGAATATTTCAGCAGTTTGGGGTCATGTATCGAAGGAAGGATGTGCTGGCCTTGGAGGGGATTCATAGGAGGCTACAAGAATGATATTGGGAGTGAAGGGTTTGTCATATGCGGACAGTTGGGGATTCTGGGTTTGTATTCAATGAAGTTGAGAAGAATGAGTAGGAATCGCATTCAAACAAAGAGAATATTGAGAGGACTGGATAGAGTGGACAAGGAAAAGATGTGTCCACTAGGAGGAGAGACTAGGACCCAAGGGCACAGCCTCAGAGTGAAGGGACAGCCCTTTAGAACTGAAATGAAAGGGAGTTACTTCAGCCTGAGTGTGGTGAATGTGTGAAATTCATTGCCACAGAAGGTTGTGGAGGCGTAGACATTGTATTTAAGACTGAGATAGATAGGTACTTGATTAGTAAGAGGATTGAGAGTTACAGGAAGAAGGCAGGAGAATGGGGTTGGAAAACATGCCAGCCATGATTGAATGGCAGAGCAGGCTCGCTGGGCTGAATGACCTAATCCTGTCCTTATATCTTATGGTCTAATGGTCTAACACTGGGGGTGAATTAAGAGAGGTTTATGAGATGCAATAGCTGGACCAGAGAACTGTTGGTAAGCTTAAGAGATGGCAGCCTGCAGCCAAACAACCATTTCCAGTTGCAAAGCTGTGAGATGGTGGGAACCAACCTAATGAACAACTGCAAACCAGCCCTGTCAACACATCACAAAGCTGCAACACCCCACATGAGCACAGAAATCAAGCCTTCATTTCCCAGAAAGTAAAAAAAGTTTTTAAAAAATAATATTTAGAAATGAGATCTACTGGTCCAATTAGTCCTTCATTTTGAAGTATGCAAGAAATTTGGCTGAAATAGAGAGCAATAAAAATCAGGAACAGGAATAGGCTATTTGATCCTCCAAACCTACTCTGTCATTTGATATGATCAAGGCTGATCGCCCATCTCAGTGCCGTATTCCATTTGCTCTCTCTTCCCCTTGATGCATATTTACCATTTTTTAATACACTCAGTAACCCAGCCTTCATAACATTCTGTGGATGTGAATTCTTCAGACTGACTACCGTCTGAATCAAGAAATGTTTCCTTACCTTGATCCTAACCCCTTGTATACTGAGAATGTAACCTTTGGTTATAGACAAAGCAAACATTCTCCCTGTATCTAGACTATCCAGTCTGTTAGAATTTTATATGGTTCAATCAGATTCTCTGTCATTCTTCTAAACTCTAGCAAGTACAGGCCCAGTCAAAACGTCCTGGTTGAACCTGGTGTGCCTGAGGTCAAATTGACCAACAGCTCTCGAAAGTTTCTGTGGACTTCCTCCATGGATAATGGGAGTAGAGATGTTGCCCTGTGCCAATTAATGCCTGCTGAGCATAAACATTGGGGAGGAGCTTTTTTTATCGACAGAGGCTGCTGACTCAATTCTTCGTCAGGGAGACAAAACACATGGTGCCCTGTAAAGCTCAGGTCAGAACTGAATGATGTCTTTCTACGTCTATGCTTTAATTTCTATGTAATTGTATGTCGGAAATGTAGATTTGGCCCATACTCATACTGTATATATGAATTTCATATCAACTGTAAACATTGGGAAATCCATTCTGATTAAACAACTTTCTTAAGGCTGTATTAATGTATGTACTTTATGGCCTATGCCTAATATTTAGCTTTGTTTCTCTGTCTGCCTTCTGTAGCATTGTTGGATATTCTTCACTGGCTAAACGTCCTTTTAAATCTGCCTGCTTTGTGGGCGGCACGGTGGTACAGTGGTTAGCACTGCTGCCTCGCAGCGTCAGAGACCTGGGTTCAATTCCCGCCTCAGGCGACTGACTGTGTGGAGTTTGCACGTTCTCTGCATGGGTTTCCTCCGGGTGCTCCGGTTTCCTCCCACAGTCCAAAGATGTGCAGGTCAGGTGAATTGGCCATGCTAAATTGCCCGTAGTGTTAGGTAAGGGGTAAATGTAGGGGTATGGGTGGGTTACGCTTCGTCGGGTTGGTGTGGACTTGTTGGGCCGAAGGGCCTGTTTCCACACTGTAAGTAATCTAATCTACTTCAAATAATCCACTCAAGATGGAGATGATTAGCTGGGAACCATATTCACACTTAAATTATTTTGTGTTGATGATCAACAAATTTATACTGTCAAATTTTCTTATATTTAAGAACAACAGTCACTGTCTTACAATGAAAATAGCAAATCAAGGGAATTTCCAAGTCTTCACACAGCTGTTCAATACTGGTTGAAACACTTCTGCTCATCTCAAGGCCTATATTCTCTATTCAATTTTATACTAAGGTACTGGCATGGAAACTGTCACTATACATTGAGCTAGAAGTCTTTTTCTTTGGATGAAATTAAAGATTTGAAAAATAAATGTTTTGAAAATCAAGCATCTTTAGTTGCTATCACTGAATATCCCACAGCTGTTAAAAATTGGATATGATCAATAATAGTTTTGAAGGACTTGTGGCAAAATGTGTTAGAAAATAAGTATGCAAAGCCAATGCACTGGCAGATTGGAGCATTGATGCTGAATTTATTTACTTCCTATCCTATTTTACTTGTAAATGAACATTTGAAACTTGTAAATGATGTTGTGCTCAGGCTTAACTATTCTAGTGTTATCCTGGATGGCTTCCACCTAATGTACATTATCTTTTAGCCTACCTTCATACTTACCAACCACTAATCACTCATTGTCCCTGTGCAGAGTCTGTGTGGAGTTTGCACATTCTCCCCGTGTCTGCGTGGGTTTCCTCCGGGTGCTCCGGTTTCCTCCCACAGTGACAAAGATGTGCAGGTCAGGTGAATTGGCCATGCTAAATTGCCCGTAGTGTTAGGAGCATTAGTCAGAGGGAAATGGGTCTGAGTGGGTTACTCTTCGGAGGGTCGGTGTGGACTGGTTGGGCCGAAGGGCCTGTTTCCACACTATAGGGAATCAAATTGAATCGAATGATCGAACATATCCCCTGCTACACAACTTCTTTGAGCCGTATTGCCTTTGAGCAATATCCCCTATTTTGAGTTTCTTGTGCATCTTCAATGTTAATTGCTCTAAATTTGGTAGGTGTACCTGCTGTGATTTATTACAAGCTTCATGGTCTGTCTAGAATGTTACGTGTCATAAGTGGCTGCTTAACCTGCTTAGCTGGATATTCATTACAATCACTGCACTGGTTGTTGTGGTATTTAATCCCATTAGTCAGTCTGGGCAATGCTGCGGGGACAGGTGATGCATTTGGAATTTAATTAGTAAGACCGGAATATAAAGCTAATCTCAGTACCCTTGCCTTCTCTTCTTCAGATTAGACACAATTCCTCACGAATGAGCTTGAGCATTTCTTTTCTCGCCTCCTTCGGGATAATGAATCTCTTTCCTTTACACATGATGTTATTTGGCATCTCTGCGTGGCCAATACTTTCTTATAGCAACAGATGTGTCTTTGCAGACGATCGTTTCATCAGTGCTTCAAAAAGCTTTTAGAGAGCAGTATCTTGCTGTTGTGTTTGCTGATTTGAGCAATGCACTTGTCTTTCAGAATCAGTATGTTGAGTTCCAGAGGATGTCAGGCTGTTGGTTCTGATTGAATCTGGAGGATTTCATGTTTTATGTTCATGTGGAGTAATGCTGTTGGCAACATTGAGCTGAATGTCGTGCCCAGATGATATTACTGCAAATGGAGTAACACTCTTTGCAGACAGATTGGAGCCAAAAGCAGTTTGAGGAAGGTGCTTTGAAGTGGCTTGGTGTTGGACTTCACTGTCACCAAGGTCCTATAGGGAAGGAAATCTGCCATCCTTCGTTGATCTGGCCTACGTGTGACTCTAGACCCACAGTAATGTGGCTAACTCTTGCATCTTTTTCTGAAATGGCCTAGCAAGGCACTCAGGGCAATTACTAACAAGTACTGGCCTTGCTAATAACCTATATCCCATGAAGAACACAAAGAAAATACAGACAGAAGACATTTTGCTATGTGTTCTATATATCCCTATTTTCGTGAATAGCAGTGTTAGATTTTCCACCTTCCAATCTGCTGAGACTGTTTCAGAATCTACAGAATTTTCAAAAGTTATGCAAGCTGAGACATAGCTCGAGCTGTACAAATATTTCAAATAAATAGTGTGCTAAGCGATGTCCCCGATCATATTTTAAAAATAAATGCTGTTTAACTGTGCACATTGGCACAGTGGTTAGCACTGCTGCCTCACAGCGCCAGAGACCTGGGTTCAAATCCCACCTCGGGCAACTGTCTGTGTGGAGTTTGCACATTCTCCCCGTGTCTGTGTGGGTTTCCTCCGAGTGCTCCGGTTTCGTCCCACAGTCTAAAGATATGCAGGTTAGATGAATTAGCCATGTTAAATTGCCCGTAGTGTTAGGTGAAGGGGTATATGTAGGGGAATGGGTCAGGGTGGGTTGCTTTTCGGAGGGTCAGTGTGGACTTGTTGGGCCGAAAGGCCTGTTTCCACACTGTAAGTAATCTAATCCTGACTGACAATCTGGCTTCAAAAAAGCCCATTCCCACTCCAATTTGCATGGGAAAGATAAATTTGTTGAGAGTGTGGTGGTGGTGCAGTTGGAGGCAGAAGGTCATGTGATGAAATCTGTCAGAATACAGGAAACCAGAATCTGACTCGAACCATACTTGCAAAAATCAACTATTGATTTGGCACAAGCTAATTATTAATCACAGTCAAAGGAGAGGCGATGACTAGAGGTACAATCACTAGACTCTTAATCCAGAAACTCAGCTAACATTCGGGACCCAGGTTCAAACCCCACCATGGTAGATGGTGCAATTTGAATTCAATAAAAAATACGTGGAATTAGAAATCTACTGATGACTATGAAACCATTATCGTTTGTGGGGAAAATCCCATCACTAATGTCCTTTAGGGACGGAAATCTGCCAGATCTAGCTTGTATGTGACTCCAGATCCACAGAAATGTGATTGACTCTCAACTGCACTCTGAAATGGCTTAGCAAGCCACTCAGTCGTATCAAACATGACGACTTCTCAATGAAGAAAGGAAGCCAGACAGGCCAGCTGGCATTGACCTAGGCACTAAAAAGAGTGTCAGAAACAACCCCATTTGACCATGCAAAGACCTCCTCTGGGGGCTAGTGCCAAAATTGAGAGAGCTGTCTCACAGACTAGTCAAGCAACTGGCTGAGACAGTCATACTCATGGAATCAGACTGAACAGACAATATCCTGGGTATCACCATCACCATCCCTTGCTACGTCCCATCCTACCAGCAGGACAGACCCAGCATAGGTGACTATTGGGAAGGAGTTGCCCTGGAAGTCCTCAGCATTGACGCTTCAGGTTAAACATGGGCAAGAAAACCTCCTGCTGATTACCACGCACCGTCCTCCCTTGGCTGGCAGATGGAGTTTAATTCAGATAAATGCGAGGAGCTGCATTTTAGGAAAGCAAATCTTAGCAGGACTTATACACTTAATGGTAAGGTCCTCAGGAGTGTTGCTGAACAAAGAGACCTTGGAGTGCAGGTTCATAGCTCCTTGAAAGTGGAGTCGCAGGTAGATAGGATAGTGAAGAAGGCGTTTGGTAAGCTTTCCTTTATTGGTCAGAGTATTAGGAGTTGGGAGGTCATGTTGCGGTTGCACAGTACATTGGTTAGGACACTGTTGGAATATTGCATGCAATTCTGGTTTCCTTCCTATCGGAAAGATGTTGTGAAACTTGAAAGGGTTCAGAAAAAGTTTTACAAGGATGTTGCCAGGGTTGGAGGATTTGAGCTATAGAGAGAGGCTGAACAGGCTGGGGCTGTGTTCCCTGGAGTGTCGGAGGCTGAGGGGTGACCTTAGAGAGGTTTACAAAATTATGAGGGGCATGGATAGGATAAATAGACAAAGTCTTTTCCCTGGGATCAGGGAGTCCAGAACTAGAGGGCATAGGTTTAGGGTGAGAGGGGAAAGATATAAAAGACACCTAAGGGACAACTGTTTCACGCAGAGGGTGGTATGTGTATGGAATGAGCTGCCAAAGGATGTGGTGGAGGCTGGTACAATTGCAACATTTAATAGGCATTTGGATGGGTGTATGAATAGGAAGGGTTTGGAGGGATATGGGCCAGGTGCTGGCAGGTGGGACTAGATTGGGTTGGGATATCTGGTCAGCATTGACAGGTTGGACCGAAGGGTCTGTTTCCATGCTGTACATCTCTATGACTCTATGGCTGATGAATCAATACTCGTCCATATTGAATAACACTTGGAGGAAGCACTGAAGATGGCAAGGCTGCAAAATGTACTCTGCGTGGGGGATTTCAGCAGCAGCACTGCTGATTGAGCTAGTTGGGTCCTAAAGGACTCCTGAAGAAGGGCTTATGCCCGAAACGTCGATTCTCCTGTTCCCTGGATGCTGCCTGACCTTCTGCGCTTTTCCAGCAACACATTTTCAGCTCTGATCTCCAGCATCTGCAGACCTCACTTTCTCCTAAAGGACATAACTGCTAGACTGGGTCTTCAGGAGGTGGCGAGGAAACCAACAAGAGGAATAAACATACTTGACCTCATCCTTATCAATCTGCTGGCTGCAGACAGTATTGACAGTATTGGTAAGAGTGACAATATTGGTAACAGTGACCACTGCATAGTCCTTGTGGAGACTAAGTCCTGTTTTCACATTGTGAATACTCTCCATCATGTTGTGTGGTACTATCATCATGTTAAATGGGACTGACTTCGAACAGGTCTAGCAACTCAAGACTGGGCATACATGAGACACTGTGGGTCTTCACCAACAGCAGAATTGTACTTCAACACAATCTATAACCTCATGGCCTGACATATCCCCCACTCAATCATTACAACCAAGCCAGGGGATCAACACTGATTCAATGGAGAGTGCAAGAAGGCATGCCAGGAGCAGCATCAGGCATACCCTAAAAATGGGGTCCCAACCTGGTGAAGCTACGCGCAAACAGTATAAGCAGCAAGTGGTAGACAAAGATAAGAGATCATACAACCGACAGATCAGATCTAAACTCTGCAGTCCTGTCGCATCCAGTTGTGAATGATGGTGGGCAATTAAACAACTCACTGGAGGAGGAGGGTGCGCCACAAATATCCCCATCCTCAATGATGGAAGAGTCTACCACACCAGTGCAAAAGATAAGGCTGAAGCATTTGCAGCAATCTTCAGCTAGGATTGATCCATCTTGGACTCCTCCAAGATGAATCACAGATTCAGCCAATTCGATTCACTCCACGTTGTGTTAAGAAATGGTTGGAGGCACTAGATACTGCAACATTCCGGCTCAAGTACTGAAAACTTATGCTCCAGAATTTACTGCTTTCCTAACCAAGCTGTTCTTTTACAGTTCCAACACTGGCATCTATCTAACAATGCACAAAATTGCCTGAGTATGTCCTATATAGAAAAAGCAGGGCCAATCCAACAGAGCCAATTATTTCCCCATCAGTCCACTCTCGATCAACAGTAAAGTGATGGAAGCTATCATCAGCAGTGCTCTCAGGCAGCACATGCTCAGCAATAACCTGCTCAGTGTCACACAGTTTGGGGTTGAACCAGGGCTACTTAGCTCCTGACCTCAATACAACCTTGGCTCAAACATGGACAAAAGAGCTGAACTCCAGAGGTGAGGTTAGAGTGACTGCCCATGACATCAAGCCATATTCAACCACTGTGTAGAATCAAGGTGCAAAATTGGATCAAATTCTCTCTCTAATGGTATTGTGGGTAACCCTACAGATTGTGGATAACGCGGTTCAAGAAAGTAGCACACCACCACCCTCTCAAGGGTAACATGGACTGGCAAAGAATGCTGGCCAACTGGCACTGCCCATGAGTGATTTAAATAAATTGTGATTTGTCTTTATTTTGGATTACTCTCTTGATCGTTTTGCTTTTGCTTATTCACTCGTGGGATGTGGGCATCGTTGGCTGGCCAGCACTTCTTACGTGTCACCGTTGCCCTTGAGAAGGTGGTGGTGAGCTGCCACAGTTTATTTGTTGTAGGTACACCCACAATGCCATTAGAGAGGGATTTCCAGAATTTAGAACCAGCGACATTGAAGGAACAGTGACATATTTCAAAGTCAGGCTGGTGAGTGGCTTGGAGAGGAACTTGTTGGTGGCAGTATTCCCAGGTATATTTGCTGCACATGTCCTTCTATGTGGAAGTTGTTGTGAGTTCAGAAGGTGCTGTCTGAGGAGTCTTGGTGACCTTCTGCATTGCATCTTTAAGATGCATCTGCTGCTACTAAGGAAATGGATGTTTGTACATTTGCTGCCAATCAAGTGGGCTGTTTTGTCTGATGTTGTCAAGCTTCTTGAATGTTGTTGGAGCTGCATGCAATACCGAAAGATAAAAAAAAAAGCAAAATCACCAAGTTAGTAATTGAAAGCAATCATGAATAACCTTTTGAATACTTTTTCAGCTGTATTATCGATGGTGGATTGCAATGAGCAATTAGCTTGACCACTGGATAAAATACAAATATAATCGCCTCAATACTTTTATAAAAGTAAATTATTGTGGATGCTGAAGGTTTGCATTAAAGCAGAAAATGCTCTTACATTTAGCATAAGAGAAATCTTGGTGGGGAGAAATTCTGCCAGAGCAGCTGATTTCTTAAGTATTTTATGTCTTTTTTAAATTAAATTTGTAATTTAAAGTAAACATTGAGAAGGATGATCTGATGATAAAAGTTAGAAATTAAAAACCTAACCATGACTTTGTTTGGAATTCATTTCCTACTGTAGCTAATATGAAAGGGATGACTGGCTGTGTGCCTCCTACATTTACAGATAAACCTGCTTAATGTGCTGAACTAGCCATCTGCATACAATAACTGTAGGCTCACAAGCACTGAACCATACTTTGCAATGAGAAGAAATGGCTAGGATTCCAAAAACAGCTCAGGAAACAAAGTGCCAGTTAGAAAAGGAGTGACATTTTCACACATGTTGCCATTCTGTCTCTTCTTTTCAATACAAGAAGGAAGCTCCAAGTTTCTGAGCAGAATCAGAGTGCACGCACATGCACCCTGAACTTATTTGACATTGAATCACAAAATGAAACTCGAATAGGATATCACCAGTAATGAAAGCTGCCAACCTGAGTAGTACATAAATGTGAGAAATACTCTAATTTTTGTTTTCCACTGAACTCAGCGATCGTATTGCTCATTAGGTAAATTTAGTTTATTTGGCACAATGATAGAAATCATAAACTGACAGGCTCTTAGCTTAAACATAGATCTACTGATTCAGATTCATACAGTAGTATGAATAAACCATTGCAAAAAAAAAGATTTATATAGATTACAGTGGAATTATCTTCTTAAAATAGCAAAAATTAAACTTATCCTTTTGAGCTTGAAATAATGTTATGATCATTCCCTGAGAGAGTTTCTCAATTTATTAAACTAGATGGCCCATATGGTGGCTCAGTGGTTAGCACTGCTGCCTCACAGCACAAGGGTCCCAAGTTCAATTCCAGACTTGGGCAACCGTCTGTGTGGAGTTTGCATATTCTCCCCATGTCTGCGTGGGTTTCCTCCCATAGTCCAAAGATGTGCAGATTAGGTGAATTGGCCATAGTGCGATAGCCAGAAGGAAGTGGGTTACTCTTCGGAGGGTTGGTGTGGTCTAGTTGAGCTGAAGGGCCTGTGTCCACATTATAGGTGTGGAAACTGTTTGTTTCTCTGATACACCTAAGTGCTTGGCTAACTCCAATACAACAGCTTTCCTTTTATCATTGGTTAAACCTAATTCTGACCAATTTGCTAATTCTAAAAGTGCCTGTACAATGCTGCACTGTTTTAAATTTATTTTCTTAAAATGCTGTTCCAATAAGGCACTTACTAAAATTACATCAACTTAATTTCAAAACAACACAGTTGCTGTCTTCTTCCATGTCTTCACTCTACCGGCTGCAGATCTCCCTAGATCATCATCCTTCTTTCAGCTGAGAGTATGTTTCGCATGAAGAGGTAGCTTTGGTAGAGAGTGTTTTTCTAATTTCTTCGAGAGCAAATTGTTAGGTGGGCAATTAGCTCTCCAGTTTCTCTCTCTTCAGCGGCTGCTCCCTCTTAAAGGTACAATACACACCTTCAACTTCACAACAAGTCCAACAAGGATTATTTGAAATCACAGGCTTTCATAGCACAGCTCCTTTGTCAGGTGAACACATCTCTACAGGGGAGATGGCTTCCTGCCAAAAGGGAACTGCAGGTAATCAGCCTCTCATTATCTCTTCTGTTTAGTCTTTCAGGTTGAAATTTCTTTGACTCCTTCAAATTTTAATATTGTTGAATGTTTAAGAGCCCATGGATTTTATTTGTTTTTTGTTTAAATATTGTTGCACTTCTCTCTCTCTCTCTCTTGCATATTTCCATCTTTCTTTTCGCATATATACTTTTACATTGTATATATTCTACCTCATGCTTCCTGGGAAATGACTTGGTAAAGAAATGTCAGAGAACAAAGGATGGAATTGAAGGAAGTCAAGATTAGTACAAAATTCATCAGCCATAGAGTCATAGAGCTGTATTTAAATATTATTTAAGTAGTGATATATTGGGAAGTATCAATGTACAAATGGCTTGGATGTCCCTGTACATGAGTCAATGAAAATACACAGTGAGGTCCAGCCAGCAATTGAGAAAGCAAATTTAGGCCCCTTAAAGTCACGGAGAATGGGTTATAATTGGAAACAAAGAGATAACAGACCGATTAAGTACATATATTGGTTCTAGCTTCACTAAGGAGAATACAAACAACACCCCAAAATATTGAAACACAGAATCTGGTGAGAAGGAAAAGCTGAAGGGAATCAGTATTAGTTGCAAAATGTGTTGATTGGATTAGAGGCTGAAAAATCCCCAGGGCTCAAAGATTTATACCCCAGATTGTTTAAAGAAGTGACTCAAGAAATATTTGATAAGTTGAACCTTTCAAGATTCTACAGACTCTAGAACAGTTCCTGTGAATTGGAGGGTTTCTAATGTAACCCCACTGTTGTAAAAAGGAGGCAGAGAGAAAGCAGGAGAAGACCAGTTCACCTGATATTAGTCAGGTAGAAATACTGGAGTCCATAAAATATAAAATATTTACAACAAAGTGCTTGGAAAACAGTGACAGGATCAGGTAGTGTCTACCACTGAGGACTGTGGAGGCCAAGTCATTCAATATAGATTGTAAGGGCATCAAGGGGATGATGCAGGAACATGGTGTTGAGATAAATGATCAGCTATGATCATATTGGATGGCAGATCAGGCTCCAAGGGCCAAATAACATACTCCTGCTCCGGGTTTCTGTCTGTATGGTTCAATTATTCTTCAATCTGATTCATTGATCAGATACATTGTTATTTACTCTATTCATCCTTTTGGGTTGTGTTATGTTCCACAACTGATAAATTAATATACATTTGAAGGACGTGTTCATGATATTATGACTGTACCACAGCATGTGGCCTCAGGTCATAAAGGTCTCCCATTCCACCTTAGCTTGGGTCTCTTAAACCATGAAGGAAGATGCTGGAAGCATGCTGCTGTTTGTTATCAAATAGCTCAATGTTAGCCCAGTGCCTGTGAATGTAACATTTTAATATATTACAGAGCTGTGATAATGTTGAATGGATCTTTCGGTACCACATTTCCCACACCCGGTTTCTCATGTAACAAGAGATAACTTTAGTATTGCTTTAACAGATGTTGCTGAAGGCAAAATGGACATCAAATAAAACCATGCTCTTTTGAATTTATTGTGGTTATTGTTTTGTACAATCCCATGAACAGTCAATAGATAACTGTAAGCAAAAGGAATGATAGTCATCATTTATTTGCCATTGAACGTAAAATCTGGACCAAAATGTTTGAAGATTTTTTTTCCTGGATGGAATTAAAAGTTTGAGAAACCAAGTGGTTTGGAAACAAAGGGCCTCAGCTGTTATCACTAAATGTCATATATCTAACAGCTGTTAAACTTGGTATAAGTTCAACAATGATATTGATGGATTTGTGCAGGAAGACAAGTCTGCAAAACCAATGCATTAAGTGCTGGAACAATAAACCTGAAATTGTCTGTTTAAACATGTGTTTTTTATATACAAATAATATTATGTCAAGGAATGCTAGTAGACCACGTTGTTACTTGCAAATTCAACTATTCAAATTTGGTATTTGATTCGCCCACAAACCCATACCCACAAATATTCAGTTCATCAACCATGAATGCTTACACGTAGCAGTGTGTGCTATTGACAGGGTGTACTGCAGAAATTCACCAAGGTTCCTTAGACTGCTCCCTCCTGAACAGCATTGTGTGTGGGTGTACATACACCAAATGGACTCACCACCACCTTCTCAAAGGCAAATCGGGATAGGTAATAAAGACTGGCTCAGCCAATAATACCCACAATCCATTAATTAATTGTAAAAGGCTGAACAGAAGAATTTTCTTTTTATCTTCATCTCTATAAACATAAGTTCCTCCAGAGATCTGTCACTCGTATCCTCACTTACATAAAATATCATTCACCCAACACTCCTGTACTGTCAGATCTACTTTGTCTCTTAGCCAAATGACAGCTTGAATATAAAATGCTCACTTTAGTGTTCAAGCCGCTCTGTAATCTTACCATTCAAATGAATGTAACCTCCTTCTCTCCTGCAACAGTCCCAGGTCTCTGCCAGCCTTAAATTCTGGGCTCTTGTCCCTGTCTAATTTTCTTCGACCCAATACTGGTCATATATCTTCGCTATTAGGGTCATGGAGTCTAGGCATTCCTGAAGAAGGGCTTATGCCCGAAACGTCGATTCTCCTGTTCCTTGGATGCTGCTTGACCTGCTGCACTTTTCCAGCAACACATTTTCAGCTCATAGAAATGTACAGCATGGAAACAGACCCTTCAGACCAACCCGTTCATGCCGACCAGATATCCCAACCCAATCTAGTCCCACCTGCCAGCACCCAGCCCATATCCATCCAAACCCTTCCTATTCATATACCCAACCAAATGCCTTTTAAATGTCGCAATTGTACCAGCCTCCACCACATCCTCTGGCAGCTCATTCCATACACCTACCACCCTCTGCGTGAAAAAGTTGCTCCTTAGGTGTCTTTTATATCTTTCCCCTCTCACCCTAAACCCTATGCCCTCTAGTTCTGGACTCTCCGAACCCAGGAATCCATCATTTTAAGCCCCTATATTAAATATCTGTCCAAACTTCTCTCTCTTAAGGAGAACAATTTGAGTTTCTGCAGTATAAGATATAAACATAATATGGGTCAACATTCAGTACCTGCAGTCAGTGTAACAATTAATATAGCAGCTATGTGACCTTTCATCAGATTTCTAAATTCTTTAGTCTGTCTGTGTAATTGAAGTCCCTCATTTCCATTATCATTCTTACCATTCTCCAAATGTTAGCATTTTCTAAAAGTGTGTTCCAGAATTGTGAGTACAATACTCCCCTACGGTTTAGCTTAACTTCCACGTGAATCTATGCCTTTTCTTTTTAAAGTCAAGGATCCCATATGCTTTTACTAGCATTCTCAACTTGGCCTGCCACTGTCAACTATTAATGTCGGTATGCCTCCATATTTCTCTGTTCCTACACTCCCTTCAGAACTGTACCATTTAGTTTATATTGCCTCACCTTATTCTTCCTAACAAAATGCAACACGGTGCACTTGTCTTTGGTAAATTTCATTTCTGTGCCTTCTCTTTTCTCCTTAATTATTTCCTTTTGAAATCTATTTTTGCGATTTATTACATTTCCATGTTGCCTGCCACTTCCAAACACTGAATTTATATGCTGTACAATAAAATCTAAGACATTGATATATATCAAAAACTCAGTGATTTACATTCCGACCCCGAGAGATCCCACTAGTCTGTCATTTAGCTGCTTTTATATCCTTGCTGCCACTACCCATTTTATTTTTTCAAGCCTTAATTTGGATGACAATCTATTATGTGGCTTATTTTCAGCTAACTTCAACTTATTCTGGTACTTTGGTGAAAGGTAATTTACATGAAATATGAATTCTGATTTTCTCTTGCAAAGATCTGTAAATTTCCAGAAATTACTCTTTTTATTTCAGATTTCCAGCACCGACAGTACATCCTTTTAGTATCAACTCTCTGATGTTACAAAAACAACACTTAGCTCTACACTTTTTTTTTGGCAAATCCCTGCTGTTGTAATTTATTAACCCATCTTTTTCTGAGTGGCAATCAATATTGTCTCAGATTATGTAATACTCACAGAGGACAACTGTGGCCACTTTAGAGGTGTACCTCATTCCTTTTTCTGATTAGAAAGAGGCATGATCAAAGATGTTAGCTTTACACGTGGTTAATAAGTTCAAAACCTGCCCAAGGTCCTTTGGTTGAATTAAGATAAGATGAAAAGCAATAATTCAGGAATCTTATATCTCATGGAGCCATAAATAGAGTCATAGAGCTATGCAGCATGGAAACAGACCCTTCGGTCCAACCAGTCCATGCTGAACATAATCCCAAACTAAGGATAAAAGCAAATTACTGCGGATGCTGGAATCTGAAACCAAAAGAGAAAACGCTGGAAAATCTCAGCAGTTCTAGCAGCATCTGTGAGGAGAGAAAAGAGCTGACGTTTCAAGTCTAACAGACCCTTTGTCACAGCTTTGACAAAGGGTCAGTGAGACTCGAAACATCAGCTCTTTTCTCTCCTTACAGATGCTGCCAGACCTGTTGAGAATTTTCCAGCATTTTCTCTTTTGGTTTCATAATCCCAAACTAAACTAATCCCACCTGCCTGCTCCTGGCCCATATCCCTCCAAACTTTTCCAACTCATATACTTATCCAAATGCCTTTTAAATGTTGTAATTGTGCCAACATCCACCACTTCCTCAGGAAGTTCATTCCACCATTTGTGTAAAAACAATTGTGTTTTTTTAACTCTCTCTCCTCTCACCTTAAATCTGTGTCCCCTAGTCTTGAAAGCCCCCATCTTCAGGCAAGGATACCTGCCATTAACCCTCATGATTCATAAAGATCACATAGTCTTGCAAAATGAAATTCAATGGCATCATCAACACTGAATCCCCCACCATCAACATCTTGAGGGTTACCATTGACCAGAAACTGACTGGACTAGCCTTATAAATACAGTGGATAAAAGAACAGGCCAAAGGCTAGGAATCTTGCAGCAAGGAACTCACCTCCAAATGTCCACCATTTACAAGTGAGGGGTACTCTCCACTTGCTGGGATGGGTGCAGTTCCAAAAACAAACAAAACACTCAACACCATTCAGGACAAATCCAGGCTACTTGACTGGCACCACATCCACAATTAATCATTCTGTCCACCACTGACATTCTGAAGCAGCAATGTGTACTACCCTCAAGCTGTACTGCAAAAATTCACCAAGGCTCTTTAAAGAGCACCTTCCAAACCCACAACCACATCGAACTGGAAGGGCAAAGACAGCATTTACATGGAAATATTATAACCTCAAATTTCCTCTCCCAGCCCACACCATCCTGACTTGGAAGTATATCACCAGTCCCGCTGATCAATATCCTGGAATTCTCTCCCTGACAGCATTGTGGGTCTACCCAAAACAAATGGATTGCAGCAGTTTAAGAAGGCAGTTTAGCACCACTTTTGCAGGTGCAATGAGGGATGGGAAATAAATGCTAACCCAATCAGCAATGCCTACATCCCATCAATAAATCATTGATTTTGCCTGCAACCCATACATACAAATTAGGAACACTTTGAAAGAGTTTTAATTGGATGGTAAGGAAAAACAGGCCTATGTTAACTTTGTGCTGTCTGCTATTTGCCAGATATGCTTTCTCCATGCCAGGAAGTGGTCAAATTTTGGGAATGAAGTTGTTAAAAACCACCTAGTATCTCGTAAGTTAGTGGGGGATTGTAAGGGATGGAAGTGGTGTGAGCAAAGTTCATTTATATGAAGCATTGGATGAAGTGGAAGACCTGCTAATAAGCTTCGGGCCCTCCACTTCAAGGAATAAGTTGGTGTCTGGTAAAAGGAAACGTAAAACATTTCAGAGAACCAAGTTCAAAACAACAATAAATACATTGGGAGCAAGATCGCTGAGGTTCTCTTTCAAAGAAAAACAGTCTATCACAGCTGTCACCATCAGAAAACAGGAAATTTACAAATACTGCTTCCTGTTTATGTGAAATATTCACAAATATTGGAAGTATTTAGCTGGATTTAGTGCTCAGCTTGGGTGTCCTATAACCAAACTGTTTCACTAACTCACAAACATGATTTAAAGATCTCACAAGTTGCATTGTTAAAAGTTAAATAAGTTAAAGTGCAAGGACTCGGGACTTCAAGCTTTACACAGTTACCAATCGCTCCAAAATGGGGTCCAAGTTGTAGGGAGATCAAATGGAATGGGCAATAAATGTTGACCCAACCAGCAACATCACATACCATGAATGAATAACAAGAAAAGACCATATTGCTATTTTGCAACTCCACAATGAAACCAGCAGCCTGTTATTTTGTTTGTTAGAATATATTGGTAAACAACATGAAGTATCTCCCAGCAGCGGAAGAGGGCACAAAATGTTATTCAATAAGGGCACAGCGTATTTCAGTAAAGGAACTAAAGCAGAGGAAGTTTAACTACGTTGAGTTTCAAGGCAAGGCTGGGTGGCCTCGACTTTAATATTAGGAGTATTACAGGTAAGACAAATGTGTTAAGATCACGGATTGACAAGTAGCGTGGTGATATTGCTGCCATCTTAGAAACATGGTTAAGGGAAGGGCAGGACTGGTAATTCAACATTCTGAGGTATAGGATCTTCAGCCAAGACAAGGAAGGGTGTAAAAGTAGTGGTGTTGCATTATTAGTTAAGCAGTCAGTTACTGCAATAAAGAGAGATGATATCTGAGGAATAAGAAGAGACAGTTACACTGCTGGGGGTGTATTATAGACCCCCAAATAGTAATTGGGATAGTCATTGTGTAAAGGGTTTAGAGGGGGCAGATTTCTTGATATAATTTCAGGAGAACTTTTCATATCAATATGCTGAAAGTCCAAGACTGTACCTTCCCTTGTTGGACCTAATTCTGGGAAAGCAACCAGACAAGTATTTTCATGATAGCAACCACACCATATTTTATATGTTTGTAATGGTAAAGGAAAAATATATTTTACAAAGGAAAATGGTTTTGGATTGGAGGAAAACAGATTTTATTGCAATAAGGCAGGAACTGGCCAAAGTAGATTGAGGACAGTTATTTTGCGGGGAAATTTACAACATGAGACTGGTTTGCATTCAAAAAGAAATTGGCAAGAGTACAGGCTCAACATGTTTCCTTTGGATTGAAAAACAAGCCCCAGGAATCCTGGTTGTCTAGGAATATTCAAGGCTGGATAAGATTGAAAAGAGAGACTTTTGCAGGTACAAAGGGAGCAAGTCAATGGTGTCCCTAGTGGAGTATAGAAAATGTAGAAGTAGTGGGGAGGAGTGCTGGTGCTTAAGAAAACAATTAGGAGAACAAAGAGGAGACTTGGAAAACACTGGGAGGCAAGAATAGGGAGAATCCCAAGATAGGCGAAAGTGAGGACTGCAGATGCTGGAGATCAGAGTCAAGATTAGAGTGGTGCTGGAAAAGCACAGCATGTCAGGCAACATCTGAGGAGCAGGAAAATCGATGTTTCAGGCAAAAGCCCTTAATCAGGAATGAGGGGCTTTTGCCTGAAACATCGATTTTCCTGCTCCTCAGATGCTGCCTGACCTGCTGTGCTTTTCCAGCCCCACTCTAATCTTGACCCAGAATCCCAAGATATTCTGTAAGTATATAAAACTAGGGAAAGAGTAGGACCAATAAGGACTAACTAGACAACCAGTATATGGAGCTGGAAGACAGTGGAAGAGTGTAAAATGAATACTTTACAATGGTCTTCATTGTGAAGGAGGAAGATGTAGGTATAGATTTGTGGAGAAATTGTGAGGTTCTTAAGCAGATTGACATAGGGAGAGTGGAGATATTGGAGGTTTAGCCAGGCTTAAAAATGGACAAATCCCTGGGTAGATTGTATCCCAGGCCGCTGTGGAAGATAAGTGATGTAACCCAAATTTTTTAACTTTCTCTCTGGCCACAGGGGACATGCCAGAGGACTAGAGGATAGCCAATGTTCTCCACTTTTCAAGAAAGTGGTAGAGATAGTTCAGGAGATTATGCACTAATAATAAGGAAACTATTGCAGAAAATTCTGAAGGAGGCAATTAATCTCTACTTGGGGAGGCAAAGTTTGATGAGGGATAGTCATCATGGCTTTGTCAATGTGGTGACCAGGTGTGTAGATGAGGATAATGCAGTTGATATAGTTTTTTATGGATTTCAGCAAAGCGTTTGATAATGTACCACATGGATACTGATAAAGAGCATAAAAGCACAAAGATCCAGGGTAAATTAGCAGTATGTGGAGCTAGAAGACAGTGGAAAAGTATTAAATGAATACTTTACAATGGTCTTCATTGTGAAGGAGGAGGATGTAGGTACAGATTTGGGGAGAAATTGGAGAAGGGAAGAAGGACAGCAACTGTCAAAACCCAGTTCTGATGGGACTCTTCAAAACCAACCCATGAATAAATGCTTCCACTGTCCTCATAATCACATCTCCTTTTTCCATTCAATTTCAATCACTATTATTGGATCCAAAATCAGTTTTATGGTAGTAGACAGAGGTGGTGGTAGAAGGCTGTTTGTGTGACTAGAGACTGGTGTATCACATGGGATCAGTTCTGGGTCCTTCATTGTTTGTTATATACATAAACAATGGAGATGATACTGTTAGAAGGGACAATAAGTAAGTTTGTGGATGACGTGGCTGGTTAATAGTGAGGAAGAAGGTCTTTGGTTACAGCAAGCTTGAAACAGATTGGTTAGATTGGCAGGTCAATGGCAAATGGAATTAAACCTTGATAAGTGTGAGATGATGCACTTTGAAAGAAGTAACAAGAAAAGGGAGTACTCAGTGAATGGCAGGGCACTAGGAAGCTCAGAGGAATAGAGGGAAGTTGAGGTATTTGTCCGCAGATCGCTGCCTTCTGCCTTCGGAAGCTCATGTACAGGACTTGGTTAGGTCAGAGCTGGAGTAATGTGTGGAAGTTTGCTCTCCACACTGTAAGAAGGATGTGTTTATACTGGAGGAGGTGCAAAGGATATGGACCAGGTTGTTGCTTGGAATGGAGCAGTTTAACTAAGATGAGAGGCTGAATAAGCTCGAGCTGTTTCTTTAGAGCAGAGGAGGCTGAGACGGTCCATGATTGCGATGTATGAGATGATGAGAGTATAGACAGGAAGGATAGATAACAGCTAACGTCCTTAGTTGAAGGGCCAATAACATGGCGGCACAACTTTACGGTGAAATGTGAGAGGTTTGGAGCAGATTTGAGGAGAATTTGTTTTCACCTAGAGGGTGATGGGAATCTGGAATGAACTGCTTGGGAGGGTAGTTGAAGCAGGAAATCACAGGACCTTTAAAAATTACTTAGATGGGAAATGTCATCATATTCAAGGCTGTGGACCAAGTACTTGGTATTGGGCCTAGTGTAAATTTAGAGTAATTTTGCAGTGCAGACTTGATGGGCTGAAGGGCCTCATCTGTACTATACAATTCTATGATAATGCTTGCAAGTTAATCACTTGTTTATAAAGTATCACCACTATTTGAGTTATATGCATTTTTTAAATGAGTTCCAGTTTTGTTTAAAGTTCAGTAATCTACGTTACCTATATTTGTGGTTGGATGCTGCATGGTCCACAATTTCTCCAATTGGAGGAAGCACCCATAACCACCACTGCCAGATGACACAGAAGGAGGGATGAGCAGATAGTGCACAACGAAGATGAAGCAAAGAAAGAAAAACAAGTGGAACAGGAGAATGACAAGGGTGACCATTTGAAAAGGTGAGAGAAAAGGGAAGAAGGACAGCAATCGTCAAAACCCATTTCTGATGGGACTCTTCAAAACCAACCCATGAATAAATGCTTCCACTGTCCTCATAATCACAACTCTTTTTTCCGTCCAGTTTCAATCACCATCCCCTTAGGAACTAGGGAATGTAGACTGGCAGCAGCTGTTTGAGGGTAAATCCATATCTGGCATGTGGGAATCTTTTAAAGAACAATTGGACAAGCATGTTCCTGTGAAAATGAAGGATTTGAATGATAAGATTTGAATCCTTGGATGACAGAGAAATTGAAAGCTTAGTCAAAAAGAAATATGAGACAGACATAAAGTTTTGAAAACTAAAGACAGACAAAGCCCTTGAAGAATACAAAGACACCAGGAAACAACTCAAACAGGACTCAGGAGGGCTAAAAAGGAGCATGAAATGGTCAACAGGATTAAGGAAAATCCCAAAGGTGTTATATGCATTTATAAGGAGCAAAAGGGTAGGTTGACTCAAGCACAAAGGAGGGAATTTATGCCTGGAGCCAGAGGAAGTGGCTTAGGTCCTTAGCAAATACTTTGCTTTGGTGATCACCAAGGAGAACGGCATGATGGATGCTGAGTTTTGGGAGGGAAATGTTGATATACTAGGACATGTTAATATTAAAAAAAATGTTGGGTATATTAAAAAGAATTAAGATAGACAAGTTCCCCAGGACCTGGTGAGATCTATCCCGGAATGCTGAGGGAGTCAGGTGAGGACATTTCTGGGGCATTGTATGAAATATTTGTATCCTCTTTAGGCAACAGACAGGCAAATTCAGCACAATTCTGGCTTTGCAATTAACCCCACATTATATATTTACATGGAGTTAATGAGGAGATCCAAAACATACTGTTCAAAGAAACAAACACAAAAACATTTGATGAATTCTTCACCTAGGTTACCTTTGCTTATTTGATGTTTCTTAGATAAACGTCTCCCAGGATTATCCACCATACCTAACTGACAAGTTCTCATTATTTCTTCATTTGTGCTCCACCATACCACATGGTTACTGTTAGGAGGACTTTACACCACTTCCACAAGTGACTTCTGCTCCTTATTATTTCTCATCTCCATTCAAATCTTTTCCAGATCCTAGTTTCCTGAACATCAATCATCATTCTCTGTTGTGCTACACTAAGTAATAAAGCCATGCCTCCACTGTTTCCTGGTTTCCTGTCATTCCTAAATATGCTGGATGCCCTTCAACATTCAGGTGCCAATCTATCTCATCCTGCAACCGTGCCTGTGTAATAGCCATTGGATCTTACTTATTTATTTCTATTTCCACTTTCAGTTCATCTGTTTTGTTTGAAGAAATAATGAGGGCTTGTCAGACACACATGGTGGATAATCCTGGGAGATTTTCACCTATGTACAGGCTAGAAAAGCCAACTAGGTAAAGGAAACCTTGATGAAGGGTTCAACAAATGTTTTTGGTTTAGTTTCTTACACCAGCATATTTTGGAACAGGCTGTACTGCATCTCCACATAGACTCCACATAATATTGGGTTATTTGCAGATTCATGCTGTCTTTGCTTGTGATCAATGAGTAGATTAATGCAGTCTTAGAAACAAATGAACAGTCCATCAAGTCTATTCTTCCTTTCAATTAAGTCATGGCTGATCACCTATCTCAATACTATTTTCACACATTATCCCAATATCCCTTGATGTCATTAGTGTTCAGCAAGATTGATTCCTGCCTTGAACTTGCCCAATAACTGAGCTTCTGGGGTACAGAATATTATCCGCTAAATGAAGAAATTTCTCTCATATCAGTCCTAGATGCCCTACTTTTTATTATAAGATTATACTTCCATGTTTTAGGCTCACCAGCCAGGGGATACATCTTATCAAAATTCACCCTGTTCCATTTCTGTAAGAATTTTGTAAATTTAAATCACCTAACATTCTTTGAACATCTAAAGAATACACATGCAAACTCCTCAATCTGTCCGCATAAAACAATCCTGTCATCCCAAGTATTATTCTGGTAACTCTTCGTTGCACTCCCTCTTTGGCAAGTATGCCCTTTCTTAGCTAAGTCAACTAGAACTGCATACAATATTCCAGGTGAAGTTTGTGATCTGGCTGGCATTCCAGTGACACTGCTGTCAAGTGGCAACTGACACCAAACTTAAAAATGGTTCATTCTAGAGAGGTAACTGCATTAAAATACCAGACAGACCAGCTGACATTTCTTCCTAGTTTTCCACCTGATATTGGAAACCCCTCCACTACTTGAAATAAACCTCGGAGTTATTACGGGATCCATCGTCTGCCTTTCATTTGAGTGTCTTGAAGCACGGTTAAACCAGAAATTTCCAGATTTCTGATTGATCTCAAATCCTTTCATGAAACATCGGAAAATATTTTGACAGCCTGCAGAAAAACATTTCCCTCCTCTTTAGGGAATGGTTAGATTCCCAACTGAGTAAAAAACGTCCAAGTTCAAGGCTGCATCATTTATTGTCCTCAAGAGATGGCATTCTTCAAGAACACATTGATGTTGGTTCTATTACTGATGTAAGAACCAGATGTAAAATGTGTTTTGCTTTACTGATACGTTATATGATAGATTGCACAGCCTCCAAAGACTTAATGAGTAAACATTTGCTATCTATTTACACCTATGACATTATGGAAAAAATTGACTGAACAAATCATGCTTTAAACCAGAAAGTGTTTTGACATGATAACGAGAATGATTTGTGTTACAGTGGCGTAGTAACCTTTTGTTTAGAAATTTGAACACCCTGAAGAGGTCAGCTTTTGTCCATTATAATCACAGCATGAAATTTTACAGATGATTTGTTTTCCTTTACCTGAATATTCCTTGTTAATCAGTGAAGGCAGAATGAAAGAAATCAAGGATTTGAAATATAAGTCATGTTTTTAGTTCGTAAATTTATGAAGTTTGACTTCCTTAGAACACGTTGTCAGAGAACGAACTAGCTTAGGCTCCTTTGCATGTGCAAAGTAGATGGTTGTACTTAGAGACTATGTCCAATCTGTAGGGTATAAATAAGGCTTTCCCATGCCTCAATTGACTGGCAAAGCCATATTGCCAGTGTTCTTCATGTTGTCAGTACTGGAGATCACTGGGCCAAGCAATGTGCTGAGCTACAGCAAATGAGAGATGAGCTCATCAGAATTATCCCTAACTCTTACTTCTTTCCACTTCATGTAGGTTCTTCTTGGCAGCAAACAACTCATGTCTGAGAGAACACCTCAGAGGAAGGCAATATTCCTGAGTATTCAGCATCATCCATGCTTTCAGTCCTAGGAATGAGTTTAGACATGAACATTCCCCTTGGGGTAGTCAGTAAGCTCGGGAGGTTCATGTGTGCTGAAAGCCAGTGGCAGGATCAGTCAGGGAAAAAGCTCACCGGAGTGTATGGCCTAAGATGAATATGTTTAGGCCTAAATATGTGAAGATAAGAGAGTTTCACCACTATTGCTGCAAAATTACTGACCACAAGCAATTCGGAGTCACACCATCTGCCTTCCATCTGCCTGCTTAAGGCTATTATAAAATCAGCTTAACCTTACTGAAAGAAGGCACTACGGATTGATCACAGAGGTGAAAAAGAAACACAAGGCAATTATTACATTTGAGTACTTACTTAATACCTTTATTTCATTTGGCCCTTTGATCTGTTGTGTGGCTTTGATTTTGCAGACAGTAGAACGTTCCTCAGATTGAGTGGTTAAGAGCAAATGCTTCTTTTAATGCAAACAAAAAATTGGATCAAACTGATCTTGTGCAAGCCAACTATTTTAGATTAGATTACATTACAGCGTGGAAACAGGCCCTTCGGCCCAACAAGTCCACACTGACCCACCGAAGCGCAACCCACCCATACCTCTACATTTACCCCTTACCTAACACTACGGGCAATTTAGCATGGCCAATTCACCTGACCTGCACATCCTTTGGACTGTGGGAGGAAACCGGAGAACCCGGAGGAAACTCACGCAGACACGGGGAGAACGTGCAAACTCCACACAGTCAGTCGCCTGAGGCGGGAATTGAACCCGGGTCTCAGGCGCTGTGAGGCAGCAGTGCTAACCACTTTGCTACCGTGCCGCCCACCTTATTTACGGACAAACAGCTACTTTGTCAATTTGAGGTGTGTGATAATTGAAACGTAAATAGCATCTAAGCATTAATAGAGACATGCAAGATGACAGGGTGGATAGTGAGAGCCTTTTCCCTCAGATGGCGATGGCTGGCATGAGGGGATATAGTTTTAAATTGAGGGGTGATAGATATAGGACAGATATCAGAGATTTGTTCTTTACTCAGAGAGTAGTAGGGGCATGGAACGCCTTGCCTGCAACAGTAGTAAACTCACCAATTGTAAGGACATTTAAATGGTCATTGGCTAAACATATGGATAATAATGGAATAATGTAAGTTGGATGCGATTCAGATTGATTTCACAGGTCGGCGCAACATCGAGGACCAAAGGGCCTGTACTGCACTGTAATGTTCTATTATCTATGTTCTAAACGGTCTTCAATTAGAAAATCAAATTTTGGTTAGGCAGAGCTAGACCCAGTGTTGCTGACACTAAAGACCTATGGGCCCTACTTTTTATCAGCTATTGATGGGCCCAAAACATGACAAGATCCACCAAATGGTTGAGGTGAAGAATTACTTTTGCTTTCCGCTCCATTGTCAGAGCATCCACCACCCCAACGATACCCAGTGTTTGGATTGAGATGTGATTTGGGCAGCAGAAACGGGCTGAAATTTACAAAGCTGGAATATGTCAGGCTAAACAGGAGAAGGTGACTAAGGAGGTGGACGAGGGTAAAGCGGTAGATGTGGTGTATATGGATTTTAGGAAGGTGTTTGATAAGGTTCCCCATGGTAGGCTACTGCAAAAAATACGGAGGTATGGCATTGAGGGTGAGTTGGAGGTGTGGATTAGGAATTGCCTGGCTGGAAGAAGACAGAGGGTAGTAGTTGATGGTAAAGGTTCATCTTGGAGTGCAGTTACTAGCGGTGTTCCGCAAGGATCTGTTTTGGGACCATTGCTGTTTGTCATTTTTATAAATGACCTGGAAGAGGGGCTAGAAGGTTGGGTGAGCAAATTTGCGGATGATACGAAAGTCGGTGGAGTTGTTGACAGTGAGGAAGGATGTGTCAGGTTACAGCGGGATATAGATAAGTTGCAGAGCTGGGCAGAAAGGTGGCAAATGGAGTTCAATGTAGGTAAGTGTGAGGTGATTCACTTTGGTAAGAGTAACAAAAAGATGGGGTACTGGGCTAATGGTTGGATACTTGGTAGTGTGGATGAGCAGAGGGATCTTGGTGTCCATGTACACAGATCTCTGAAAGTTGCCACCCAGGTAAATAGTGCTGTGAAGAAGGCATATGGCGTACTGGCTTTTATTGGTAGAGGAATTGCGTTCCGGAGTCCTGAGGTCATGTTGCAGTTGTATAAGACTCTGGTGCGGCCGCATCTGGAGTATTGTGTGCAATTTTGGTCGCCATACTATAGGAAGGATGTGGAGGCACTGGAACGGGTGCAGAGGAGATTTACCAGGATGTTGCCTGGTATGGTAGGAAGATTGTATGAGGAAAGGCTGAGGCACTTGGGGCTGTTTTCATTGGAGAAAAGAAGGTTTAGGGGTGACTTGATAGAGGTGTACAAGATGATTATGTGTTTAGATAGGGTTGACCATGAGAACCTTTTTCCACGTATGGAGTCAGCTATTACGAGGGGGCATAGCTTTAAATTAAGAGGAGGTAGGTATAGGACAGATATTAGGGGTAGATTCTTTACTCAGAGAGTCGTGAGTTCATGGAATGCCCTGCCAGTAGCAGTGGTGGACTCTCCCTCTTTATGGGCATTTAAACGGGCATTGGATAGGCATATGGAGGATAGTGGGCTAGTGTAGGTTAAGTGGGCTTGGATCGGCGCAACATCGAGGGGCAAAGGGCCTGTACTGCGCTGTATTTTTCTATGTTCTATGTTCTATGTTCTATTGATGTAGTCGATGTATACCGGGCTTCCGAGTTAATTAGTTCAGAAGAGGGAGCTGACGTGCAGAGGATTAAGCTAATCCATCACCATGACACGTCTCCCACAGAATTAAGTTCATAGAATCTCTACAGTGTGGAAAGAGGCCTAATGGTCCATCAAGTCTCAATGACCCTCCAAAGAGCAATCCACCTAGACCGTAACCCCTCATTTCAATGGCTAATCCATTGAACCTGCACATCCTTGATCAGGGGGAGGAAACCCACACAGACACAGGAAGAATGTGCAAACTGCACACAGACAGTCGCCCGAGGCTGGAGTTGAACCTGGGCCCTTGGATCTGTGAAGTAGCTGTGCTAACCACTGATCACAGGAGTAAGCCATTCAGCCTGTTGACTGTGTTCCTTCGTTCAGTTGGATCATGTTGGCCACCAAGTGCCTCCCCCAAGGCTCTGTAAAACAGGTCATAGGAGGTGATTAGTCAGCAGGAAGGTCAATTTCCCGATTTTATCTCTTGACTCATTTTTCAGTTTTCTCATGTCACTGGAATTTTGTTCTTTTCCTGTTCGGAAAATGGATACAAGCTGCTAAATCTGCCAGTACTTTTAATATCCTTAATCATTTTGAGTTCATATTGCTCCAGTCTCTTTTTTATAGGTTTACAAAACTTTCTGCTGTTGGTTTTAATATTGTTTGTCAGTTATATTCCTTGTTGCACTTCATGTTAATATCTTCTGTATCTCTTTGTTTATTTCAGTCTTCTGGGTTTTAACGTTTTATTTCGCTAATATGAACCTTTCCTTTCCGCTTGACAATGTTCTTTGCCTTGTTTGTTCAACTGGAACTTTAGACTTACGCACATTTTTTTATCCTAACAAATAATTTTTGTGTACTTCTCATTCTTGCCTATCCAGTTAACCCATTCATTTGTCTAATTTACTGTGGTCACTTTATTTACCTGCATAAAATTAAAACATTTAAAGATCTTTAATTGAAACTTGACTCATTAACCGGATTCAAAGTAATACACCATAGGTATAATCATAAACCAAAGGCAAAATGCTGCGAATATTCAGCAGGTGGGACACCATCTGTGGAGAGAAAAGAAAGCAGTGGTAACATTTCAGATCTGTGACCTTTATTCAAAACCCACTGATCTTATATATTTTCACATGCTAGGGGAAATGTTAAGTAAAACAGAGTTTGCTTCAAAGAAGATATTTTGATGATAATCAACCATTACAAGTCCTTAACAAACCTAGTTAAAAATCACACAACATCAGGTTATAGTCCAACAGGTTTAATTGGAAGCACACTAGCTTTCAGAGTGTCGCTCCTTCATCAGGTGGTAGTGGAGGGCTCAATCCTAACACACAGAATTTATAGCAAAAATTTACAGTGTGACGTAACTGAAATTATACATTGAAAAATTGATTGTCTGTTAAGCCTTTCATCTGTTAGAATACCATGATAGTTTCACTTCTTTCATGTGTAAATCACAAAACCTTCTCGGGTTAGCTGTTAACAATAGTGATAGCTAGACAATATGTTGAAGGTGTTGGCCCCCTGTGTTCTCTGTCTATGCCATGATGTTTAGATTGATTCTAATCTAAAAAGTGAGATAATGGAGCTATACATGAATGCATGCAGTTTTTGAGCAAAGTACAATGTAACCCTGCAAGTACAAATTCACTCCACAAAATATATGTGTGCATGTGTGTGCGTCTGTCTGGGTTGGGGGTTGTGAGTGTGAGAAAGCGTACGTGTGTGTGTGTAGCGAGTGCAGAGTATCTTAAGTCTGTGAGGGGGTGCATGTGTGAGTGTGGGAGTGTGTGTGTCTGTAAGGGTGTGTGTGGGTGTCTGTGTGCTCGTCTGTGTGCTCGTCTGTGTGTATGTGTGTCTGTGTATGTGTGTATAGGAGTGCCTGTGTGTGTGTGAGAGTGTGTGTGTGTAGGGGTATCTGTGTGTGTGTATAGTGCAATGGTGGTCACCTGTAATTGACATGAACCCAAGGTCCCGGTTGAGACCCTCCCTATGGGTACCGAACTTCGCTATCAGCCTCTGCTCGACCATTTTTCGCTGCTGCCTGTCCCGAAGTCCACCTTGGAGGATGGTCACCCGAAGGTCCGAGGCTGAATGTCCTGGACCACTGAAGTGTTCCCCAACTGGGAGGAAACCCTCCTGTCTGTTGATTGTTGTGCGGTGCCCATTCATCCATTGTCGTAGCCTTTGCTCGGTTTCCCCAATGTACCATGCCTCCGGGTATCCTTGCCTGCAAGTGTAAGATAGACAACGTTGGCTGAGTCACATGAGTATCTGCCATGTACAAGGTGGGAGGTGTCCCCACGCGTAATGGTGGTATCTATGTCCACACTCTGACATGCCTTGCAGCGCCTACCTTGACAGGGGGGTGGGCAGAGGGGGCGGGGTTGCCTTGTTAGTTAAGAACAAAATTAAATCTATGGCACTGAATGACATAGCGTCGGATGATGTGGAGTCTGTGAGAGTGGAATTGAGGAACCACAAAGACAAAAAAACCATAGTGGGAGTTATGTACAGACCTCCTAACAGTGGTCAGGATCAGGGGCGCAACATGTAACGGGAAATAGAGAAGGCATGTCAGAAAGGCAAGGTCACGGTGATCATGGGAAACTTCAATATGCAGGTGGACTGGGTAAATAATATTGCCAGTGGATCCAAAGAAAGAGAATTCATGGAATGCTTACAGGATGGCTTTTTGGAACAGCTTGTCATGGAGCCCACAAGGGAGCAGGGTATTCTGGACCTAGTGCTATGTAATGAATCAGACTTTATAAAAAATCTTAAAGAAAGGGAACACTTAGGAAGCAGCGATCATAATATGGTAGAGTTCAGTCTGCAGTTTGAAAGAGAGAAGGCAAAATCGGATGTAATGGTGTTACAATTAAATAAAAGTAATTATGAGGGCATGAGAGAGGAACTGACGAAAATAGACTGGAAGCAGAGCCTAGCGGGGAAGACAGTAGAGCAAAAATGGCAGGAGTTTGTGGACATAATTGAGGACACTGTACAGAGGTTCGTCCCCAAGAAAAGAAAGATTATCCGGGGAGGGATTAGACAGCCATGGCTGACAAAGGAAGTCAGGAAATGTATTAAAGAAAAAGAGAGATCCTATAAAGTAGCCAAGAGCACTGGGAAATCAGAAGATTGGGAAGGCTACAAAAACAAACAGAGGATAACAAAGAGAGAAATAAGGAAGGCGAGGATCAAATATGAAGGTAGGCTAGCCAGTAATATTAGAAATGAAAGTAAAAGTTTCTTTCAATACATAAGAAACATATGACAGGCAAAAGTAGACATTGCGCCACTTCAAACTGATGCTGGAAGCTGAGTGATGGGAGATAAGGAAATAGCAGAAGAACTTAATAAGTACTTTGCATCAGTCTTCACAGAGGAAGGCATGAGTAATATCCCAACAATTAAAGGGAGTCAGGGGGCTGAGTTGAGTATGGTTGCAATTACAAAAGAGAAAATGCTAGAAAAGCTAAAAGGTCTTAAAATTGATAAATCTCCTGGCCCCGATGGGCTACATCCTAGAGTTCTGAGGGAGGTGGCTGAGGAAATAGCGGAGGCGTTGGTTGAGATCTTTCAAAAGTAACTGGAGTCAGGGAAAGTCCCGGATGACTGGAAGATCGCTGTTGTAACCCCCTTGTTCAAGAAAGGATCAAGACAAAAGATGGAAAATTATAGGCCAATTAGCCTAACCTGGGTTGTTGGTAAAATTCTAGAATCCATCATTAAGGATGTGGTTTCTAAATTCTTGGAAGAGCAGGGTCGGATTAGAACAAGTCAACGTGGATTTAGTAAGGGGAGGTCGTGCGTGACAAACTTGTTGGAATTCTTTGAAGAGGTGACAAGTAGGGAAACCCAGTGGATGTTGTCTACCTAAACTTCCAAAAGGCCTTTGATAAGGTGCCACACGGGAGGTTGCTGAGCAAGGTGAGGGCCCATGGAGTTCGAGGTGAGCTACTGGTATGGATTGAGGATTGGCTGTCTGACAGAAGGCAGAGAGTTGGGATAAAAGGTTCTTTTTCGGAATGGCAGCCGGTGACAAGCGGTGTCCCGCAGGGTTCAGTGTTGGGGCCACAGCTGTTCACATTATATATTAATGATCTGGATGAAGGGACTGGGGACATTCTAGCGAAGTTTGCCGATGATACAAAGTTAGGTGGACAGGCAGGTAGTACTGAGGAAGTGGGGAGGCTGCAGAAGGATCTAGACAGTTTGGGAGAGTGGTCCAGGAAATGGCTGATGGAATTCAATGTGAGCAAATGCGAGGTCTTGCACCTTGGAAAAAAGAATACAAGCATGGACTACTTTCTAAATGGTGAGAAAATTCATAAAGCCAACGTACAAAGGGATCTGGGAGTGCTAGTTGAGGATTCTCTAAAGGTAAACATGCAGGTTGAGTCCATGATTAAGAAAGCGAATGCAATGTTGTCATTTATCTCAAGAAGGTTGGAATATAAAAGCACCATTGTGCTATTGAGACTTTATAAAGCTCTGATTAGGCCCCATTTGGAGTACTGTGTCCAGTTTTGGTCCCCACACCTCAGGAAGGACATACTGGCAGTGGAGCGTGTCCAGCGGAGATTCACACGGATGATCCCTGGAATGGTAAGTCTAACATACGAGGAACGGCTGAGGATCCTGGGATTGTATTCATTGGAGTTTAGAAGATTAAGGGGAGATCTAATAGAAACTTACAAGATAATACATGGCTTGGAGAGGGTGGACGCTAGGAAATTGTTTCCGTTAGGCGAGGAGACTAGGACGTGTGGACACAGCCTTAGAATCAGAGGGGGTAAATTCAGAACAGAAATGCGGAAAAAATTCTTCAGCCAGAGAGTGGTGGGCCTGTGGAATTCATTGCCGCAGAGTGCAGTGGAGGCTGGGACGCTAAATGTCTTCAAGGCAGACATTGATAAAATCTTGATGTCACAAGGAATTAAGGGCTACGGGGAGAATGCGGGTAAGTGGAGTTGAAATGCCCATCAGCCATGATTGAATGGCGGAGTGGACTCGATGGGCCGAATGGCCTTACTTCCGCTCCTATGTCTTATGGTCTTATTGTCTAGCTATCACCATTGTTAACAGCTAACCCGAGAATGCAACTTTTTAAAAAAAGGTTTTGTGATTTACACATGAAAGAAGTGAAACTATCATGATATTCTAACAGATGAAAGGCTTAAAAGACAATCAATTTTTCAATGTATAATTTCAGTTACGTCACACTGTAAATTTTTGCTATAAATTCTGTGTGTTAGGATTGAGCCCTCCACTGCCACCTGATGAAGGAGCGACACTCTGAAAGCTAGTGTTCTTCCAATTAAAGCTGTTGGACTATAACCTGGTGTTGTGTGATTTTTAATTTTGTACACCCCAGTCCAACACCGGCATCTCCAAATCTTAATAAACCTAAGCATACTTCCAACCAAAATGTGAACAACACTGCCCCAGATATGGGCAACTGAATGACTTAGTCACTTCAGAATCAATCATGCAATGGTGCAAACAGGATTATCTCTAGCTCTAATCATATAGGTAATGTTTCATAGAATCCCTACAGTTTGGCCCATCAAGGACAGAACTCTGTTATTCGTCACCTTCCACCTCATCAACCTCTGTATACATCACATCATCCTCCACCATTTCTGCCACTTACAAACAGACCCCACTACCCAGGGTTATATTTGCCTCCCCACCCCTATCCACTTTCCGTAAAGACCATTCCCTCCGCAACTGTCTTGTCAGATCCACAGCCCCCACCAACTCACCCTCCCCTCTCGGCACCTTCCCCAGCAACCGCAGGAATCGCAAAACCAGCACGCACACCTCTTCCCCCCCACCCGCGTCTATCCAAGGCCCCAAACAAGCCTTCCACATCTATCATAGATTTACCTGCACTTCCACACATCATTTACTGTATTCGTTGCTCCCAATGTTGGTCTCCTCTACATTGGGGAGACAGGAAGGCTACTTACAGAGTGCTTCAGAGAACATCTCCGGAACACCCACACCAACTGACTCCAACGCCCTGTGGCCGAACACTTCAACTCAAGCCCCAATTCCGCCAAGGTCATGCAGGTCCTGGGCCTCATCCATCACCACACCCTCACCATCCAAAGCCTGGAAGACGAACACCTCATCTTCCACCTTGGGACCCTTCAACCACATGGCATCAATGTGGATTTCACCAGTTTCTTCATTTCCCTTCCCCGCTCCTTATCCCGGGTCCAACCTTCCAACTCGGCATCGCCCTCATGACCTGCCCTACCTGTCCATCTTCCTTCCCACCCATCTGTTCTACCCTCCTCTCCAATCTATCACCATTACCCCCACCTTCATACACTCAGTACTCTCAGCTACCCCTCTCCCCAGCCCCAGCCTCCTCCCATTTACCTCTCCACCCTCTCGGCTCACAAGCCTCATTTCTGATAAAGGACTCTTGCCCGAAATGTTGATTCTCCTGCTCCTCGGATGCTGACTGGCCTGTTGTGCTTTTCTAGCACCCCACGCTCGACTCTGATCTCCAGCATCTGCAGCCCTCACTTTCTCCATCCAGTCCCTACCAACTCTCTGAAGGACATCCCTTTCAGACCAACTCCTCCACACTCTGTCCCTGTAACCCTGCATTTCTCATGGCTAATCCACCTAGCCTGTACACCTCCAGACACTATGGCTAATCCACCTAGCCTGTACACCTCCAGACACTATGGCTAATCCACCTGACCTGTACACATTCGGACTTTGGGAGGAAACTGGAGCACCCAAAAGAAACCCATGCAGACACAGGGAGAATGTGCAAACTCCACACAGTCACCCAAAGGTGGAATCAAACCCAGGTCCTTGGTGCTGTGAGGCAGCAGTGAACCACTGTACTGCCCCAACATGTAACACCTGAACCTACAAAAGTATTCAGTACAACTACACAAATATACTAACTATGTTGAAAAAAGCGATATATATACAAATATATTTCTAAAACTTTCAGTCACCCCTGCTGTGTGTTGTAAAGTTAAAATGCAGTTTCAAACTTTTGTTGACTTTATTGTTTCATTGAAAGACCTGATTTTTCCTGAGCATTTAAGTCCAGAAGACTGAAAGATAAAAAGGGGTACGAAGGTAGCAACAGAATTAAAACTATGAAACAAGAAAAAAACGTTGCTGCACACATGTATGGCCTGTACATCAGATCATTGCCTGAACTGATGGAATTGGTAATGCTGAGTGTGCTGAATGTAGACTCAGATGTGAAACAGGAAAGGGATATATTCCTAATTCAGAAGGGAGCAGTCACATTGGCATGGTGTCAAATCACAAAGGACGTGAAATATTTAAGCTAGTATATAAATTTGAAGTCAGTTGGATCAGATTTGCATGGCATTGTTTTCATTGCTTTTACTGTGACGCTCAAAAGGACATCGCTTTCCCACATAACTTCTTCATTTTTCTTTGGGGTCAATAGGGTAATAAACTAAATCTGTTATGATTGCTCTTTGTACCCCCAATATCTTACTTTTGTGCACTCCTTTTCTTAAAGGACTGAACTTTCACCATTGGCCTGTTCCCATGACACCCTGTCGAGAATTATTCACCAGGTGAGGTGAGATCCTGGTCAGGCATCTAGGGGAATAGCCAGCACTGCTGACAACAGAAATGTAGGCAGTCCTGCAGTGGATTGTTTGTAACAGCACTGGGCAAGAGGAGTCTGGCAAAGAATGGGCAAACGTAGCTGCAGAAATTTAAAATAGTGAGAGCTGGAAGACAAGTAACATCCCTTAGTACTGTACAAAAGTGGCATTATTGATTTTTTTCCACTGCTGTCCCAGAGTTTAATGTGGCCTGTCTTCCAATAGTCTGTGAGATAGCAGTGGCAGCACAGAAATCAATCAGCTGTTGGCTGTCCTATCTCTCTCAGTAGTTGCATGGACCAGCACAGCAGACCAGAAATGATGTTATGAGTATATCTCTTAAAAGTATACTGACATCTTGACCATGATACTTACTACAAACCATATCACACATAATGGAGGCAAAAAAAATCTGCTTTTGAGGATAGCTCTCAGACTGTGATAAATGCTACCTTTTCTATTATGCTTTTGGAAAAGGATCTCAAGATTTACAGATTGCTGTTACAGATTTAATATGTTACCAAAAATATTCAATTATATATATTTTTGAAAGCTGTAATGTAAGAGTATTTTCCTCTGGAGCTAAGTGCTCCGAAAGGCTTTCGATATTCTTTTTTTCTAACTGGTTGATGGCAGAATTCACCATAATACATATCTTTTTCCATGTTGTGGAACAGCAGTGCACTTTTATGAGCTGCTTTTACCTACAAAGTGCACCACAAAGAGCATTTGAAGTGCATGGTAATGTGTAACCATTATAACACAAATTGAGTCCAAGCACATCAAGTGTTTTTGAGAAAAGTTTCTGACTGCCTTTTAAATCAGATCTCTGATTTATGTGTGAACCCCATCACAAAATGCTCAATAAAAAAGAAGCCAAATCGAGGGAAAGTAACTTTTTAAATGAGGTCATGTATCGGGTAAATACAGGAAACCGACAAAGACAAAGTAAACCAACATAAAAGGTATTGGCCTTTTGGAATTTTACGAATTAACCACAGCAGGACAATTTTACAGTTACACCATGCAAAACCTGGCCTGAAAATCATATGTATACCTTAAGAATGTTTCTTAGAAGAACTGGTAGGTTTGAACATTTTGGCAGGATTCTCTTCCAGTCACATGAAGGAAAGCTGCCTGAAACATCACGGACCTCTGTCAGACAAGAACTGCTCTTCCTAGAGCAAAATCAACAGGGGGTAATCATAAACAGTTTTACTCAATGTTACCACTCCCTACACGAAAACCTTCAAACAATGTTTCGAATTGGACTTTGTGGAAAAAATGATGAAGGAAAATGATTAATTGAAATCCACATTGTCTCAGTTCTTTGAATTGGTGGAAGATTACCAGCGACGGAAAAGATAAAAGAAATCTATTTGACGATGTAGTTCAAAAGCTTTTGAAATTGCTGAGAAACTACCTCAAGACAGAGGCGCCCTCTCTCTTCCCTACCTGTAACAGCAGGCTGCAGCTTCTTCTGTGCTGTCAGGCCTCCCATTGACTATTGAGTTTCAAGAGCATGCTATGTCCTTAATTGGATGACAAACCTGTTTGCTGGTCACTAATTGGTCAATTCCAGCAAAATTCTTGTCAGGTGACTTCTCCACCATAGTGTGGGATTAGGACCACTGTTTGACCATCCCTTTTAGATATTAGGCCTTTCGTATAGATATTTTCTTAATCAACCTGTCAGATATGTTAGTTAGACCTGTGGAGCAAGTGGGACTTGAACACAGGGCTTCTAGTCCAGAGGTAGAGTTAAACAAACATCCTTAAGGCCTCTTGTATGTTATTGAACAATCTGTTCAATGATTTCTACAGTTAGGGTGATTCCACCAGAACAGAATGGTCAAGCTCACAAACAGGCCATTTACCCACTGTGCTTAAGTCTTAATAAAGATCCCAATTTTAAAGATCCCATAACGCTGCACATTTCTCCTTTTAAGTAGAAAAGTCTCGTTTTGAAAATTATCATCGAATCCCTATAGTGTGGAAGTAGGCCATTTGGCTCATCGATTCCACACTGACCCTCCAAACAGCATCCCACCAAAATCCATCCTCTTCCCCTATCCCTATAATCCTGCATTTTCCATGGCTAATCCAACTAACCTATACATACTTGAACACTGTGGGGTAATTTAGCATGGCCAATCCACTAACCTGCAAATCTATGCACTGAATTATTGAGTATGCTTCCCCTATTTTTCAGATTTTTACTCTTTACTTGCCAATGAATTAATTCCATTTTACAAACCCACTGACTCCCACAGCTACCTGGATTACACCTCTTCCCGCCCTACCTCCTGCAAAAATGCCATTCCGTATTCCCAATTCCTCTGCTCCGCTGTATCTGCTCTCAGGAGGACCAGTTCCACCACAGAACTCACCAGATGGCCTCCTTCTTTAGAGACCGCAATTTCCCTTCCCACATGGTTAAAGATGCCCTCCAATGCATCTCGTCCACATCCCGCACCTCCAACCTCAGACCCCACCCCTCCAACTATAACAAGGACAGAACGCCCCTGGTGCTCACCTTCCATCCTATCAACCTTCGCATAAACCAAATCATCCGCCGACATTTCCACCACCTCCAAACAGACCCCACCACCAGGGATATATTTCCCTCCCCACCCTTTCCATCTTCCGCAAAGACCGTTCCCTCTGTGACTACCTGGTCAGGTCCACGTCCCCCCAACAACCCACCCTCCCATCCTGGCACCTTCCCCTGCCACCGCAGGAATTGCAAAACCTGCGCCCACACCTCCTCCCTCACCTCCATCCAAGGCCCTAAAGGAGCTTTCCACATCCATCAAAGTTTTACCGGCACATCCACCAATATATTTATTGTATCCGTTGCTCCCGATGCAGTCTCCTCTACACTAGGGAGACTGGACGCCTCCTAGCAGAGTGCTTTAAGGAACATCTCCAGGACACCTGCACCAATCAACCACACCGCCCTCTGGCCCGATATTTCAACTCCCCCTCCCACTCTGCCAAGGACATGGAAGTCCTGGGCCTCCTTCAGCACCGCTCCCTCACCACCAGATGCCTGGAGGAAGAACGCCTCATCTTCTGCCTCGGAACACTTCAACTTCAGAGCATCAATGTGGACTTCAACAGATTCCTCATTTCCCCTTCCCCCACCTCACCCCAGTTCCAAACTTTCAGCTCAGCACTGTCCCCATGACCTGTCCTACCTGCCTATCTTCTTTTCCACCTATCCACTCCACCCTCCCTCCCCGACCTAATCACCATCCCCTCCCCCACTCACCTATTGTACTCTATGCTACTTTCTCCCCACCTCCACCCTCCTCTCACTTATCTCTCCACCCTTCAGGCTCTCTGCCTGTATTCCTGATGAAGGACCTTTGCCCGAAACGTCGATTTTACTGTTCCTCGGATGCTGCCTGAACTGCTGTGCTCTTCCAGAACCATTAATCCAGAATCTGGTTTCCAGCATCTGCAGTCATTGTTTTTACCTAATTCCGTTATATGCTTGGTGACCAGGGGTGTTCTGCAGGGATCTGTTCTGGGACCTCTGCTGTTTGTGATTTTTATAAATCACTTGGATGAGTCAGTGGAAGGGTGGGTTAGTATGTTTGCTGATGACACAAAGGTTGGTAGAGTTGTGGATAGTGTGGAGGACTGTCATAGGTTGCAACGGGATATTGACAGGATGCAGAACTGCGCTGCTAAGTGATAGACAGAGTTCAACCTGGAAAAGTGTGAAGTGATTCACTATAAAAGATCGAATTTGAATGCAGATTACATGATTAAAGGCAGCATTCTTGGCAGCATGGAATAACTGAGCGATCTTGGGTCCATGTCCAATGATACCTCAAAGTTGCCACCCAAGTCAATAGGGTTGCTAAAAAGGCATATGGTGTGTTGGCTTTCATTAGCAGGAGGATTGCGTTTAAGAGCCATGAGGTTATGCTGCAGCTCTATAGAGCCCTGGTTAGACTATACTTGGAATATTGTGTTCAGTTCTGGTTGCCTCATTATAGAAAAGATATGGTAACTTTAGAAAGGGTGCAGAGGAAATTTATCAGGATGCTGCTTGTAATGGAGGGCATGTCTTACAAAGAAAGGTTGAGGGAGCTAGAGCTTTTCTCATTGGAGCGAAGGAGGATGAGAAATCACTTGATGGAGGTGTACAAGATGATATGGACATAGATAGAGTGAATGGTCAGAGACTTCCGTCCATGGTGGAAATGTCTATCATGAGGGGGAATAATTTTAAGGTGACTGGAGGAAGGTTTAAGGGAGATGTCAGAGGTAGGTTATTTACACAGAGATTGATGGGTGCATGGAATGCTCTGCCAGCAGTGGTAATAGAGTCAGATATATTAGGGACATTTAAGCAACTCTTTGATCGGCACATGGATGATGCTACAATGAAGGGTATGTAGGTTAGCCTGATCTTAGAGTAAGATAAAAGGTCGGCACAATATCAAGAGCTGAAGGGCCTGTACTGTGCTGTACTGTTTTGTGTCCAAAGTTAATTAAGCAGACCATGAATTTTTAGGTTCTCAACAGAATCAATTTCTTTTCTTCCTCATGTCAGCATCTTCAGGCACAGGTCCTTGGCTGCCTGAGGACAGGCGTAATCTTGATCAAAACTTGTAATACAGGTCTCCTGGAAAAAATGGCTTTCTGGTGCTACCTGGAAAAGCACACCTGTTTCTCTTCGCTCAACCTGATCAACAACCTCGATCCCAGTTGCATCCCCACTCCCCCCAATCCCCATTCTGGCCTCCAACTAAAACTGTAGCTCATCACCCAGTTACATCATCGGATCTAATCTGTAAACTTAAAGACGGATCCCAACCCTTTCTGCACTTTGACTGGTCAAAATGGCAGGCTAAAAATGAAATAGAGTGGGAAGACAGCAGGATTAGAGGGATAGTTTTCCTCAGATAAAAACAGTTAGTGCTGGAGAAACTTGCAGCATCTGTGGAGAGAGAAACAGTGATTACTTTGAATCCTATATGATTCTTCTTTGAAACTGAAAGAGGCAGAAAAACAATGGTTTTAATGTTGCTAGCAAAGGTGAAGTAGGAATGAATGAAACAGATGGTATGGGTGCCCAGAGAAAATGAAAATGACAACACAAATGGTAATACAGGAGTGATATTGATGAAGAGAGTGTGTTAATGGTTTGTATTATTACCAGTAAATAGGGCAGCTCTGCCAAGAGTATACAGTACTCTAACAAATAAGGCAAGTAAGTGTTTGGCTGGGAAAGTGGATATAATCAAATTGGAAGATACTAATCATGGTTTGAGTTGTTGAACACAACATTGATACTGAACCTGTAATGGGTCAAAGTGGAAAATGAGATGTGTTCCCACAACTTATTTTGGACTTCACTGGAATACTGTCGCAGGCTAGGATGAGAGCCAATTGGTACACTCTTGCGGCAAATGACTAAAAGGTTCGGGTTATAATTACAGAGAGAGAGAGAGAGAGGAGAGGATGTTCTGCAAGTGGTCACCCATCTGCATTGGTTTTGCTAACATGAAGGCAATTACATTGTGAGCAGTGAATATGGTGGAGTAGACTAAAAAAATTACAAGTAAATCAGAGGTTATATTTCAGATTTTGGACAGGGAGGAAAGAGGAGGTGAATAATAGGCAGGTGTATACCTTCTGCAATTGAATTGGAAGGTGCCATGGGATGGGTGAAGAGTTGTTAGGAGTGATGGAAGAGTAGAACAGAGTGTCACGGAAGGAGTGGTCCCTGTGGAACATGGACAAAGGAGAGAAGAGGCAGATGTGTTTGGTCGCGGCAGAATAAAAGTGGAGGATGAAAGCAGAGGTCAGTCAGGAGTGGGGGGGGCGCGATGGGGGAGTGAGGACAAAGGGTGAAATAACTGCTCAGAAGCTGGCATCCTGTGGCCAAGTTGCCCTTTACTTACACATGGAGTGTCCTTGACACTGATCCAGTTCCCTCAGAGCCAGCTCTCAGAGTGAACAGGATGTTTGATACCATTGTTCTTTTTTTCTTTTTTTTTAAATGAGGAGATTCAGAATCTCCTGTTCATTTTTTGTTCTTCTTTTTATCTCCCACATTACCATTTCACAACAGTAGTGCTTATTTTTCCCCCATATCATCCATGGTTGTGTGTGTGTATGTTCAATGACTCGGTAAAAAGATGCTATGTGCAAAAAAACGTTATTCAATATTTCCACTACCAGGAGAAACACCCACGTGGCTAGTGAACCAGTACCAAGCAAAGGATAATGCTGACATCAAGAAAGTGTTCTTAGCTGTCAAGCAGGGCTCTCTGATCAGATCTGATGAACAGCTCCATTCAGGGAATGCATATTCTATGAGGTTTTCCTGGTTGACCTCATTACAATTACTACAAAGGGAACCCTATCATTGTCCAGGAGGGAAATGAATACGGGCAGAAGTTGTTCAAGTGGGTTCTATTCCATTTTCCCAGATCCTGTAGCTCAGTTACCCCTGATTCAATGATGCTTCCTTCCACAGTGTGACTCTGACATGTTCTTTTTTCTCAGCTGAGGACTTCCCCTCATGGTGGCTGACAGGACCCTCAGCAGCGTCTGAACCACTTTCTGCACTTCTACACTTTTCTCTGGGGCAGATGCAAAGAGTTGGGAAGTTTATCTGAATTTCTCTGACTCATGCTATCCAACCCAGGGTTGAAAAACTGACCCATAGTCAGAATGAGCACCTAAAGATTAAAAGAAATATAGAGTGTTGCTACCTAACAAAGTCACATTTAAGCCATACACTGAGACTGAATATTTTTTCCCAATTTCAATGGAAAGTTCAACAGAGTTACATGTAAATGTCTCATAGTTTATCCTGGGACAATGTGATGTCCAATATTTCAAACTTTAAATCATATTTCAGTGTATAGACTGATGGCAAAAGTGAGTACTGCAGATGCTGGAGATTAGAGTCGAGAGTGTGGTGCTGGAAAAACACAATAGATCAGGCAGCATCTGAGGAGCAGGAAAATCGACCTTTCAGGCAAAAGCCCTTCATCAGGGTTCTGATGATTGTAGACTGATGGGTCTACCTGAGAAATGTGACTTTTTTGGGATGTATGAATAAGTAACTACGAGTTTGAAAGAATGAACAGTTCATCCTAATTCCAAAAAGAGAAGATAAATAGAAGCTTGCTTACTGGGAGAAATGGATAGGCCAGAACAATCATAATTATTAGCTAGATTACAGATCTGCCCAACTCCACAAGGAAAGTTCTACAGGGAGACAAGGAATATATAATGACCAGGCATGTTAAGACAAAGTTTCCAATGTTTGCAAAACTAATTTACAGTTTGACCCAGAGTAAGTCGTTAGAATAATTGTAGGTTTTATGATCCAAGTTGCTCAATAGTGCTATTGGCAAAAGGCATACACATTTGAGACAAAGTACTGCTACAACAAGTCAAGAATGAGGTACAAGAAGGACATAAATTCACAAGGCTCCATATCTTGACAAGACACTGGCACAATAAACCCTCCACAGCATTTTGCTTCATTGAGGCCCATGCACAGCCCTTTCAGTTGGGAGAAATGCAGCACTTTGTAAATGTATTTTAGCTAAACCTGTCCTGTTGTTAATTTTGTTTGACATGTAATCTAATAATTTTCCCATTTGAATTGTTAAATACAAAGTGATGTTTTTAAGATAATCAACTACGAGCAGCATTGCTCAAAGTGTTGGACGTTTGCTTTCATTAATGTTATTCCACATGCATGCAATGTGTCTACATAGCACTAGGTTAATGGCTTGACCAAGTGCACTGTATTCCTTCTCCTAATGATGTCTATTGAAGTATTTAGGTGTTTAAAAAAAAACCTCTTCCAAACCTGCATGCCATTCCTTAACTTTGACTTTCTTGGCTGCAAAATGAGAACTAAATTTAACTCTAAGAATTTAAGCCATTACCACAATAGACATTAGGTCAACAAACATAAACAATTTGATCCAAGTATTTAAAAGCTGGATAGCACCACAGCAGAACTGTCCAATCAAATAACAGTTGCAAAACCAGTGACAAACAATTCCAATAATTAGAGATATATTCATCCCTCTGAAGTAAATACTGATGTCAAGAATGTAGTAAATAAATACACCACAAATTTATTACAATTTGAAGCAGATGCCAGAACAGTAATCTTGTTGTATTTCTTTTAAGATTCAACTTGTTTTCTACATCCAGAAGTTTTCAGTTTTTTTGAGATTTAAAGTAGTATTCTCAAGTATATGTCGAGCACTAAGTAAATCAGTGATGCTGATAGTCGGAATTTCTTTTGCTTAAGTAAAAGCCAAGTACACAGATGCTGGAAATCTGAAACAAGTACAGAGAATGCTGGAGAAACTCAGCAGGTCTGGCAGCATCTGTGGAGAGTGCAAGCGGGCATCAGAGCCGCCCCGCATTTGCCACGGGACTATGCCTACATCGGTAAAACTAGTAGCGTCGGACCCGTCCCGGGAGCCGACCCCCGTATCTGGGTTTCCGCATCGCTAGGGGACCGCCGATGCAAGATTTTGATTGATACGGGGGCGTCGGTCTCCCTCACCAACCTCGACCTTCCCTCAACCCACCACTCCATTTCCATTAAAGGGGTTGGGGGAAGCTCGGCTATTGCACGCTGAAGCGAGGCCGTCCTCCTAGAGGTAGACAACATTTTACTCTCCGTGCATTTCTGGGTTTGCCCAAACTCGGAGGGGACGATTATGGGTATCGACCTCCTGGGCGAACTGGGGGTGGTGGTGGACGTGTTCCAGCGCCGCCTCCTGTCGACATCCCGCAAATTTCACAAGAGCGCCCACGAGGGGAGATGGGTGCCCACCAAATCCGTCGCTACACTTGCACCCAGTGTGCCCATCGCCCGGGACTGGGCCAAGAACGGTGCCTTCGGAGCCGTCTGCCAACTAGTCCCGGAGGTGTGGGCCACGAGCAAGCAGGACTGCGGCCTCATCCGCTCCCCTCCTGAGCGGATACCCGGGCCCGTACATGCCCCGCACCGACAATACCCGATTAAACCTGAGGCGCTACGCGCCACTGAGGCAATCGTTGCCGAGCTCGCCCGGCACGGCATCCTGCGCCCCATGGTGTCCACCACCAACTCCCCTATATGGCCAGTCTGCGCTTAGGGGCCACCCCAGGCCGCTCCACTGGCCTCACTCCCTTCGAGCTCATGACAGGGAGGGCCATGCGACTACCAGAGAACGTCATGGTCGGGGGGGGGAAGACATGGCCCCCCTGAGGGACAGGAAGACGCGCTATATCAGGCAGCTGGACGCGCAGCTGCGGGCCCTTAGACAAACTGCATGCGACCAGCAGGACATTAGGGACCAGACAAAACTGCAACCGCATCTGCCCGCCCAACCCCTTCCTGGCGTTGGGGACTGAGTCCTGGTCAGGGCCGCCCCCGACCAGCCCGGCTTCGCCCCCCAGTGGCTGGGATCGCACAAAATCATCCTCACCAGCGACACTTGCGCCTGTGTCAACATGAAAGGAACGGGCAGATGGAAACACTGGTCCCAGCTTAAACCCTACCCTTAAGACCCGACCGGACAGACACCCCTCCCCCCCCTCCTTTGAATTGACTCTAACCACCTCCTTATTCTCCTTACAGCGCGACGGGCAGACCGGTCCAGGGGGGCCTGCTCCTACACACACTAACCCTACACCCTTGGTAAGGGTGCCCCTCTCTCTCTCCCTCTCTTCCCACAGATCATGCTTCACCGGTGCACCGCTCTCCTCCCTGCTCTCCTCTTCGCCCTACGACTGATGCCTTCTTTCCCCGAGATACATGACAACTTCTACCGCCACGGTGTTGCCTTCAACGCGTCCGACGCCATCTGTATTCCTGCAAGGGACAAGCCCAACGAGATCGACGCGTTCTACAACGCCTGGCTGGAAGTTCTTCCGGGCGTACAGACACTCTGTTTATTCAGCACGTCGGAGCGCGACCCACAGCCGACCTGCCTCCGGCGTGCTGAGGCGATGGATTTGGGGGGTTGCATGTTCGGGACAATGTGTGCCATGCCGGAGGACCTTGCCTCTGCCCCGGCCTTTGATGCTTTTACTTTACGGGATCTGTCTGTTTGCGGGTATTACGAGCCCACCAATGCCGCGGTAATCTCCTTGTATTTGCTCTTTCCACCCGCCCCAACCACACCGCCCCTGACCACGACTCCCGAGATATTGCCGTGCCCCTCTCTGGGACCGGGGCCCGCGGGAGGACTGGTATTGTGGGATGAGGGAGAGGCCCTTTATGACAACGTCCGACACGAGGTCGTACCTGTGCTGGTCAATATATCGGGCATCTGGGTACCGGACTATTGCACAACACAGGTACGCAACCTATACGCCATGATGGGGAAGGAGGTTATAGAGAGGGCCATAGACGCCATGGGGGCAACCCACTACCGGACCGACATACATAACACACACACACAACGACACAGACGGGACATAGTCAACGATGCTCTCACTGGACTCAACACGGGGACATCCGTAGTAAACTCCCTAGACATCCAGGGCCTTAACGAAAAGGTCGAGCAACTAAAAGGGGTAATGAGGGACCTGCTACAAAGTCTCTCACAAATCAGGCAGACCAGGCACTCCTGGGGGACGAGGGAGCATACATCCAGCTCGATGGCATCGCAGTCCTGGAAACACACGCCCACACCATTAACTGCCTTATAGACCGGGAAAGAGAAAACACGGCCCATATCCACGAGGGGCAGTTGTGCCATGCGTATGGCCTGTGGATGGTAGCCCAGATCCGGCATAATCTTGACCAGGTCCAAAAGGGGGAGGTGCCCGACTGGATCGACAGCGCCAAACTGGCCTCACTCGCGGGGCGCTCTGGGCCGCTCGACAGCCGGACTCTGAAGGGTATGACCAGAGTATGCCCAGTGATTCCCGACTGTGAGGTCAGTGAGGCAACAGGAGTCGGGATTGTCCTCCTGATCCCCGTGGTCACCCCAGGGTCTGGGCCATTTCCCCTGTTTCACATTGAGAACATCGGAGTCATACGGGAAAACGTTTCCCTCAAATATCGATTAGCTCACCACACAGCCATATCTCGAAACGGCGCTGTGTACGGGGTGCCGCTTCCAGGCTGCAAGCGGCGGGGGGGTAATTACTATCTGCCCTCACCCCTTATGAAGGAGTGAAACAGTGGAATGCGGGTTCAACCGGACACAGGGCTGCACCCTTGAAATCGAACCCACGGGCCCCCACTTCACTAGGGCGGGGTATGGTGGAAGGGGACAGTATTGTGTTTCCACTCTTGAAACCTCATTTTGGTATAATGGACTGCAGTGCCCGATTCCCCAGCACGAGTTCTGCTTCACCCCCAGGCGCCCAGTCACGATTGGGCAAGCTCACATCTCAGAGGTCCGACGACGGAACCCCGAGTCCATACAAACTACCGACAAATTCAGGGACACCGTCAGGGAATATCAGGAGCCCGAACAAGCCCCCATCCCACATTTGGCCGAGGTCTTACGGGAGCTTAGGACCCAGGTAGGACACTCAGTGAAACTGTACCACCAGTTGCAATCACATATAAAGGACCTAGAGGAGGACACAGAGACAGCTCTGCAGTCCCAGGGCTGGGCACAGAGGGTGTGGGATTGGGGCCTAAATGTAAACATACATCCCTGGATCCGAATCATCTCACACACCATTGTAGGCATACAGTTACTACTGGCTCTGGCCTGGCTCCTGGTGGCGTGTCACTCATGCCATCAGCACAAGAAACGAAAGGCCAGAAAGACCATGCTCCACGCCATAGATTCCTGGCGGGCGATCAGGCACCACGAGCTCACAGGACTCGAGTTAATGTAACCATCTCCCGGGACTATCCAAAGGCCCCATGTCTGCAGCATGACGGCCGGCGGAATGTACCAGGCGAGGAACCGACTTTCAAGATATCGGCATCGGGGGTGTGGACATGTTCAACCCCTTGCCGAAAGGGGGGACTGCAAGTGGGCATCAGAGCCGCCCCGCATTTGCCACGGGACTATGCATACATCTGTAAAACTATAGGAATTCATTTTGTGTTTTAAACAGCAGCCGCAGCTTAAACCCACAGAACTCAGCAGCTGCCAGTCCGCCCACGTGACCGGGAGATGGGAGCCAGAGGACAGATCAAATCCACACTAGGCCAGACACTAACCATGACTCATAGACCGAAACTCCGGAGCTAATTAATATGGAAACCCATCAAGAGACTGACTGAAACACACACATATTCATCAATACACAACCATCTTGACACAAAGGACAGGCATCCACCAGACAGGAACGAACAGACTAATACACACCAGCATCCCAAGGGAACAAAGGGGGGTCATAGAACATAGAACATAGAACATAGAACAATACAGCACAGAACAGGCCCTTCGGCCCACGATGTTGTGCCGAACTTCTAACCTAGATTAAGTACCCATCCATGTACCTATCCAAATGCCGCTTAAAGGTCGCCAATGATTCCGACTCTACCACTCCCACGGGCAGCGCATTCCATGCCCCCACCACTCTCTGGGTAAAGAACCCACCCCTGACATCTCCCCTATACCTTCCACCCTTCACCTTAAAGAAGAATAGAACTAACTGGGTAGTCCTAGCCCCCAGCCCTCACAGACAGAGACAAGCAGATAGTACCCGGACCCGTTTACATAATCCAATTAGCACCCTATTGTGTGTACACTGCAACTCCCTGGGACGGCAGGAAACCCACCATTTGCACCTACTCCAGCGATGATGGGGAACTATCATCCCATTCATACTCAAAATCCTCACATCCTGACAAAGAAAGGTATATGATGTGTAGCAGCGGACGGGAACAGCAGAACAGCCGAGATTCGGACCTCGGTTGGTCTCCGCCGGTGTTACTGTATCAATAAACGTTACCGATTGTTGAACCGCACTCTGGGCTCAGACTGATATCATTTCATCCGCGCTAACAAGAGAAAAAACAGTTAACATTTTGAGTCTGGAATGACTCTTTTTCAGGACTCATTCATATTTCTTCTGCTTCTTGTTCTGCTTTATTTATATCAATGCCACAGACTGACATGTATAATTCACCAATATCCTCATAGCTAGCACTAACTAACCTGCTGAAAATGTATTTCTGATGATGTAAACATTTCAGTGGTTCTTCAGAGAGAAACCTACAGCTTCCTCACATGTGCTGCTTATAATGAATTTTAGAGCAGACCAGATGCTGTGGGCGTTCTGTGGTTCCCATGAGTTGAACAGCATCTGTGAGGAACTGACTAAGTTCATCTGTCTTTGCAGAGTCCATGGGTTTGTCGACATTGAATATACAAAGGCAATGTTTCAGCTGCCACTGCCACTTTTGGACCAGGCAAATGGAGGGGCAGTCCAGCAATCATCAGATCCTGTCATGCTTGGAACATCCCTGTGTTCCTTAATCAGGTGATGATATAGCGCCAATATTCAGAAAGAGGGTGTTGACACAAGGGCTTTTCTTTGCCTTCCTGATGAAATTTGGGTGTTTGTTATGACTGGACCGTGATCTGGGCATTTCATCAGGAGGTTGATTCTGTTGGTGTTTGCCTTCCTTGCCAATTTTGTCCCTCCCTCTGGCATTGAAATGACCCAGGAGAATCAGCTTGTCTCCTTTCAGTGAGGAGAGAGTAGAACCTGGTCAGATAGAAGAGTGGGAGAGGACAGAGCAGAAAAGAGAAAGCTAGAGTTAGAGTGGCGTGGGAGAGGGAGGGAAGGCTCAGAGCTTATAATGTGGTGTGCAGTGGTCACCCCAGACCAAAAGATCCCATGCATAGGCATCTTCTACCCTGTCAAAGCAAAGTTTGGGACCTGAAATACCAGGATCCTCTTGAAGAACACCAGCAGTGACAGACCTGAACATCAAAGATATTGGTTACTCCAACATTATGACACGGACATCGCTGCCCTGAGAGATAGAGCAGGCTGGCAGGAGAGGGTCCAATCAAAGAATAAGGTGGCAGATAGACATTCTTCTGGAAGCGTAACACTGCGGAAGAACATTGATTCCACAATTTCACAATAAAAAGCAAACTAATTATCTGTCTTAGTAAGCCACTCACCCACCCAGTGGAATAAACAAACGCTTCTCCCAGAGTCCCAATGCTCACCCTAACTCAGAAGGAGTACCCCATGATAATCAGGGCATATGCTCCAACCCCAGAAGCAATGGATGAGGCTAAAGGGGAATATATACTTTTGCCTTGATCAGTTGGCAGGCTGCTGCAAGACACATGATTCTTCAGTTGATTGCAAGTAAGGCTTGCTGTGCCTTTAGACAAACAAGTTGGAACACTCCCTGGCTGCTCTCTCACACTCCCCTCCCTTGTTGCTCCCAGCAAATGCAGGTTCTTATCCTCCAGCTCCAATGACTGACCAAACGACATTTTTTATGGAAGCAGAACAGAAGAATTTGCAGAATTCCTGTGCAGAAATTGACTTCTATTACCAAAATGCCACTGTACCAATGTTTGGAATTTGGTTAGAGAAGTCAACGTAGTCAGTAAAAGTCTGTCAGATTCTTGAAACAAAAAGCAGATACTTGTCTGAATGCAGCTGAAAGTGGATGTTAATTTATTCAGCAGATGTGGATTTAACATTTTACAGCACTGGAGTCAGCCCATGTAAATCAATGGATTAAGTGAGATTAAAAATATTCATTGGATAATTTGAGAAATGTTGGCTGCTTGTTAACCAAATGGTTCACAGACTGTCCATCACAAGTTATTAGATTAGATTCCCTACAGTACAGAGACAGGCTCTTTGGCCCAACTAGTCCACATCGACCCTCCGAAGAGTAACCCACCCAGACCCTAGCCTATATTTACCCCAACTAACGTACCTAACACTATGGACAATTTGGCATGGCCAATTCACCTAACCTGCACATTTTTGGACTGTGGGAGGAAACCGGAGCAAACCCACGCACACACAGGGAGAATGTGCAAACTCCACACAGACAGTCGCCCGAGATAGGAATCAAACCCGGGTCCCTAGCGCTGTGAGGCAGCAGTGCTAACCACTGAGCCACTGTGCCATACCTTACTTTAGAAAGCATCTGACCTCTTGGTAAGTATATTAACTGAAGGGCAACATGCTGTTACACAAACAGCAAACTGGAGGAAAAATGTATCACTTATATCACTTTAAGGATGGATTTTTATCCTTGCCTCCCGAGTTGCAATATTGGTGAACCCATTCACTACTTCAGCAGAGAAGCTGTTCAGTTTCCATTGTATTGAACCATTGGTGATCATTGCCATTTCAGTTTGCTGAACAGAAGTATTAGGCTTTTTACAAGTTATTGTAACCCAGTACATAATGAGGTTCATAAAAATGAAACAATAATAGTAATTCGAGCCCTTATTTCAAACGTGGTGGATATTGAGTAAAATGGTACTTTTTGCCAGAACAAGCTTTACAAAGATAACTTGCAGTCGCACAACTGGCAATTGAAAAAGACCCGAATACAGCTAAATAAAGAAAATATTAAAGTCATTAAATGTATTTCTGTAAAAAAGCAAAATCAGCCACTGTTTAAAAAGGCATTGTTGCCTGGGTAATATGTTAAGCTAAGAGCTTTGTTTTGCGTTGTTTGTTGCAAACCATAAGAGACATTTATTGCAGAGTATGCATTGACTTATAAGCTGCTTCTAACAAATCTAGAAGGGGAGGCAGAGGCACAGCAATAATATCACGAGGCTCGTAATGCAGCTTGCCAGACTAATGTTCTGGGGACACCGATTCTAATGCCATCATCCAAATTAGAATTCAAGGGAAAAGATCTGGAATTAAAAGCTAGCCCCTTGGTACACATATAACATTATCAAATGTCATAAATAGACATCTGGTTCTCTAATGTGCTCTTAGAAAAGATAATCTGCCATCCAGGTCTGGCCTACATGTGTCTCCACACCCACAACATTCTTAACTGGCTGAGCAAGCCATTCAGTTCAAAAGCAGTAAGGAAAGGCCACATCCCATGAACAAATAAATAAAAATAAAATTACAAGTCAATGAAGCATTTAGCATTTTCAGGCCAGAGCTCATTGCAAGATTGAATTCTGCATATGGATTCCTGATGCACGTAGTTTAGTGTTGAGTCTTCTAAGGATAATATTTTACATATGTAGTACTTTATATTTATAATTCTAGAGTATTTTTCAAATTCCCTATTTATTCCCCTTATCCCTCTCCTCTCACACAGTGGCTGGGATTCAGTTTTATGAGTTTCAAAATAGTGGCCTCTTTTCTTGTGTGCAGAGATATCATATCTGAACCTGATGCTGTCTTGATTCAGTCTGACTGTGGATACATATCAATACACTCACCAATATCATTCAAAGCGGAATCACTGAATAGCTTATCTCATTTATAACTCAGGAGCGTTGAGGTCATATGTAGTATACTCAACACTTTACCTGGCTAAAAATTCTGCAAGCACAGAATAGAATAAATTCTAATTGTAAGCAAGGTTTACATCATGAATAAAATGCATTTTTCTACTAATTCTCCAGAGGATTTGTTATTGGTTAAGAAAAAGAAGGAAGAATATGTAAGGTTTGGACAGGATAAATCGAGTGAATCCTCAGAAGAGTATACAGGAAGTAGGAGGATACTTAAGAGGGAAATCAGGAGGGCAAAAAGGAGACATGAGATAGCTTTGGCAAATAGAATTAAGGAGAATCCAAAGTGTTTTTACAAATACATGAAGGACAAAAGGGTATCTAAGGAGAGAATAGGGCCCCTCAAAGATCAGCAAGGCAGCCTTTGTGTGGGGCCGCAGAAAATGGGGGAGATACTAAATGTGTATTTTGCATCAGTATTTACTATGGAAAAGGATATGGAAGGTATAGATTGCAGGGAAATAGTTGGTGACATGTTGCAAAATGTCCATATTACAGAGGAGGAAGTGCTGGATGTCTTAAGACGCATAAAACTGGATAAATCCCCAGGACCTGTTCAGGTGTACCCTAGAACTCTGTGGGAAGCTAGAGAAGTGATTGCTGGGCCTCTTGCAGAGATATTTGTATCATCGATAGTCACAGGTGAGGTGCTGGAAGACTGGAGGTTGGCAAATGTGGCACCACTGTTGAAGAAGGGTGGTAAGGAGAAGCCAGGGAACTATAGACCAGTGAGCCTGACATTGGTGGTGGGCGAGTTGGTGGAGGGAATCCTGAGGGACAGGATACACATGTATTTGGAAAGGTAAGATTGATTAGGGATAATCAACATGGCTTTGTGTACAGGAAATCATGTCTCACAAACTTGATTGAGTTTTTTGAAGAAGTAACAAAGAGGATTTATAAGGGCAGAGCAGTAGATGTGATCTATATGGACTTCAGTAAGGCGTTTGACAAGGTTCCCCATGGGAGACTGATTAGCAAGGTTAGATCTCACGGAATACAGGGAGAACTAGCCATTTGGATACAGAACTGGCTCAAAGGTAGAAGACAGAGGGTGGTGGTGGAGGGTTGTTTTTCAGACTGGAGGCCTGTGACCAGTGGAGTGCCACAAGGATTGGTGCTGGGTCCTCTACGTTTTGTCATTTACAAAAATGGTTTGGATGGGAGCATAAGAGGTACAGTTAGTAAGTTTGCAGATGACACCAAAATTGGAGGTGTAGTAGACAGCGAAGAGGGTTTCCTCTGGTTAAAACAGGATCTTAACCAGCTGGGCCAATGGGCTGAGAAGTGGCAGATGGAGTTTAATTCAGATAAATGCGAGGTGCTGCATTTTGGGAAAGCAAATCTTAGCAGGACTTATACACTTAATGGTAAGGTCCTAGGCAGTGTTGTTGAACAAAGAGACCTTGGAGTGCAGGTTCATAGCTCCTTGTAAGTGGAGTCTCAGGTAGATAGGATAGTGAAGAAGGCATTTGTTATGCTATCCTTTATTGGTCAGAGTATTGAGTACAGGAATTGGGAAGTCATGTTGCGGCAGGACATTGGTTAAGCCACTGTTGGAATATTGCATGCAATTCTGGTCTCCTTCCTACCAGAAAGATGTTGTGAAACTTGAAAGGGTTCAGAAAATATTTGCAAGGATCTTGCCAGGGTTGGAGGATTTGAGCTATAGGAAGAGGCCGAACAGGCTGGGGCTGTTTTCCCTGGAGCATCGGAGGCTGAGGGGTGACCTTATGGAGGTTTAAAAAATTATGAGGGGCATGGATAGGGTAAATAGAACTAGAGGGCATAGGTTTAGGGTGAGAGGGGAAAGATATAAAAGAGACCTCCAGGGCAACTTTTTCACACAGAGGGTGGTATGTGTATGGAATGAGCTGTCAGAGGGTGTGGTGGAGGCTGGTACAATTGCAACATTTAAGAGGCATTTGGATGGGTATATGAATAGGAAGGGTTTGGAGCGATATGGGCTGTGTGCTTGCAGGTGGAACTAGATTGGGTTGACATATCTGGTCGGCATGGATGAGTTGGACCGAAGGGTCTGTTTCCATGCTATATATCTCTGTGACTCTATGTCTGAAAGTATGCTGACAGTTTATAAGAGTCCAACTACAATTTTCAACATTCTTAAACAACACCTCAATTTCAAACGCTCAGCAAGTTTGGCAGCATCTGTGAAGAGAAATCAAGATTAATGTTTTGGCTCCAGTGAAACTTTCTTTGGGTCACTGGACAAGCAACGTTAACTTTGATTTCTCTTCACAGATGCTGCCTGACCTGCTTAGCTTTTGCAGCAAATTCTGATTTTGCTTCTAGTTTACAGCATCTACAGTGTTTCGGTTTTTATCTCAATTTCAAACATTTTCCAATAAGGCAAATTTACATTTCCTTTCCAATCTGATAAAAGTATTCAAAAATATAATTTCCACACAAAATACATTAATATCAGAGGTAATTACTGTGAGTTAAAATGCTGACAAAAATAAACAGTTAAATATAATTGTTGTGATAATCTGGACAGAGTGGATTGCATATAATTATCACCTTTACAGGGTGCGTATAAATGAGAAGTAAGGGCAGCATGGTGGCTCAGTGATTAGCACTGCTGCCTCACAGCACCAGGGTCCCAGGTTCGATTCCAGCCTTGGGCAACTGTCTGTGGGGAGTTTGTTCCGGCCCACTGGGGACCTTTCGCGCATAAGGCGAACGCAATGACCACTACACTACAGAAACAAGCCTCAGCCTCCCGTTTGTCGAGGTTCATCCTGAGCAGCGCCGTGATGCGGGACTCCGTGCTCTACGGCCTGTTCCCCAGGACGCACACCGAGACGAACATCAACTGTGCCTGGAAGATCATCAACTCAGTGAAGGGTGCTCTCTGGGTGGTCCGAAACCTGTTGATCTTCCAGCTGAAGAAGTTGACCCCGACTGAGTGTTACAGACTGGCACATTCCAAGGTCCAGAACTATGTGTTGAGGGACGCGCTGAAGCTTGGGGCAGCTGCCGCCAAGGCGCGGTGGGGAAAGACCACCGTGTAACATCTGCCTGCCTAAAGAAGAACAGGGGGCCCACGCAGTCATTTGGGCTCTGCTGATGCCTCAGCTAAAAATGTAATCGTACAGACCTGTAAATAGGAATGATTACTCTGTTTCGGTATGCAAACAAATGGAATGTTTACAAATGTATGGCATGTCCAACTGTACAGACCATTAAAATATTTTATGAATAAAGTATATTTTTGAAATAAAATTTAAAAAAAGTCTGTGGGGAGTTTGTATATTCTCCCTGTGTCTCTGTGGGTTTCTTCCCACAATCCAACGATGCACAAGTTAGGTGAAATGGCCATGCTAAATTGCCCATAGTGTTAGGTGCATTAATCGGAGAGAAGTAGGACTGGGTGGGGTTACTTTTTGGAGGATTGGTGTGGACTTGTTGGGCCGAAGGGAATCTAATCTAAACTGAAGAATAAAATATATTGGGGTGGTTCAGTGGTTAGCACTGCTATATCACAGCGCTAGGGACCTGGGTTCAATTCCCGCCTCAGGCAACTGTCTGTGTGGAGTTTGCACATTCTCCCTGTATCTGCATGGGTTTCTTCCAGGTGCTCCGGTTTCCTCCCACAGTCCAAAGATGTGCAGGTTAGGTGAATTGGCCATGATAAATTCCCCATAGTGTTAGGTGCATTAGTCAGGGATGAATGTAGGGGAATGGGTCTGGGTGGGTTGCTCTTCAGAGGGTCAGTGTGGACTTGTGGGGCCAGAGGGTCTGTTTCCACACTGTAGGGAATCTAATATACTGTAAATGTAAAAGTTAGCATGAATATAATTAGACATAATCGTTAATTAAGACATTCTTGGTTTTAATTAAAGTATATTATTTATCTTCCTCTGTGACTAATGTAGGAAAAAGCCCTGTTTAATTTAGACTCAAAGAATATAAAACATATGTATTTTCCCACACATTTGAAGAAGTGCTTTTTTTTTTAAAGTCTAAAGCCTAACTACCTCAATTAATGCTTGCTGTACACATTTCTGAGGAACTTTGATAACTAGGAGATATAACAACAGGTTGCTCAAGTGGAAGAAGAAATTGCAGCAAAGGAAGAATGAATGTTCTGACTAAACTCCTGGCTAAATTTTCTGGGTAACCATGGAAATGCCACTCCTCAGCCCACCAGCCCATCTGGTTAAGGTACTGTTGTTCTCTGAGGTAACCTGCTTCACTGTCCACGACACCACCAATTTTGGTGTCATCAGAAAACTTACTAACTATACCTCCTATATTCACATGCAAATGATTTATACAAATGACAAAAAGCAGTGAACCCAGCACCGAACCTTGCAGCACACCACTGATCACAGGCATTAAGTCCAAAAATAAATCTCTACCACCACCCTATCATCTCCTATCACCTGCTTTTCTGTGTACGTGACATAGCTGGGCTATTTGCCACGTTTTTGGACTGGTTCCATTCTTGTAATTGTACTGGAATGGCTTGGCTAGGGAAGCACAAGTCTTCAGTATTATTGCCAGACTGAACAAGAAATGGATTTGAGGATATTTTAAGTGAGTGGTGCCAATTGGCAGTCCTACGGCAAGTAAAGGATACCTGTGGATATGGGTAGGGACAAGTAGATGGTGTGCACAGTACCACCACCATGGCTCCCCGTTTACCTGATCAATTTCCCATCTTCCTCCTGTCAACTCACCCTTGGGAGAGGGGTGGGTGGCATTCAGATCGATAAAATCACAGCCTATTCTTTAATGCAGATACTTTATATTATATAATTAAATGTCAAATATGATTGCTCCTGAGCATTAGTTTTATCCATTTTAGCATGTACAGTTCTGACTTTAATTGTAATGTATTTCATGTCCAAATACGTAAAGAATGATGGAGAATTCCATGAGGTTCAGTAATGGAAACTGCAAAGAGATTATTTCAAAGTGAAGATTGTACTTTAAGTAATAGACTTTACAACAAAATCCTGTTGTTAGTTGAAAATCCATTCCCAGAAAACGTTGCTTTTAGCAAATAGAACATAGAACAATACAGCACAGAACAGGCCCTTCGGCCCTCGATGTTGCGCTGACCGGTGAACTATTCTCAGCTCATCCTGCTACGCTATCCTAAAATCATCCATGTGCTTATCTAAAGATTGTTTAAATCTCCCTAATGTGACTGAGTTGATGCCCTTACCACTCTCTGAGTAAAGAACCTGCCTCTGACATCTGTTTTAAATCTATCACCCCTCAATTTGTAGTTATACCCCCTCATACACTCTGACATCATCATCCGTGGAAAAAGACTTTCACTGTCTACCCTATCTAATCCTCTGATCATTTTGTATGTCTCTATCAAATCGCCTCTTAGCCTTGTTCTTGCCAATGAGAACAGGTTCAAGTCTCTCAGACTTTCCTCATAAGACCTTCCCTCCAGAAGAGGCAACATCCTGGTAAATCTCCTCCTCACCTTTTTCAATGCTCCCACATCCTTCCAGAAATATGGCGACCAGAACTGTACACAATATTCCAAATGTGGCCGCATCAGCGTTTTGTATAATTGCAGCATGATATTGCGGCTCCAGAACTCAATCCCTCTATGAAGAAACCTAACATACCATATGCCTTCTTAACAGCACTATCCACCTGGGTAGCAACTTTCAGGGACCTATGTACATGGATTCCAAGATCCATCTGCACATCCACGCTACCAAGAGTCTTTCCATCGACACAGTACTCTGTCTTCCTGTTATTCTTCCCAAAGTGCACTACCTCACATTTAGCTGCATTGAACTCTATTTGCCACCTCTCAGCCCAATTCTGCAGTTTATCTAAGTCCCCCTGCAACCTGTAATATTCTTCCACACTGTCCACTACTCCACCGACTTTAGTGCCATCTGCAAATTTACTAATCCATCCACCTATGCCTGCGTCTAAGTCATTTACAAAAATGACAAACAGCAGTGGTCCCAAAACAGATCCTTGTGGCACACCACTAGTAACCGGACTCCAGCCTAAATATTTTCCATCAACCACCACTCGCTGCCTTCTTTCAGAAATCCAGTTTCTAATCCAAACACCCTCAATTCCATGCCTCTGCATTTTCTCCAACAGCCTACCATGTGGAACCTTATCAAAGGCTTTACTGCCCTACCCTCATCTACATGCTTGGTCACCTTCTCAAAAAAACTCAATGAGGTTTGTGAGACACAGTTGATGAAACCATGTTGACTATCTGAAATCAAATTGTTGCTTGCTAGATGATTATAAATCTTATCTCTTATAATCCTTTCCAAAACCTTTCCTACAAGAGAAGTAAGGCTCATTGGTTTATAATTACCTGGGTCAGCTCTACTACCCTTCATGAACAAGGGCATAACATTTTCAAACCTCCAGTCCTCTGGTACTAAACTTGTAACAGTGACGACTCAAATATCAAAGCCAAAGGCTCTGCTATCTCCTCCCTAGCTTCCCAGAGAATCCTCGGATAAATCAGGGGACTTGTCTACTTTCACTCCTTCTAGAATTGATAACACCTGTTCGTAATTAACCTCGATCTTTTCTAGTCTAATATCTCATACCTCATTCTTCTCCTCAACAATATTCTTATTTTCCTGAGTGAACACCGATGAGAAATGTTTGTTTAGCACCTCTCCGATCTCCACAGTGTCCACACTCAACTTCCCACTTCTGTCTTTGATTGGCCTTATTTCTACCCTAATCATCCTTTTATTCCTCACATACCAATGTGAGGAATAAAATGGCAAACCTAGCAGACCAAGCATGCATTACGCACTATTTCTACTTTATGAAATAACCTTTCCTTTTTTGGATAAGCAGAGATTAGACTGTCAGTGGGTGACAGAAGCCTACAGCAGATTTTGCACACATCAGCAAATATGCGAATGGATGACGTGCAAACAACAGGACTTGACTGAATAGGTTTGATGACATTAAAAAAAACAAAGATCTGAAGGTGCTGGAGATACGAAACAAATCAAAACAGAAAATGTTGGAGAAACTGTTCAGAATCTCTGAAGAAGGATCACCAGGCTTGAAACATTAACTCTGTTTTCTCTCTACAGATGCTGCCAGACTGAGAGTCATAGCATCGTAAAGCTATACAGCATAGAAACAGACCCTTCAGTCCAACTCATCCATGCAGACCAGATATCATAAATAAATCTAGTCCCATTTGCAAGAATTTGGCCAATATGCCTCTAAACCCTTCCTATTCATATATTCATCCAGACGTCTTTTAAATGCTAGGTAAAAACGAGGACTGCAGATTCTGGAAACCTGAGTATGGATTAGAGACGTGCTGGAAAAGCACAGCAGGTCAGGCAGCATCCAAGGAGCAGGAAAATCGACTACAAAAAGAAATTGTTTTTAAATCACACAGGCAGTTGCCCGATGCTGGAATCGAACCTGGGTCCCTAGCACTATGAGGCAGCAGTGCTAACCATTGAGCCACTGTGCTGCCCTTATAAACGATTTTTTAAAAAAATCACACAGGCAATTGCCCGCGTCTTTTAAATGCTGTAATTGTACCAGCCTCCACCACTTCCTCTGGGTGATCATTCTACACATGCACCACCCTCTGCGTGAAAAAGTTGTACCTTTTAAATCTTTCCCCTCTCAACGTAAACCTTTGCTCTCTAGTTTTGAATTCTGCTACCCTGGGGAAAGACCTTGTCTATTCACCTCTCCATGCCCCCCATGATTTTATAAACCTCTACAAGGTCACCCCTCACCCTCCGATACTCCAGGGAAAATAGCTCAAGCTTATTCAGCCTCTCCCTGTAGCTCAAACCCTCCAACCCTGGCAACATCCTTGTAAATCTTTTCTGAACCCTTTCAAGTTTCTGACATCATGGAGACCAGAATTGTATGCTGTATTCCAGAAGTGTCCTAACCAGTGCCCTGTACAGCTGCAATGTGACCTCCCAACTCCTGTACTCAATGCACTGACCAGTAAAGGCAAGCATACCAAATGACTTCCTCACTATCCAATCTTCCTGGAATTCCACTTTCAAGGAACTATGAACCTGCACTCTTAAGATCTTTTTATGTTCAGCAACATTCCCCAGGACTTTACTATTAAGTCCGTAAGTCCTTCTATGATTTGCCTTTCCAAAATGCAGCACCTCCCATTTATCTAAATTAAACTCCATCTGCCACTCCTTGGCCCATTGGCCCATCTGATCAGGATTCCATTGCACTCTGCAGTAACCTTCTTCACAAATTTGGTGTCATCTTCAAATTTACTAACTATACCTCCTATGTTCACATCCAAATCATTTATATAAATGATGAAAAGCAGTGGACCCAGTACTAATTCTTGTGGCACATCACAGGTCACAGGCCTCCAGTCTGAGAACCAACCTTCCACCACCACCCTCTGTCTTCTACCTTTGAGCCAGTTCTGTATCCAAATGGCTAGTTCTCCCTGCATTCCATGTGATCTAACCTTGCTAACCAATCTCCCATAAGGAACTTTGTTGAACGCCTTTTGGATCCACTGCTCTGACCTCACCAATCCTCTTTGTTACTTCTTCAAAAAACTCAATCAAGTTTGTGAGACATGATTTCCCGTACACAAAGCCATGTTGACTATCCCTAATCAGTCCTTGCCTTTCCAAATACATGTAAATCCCTCCCTCAGGATTCCCTCCAACAACTTGCCCACCATCGATGTCAGGCTCACCGATCGAAAGTTCCCTGGCTTTACCCTACCACCTTTCTTCAATAGTAACACCACATTAGCCAACCTCCAGTCTTCCAGCACCTCACCTGTGACTATAGGTGATACAAATATCTCAGCAAAGGACCCAACAATTGCTTCCCTATCTTCCCATAGAGTTCTAGGGTACACCTGATCAGGTACTGGGGATTTATCAACCTTTATGCATTTTAAGATGTCCAGCACCTCCTCCCCCGTAATATGGATATTTTTCAAGATATTGTGATTTATTTCCCCATGTTCTCTGCTGAGTTTCTCCAACAATTTCTGTTTTGACAGTTTGATGACAATTGCCTTTGATTTAGCAGATTGCAAATTAGCTTTAATGCAGAAGGAACTAAATGAAAGGCAAAGTAAATCAGGATTTAATTTGAAATTACTCCTTGGTATTGAGTGATTTCTATTGCCAGTTTTACAATCAATGGCAGAGGCAGTTTATGATTTTTGGTGATGTTATAAATCACAGGAAATGTGTATGAGAATAGGCTACAAATGGTGTATTTGCATCAGGCAAGATCAGACTTGAGCTGAAGTCAATTGCCTTGTCAAAGTCTAGCTTTTGAAGGTCAAGACCTCGCCACTGGGCAGCCACTACACTATAATTCTTGGATCCAGATAGTCCATGGCCAAAGGCTGAGCCTGCTACTTCACCTTGTCTACTCCATGCCCAGCATCCAGGGGCACAATATGAGCTGGACATGGCCTCCTGAATCCAGGAAGGGCAGCATGGAAGCTGGAAGGGACCAGGTGGTGAAAGAGGCAGGCACAGTGAGGGAATGGTAACCATGGAGACACTTCCAAGGAAAGGAAGCAATATCTGCAGAATGTGACAGCTATCTGCTCACACATATAATACCACATCTGTACTGGAGACTTGTAGGGTTCAATGACTGCTACTGCATAGATAATCAGCAGCACATGCCCAGGTGCATCTGTGGTCAGTTGCATGTGCAAACTGCCATGTTGCTTTCTGGATCATCACTTAGAATATATTTGTAGGAAAGTCCCCCCAAAAAAAGTTCAAAAGAAGAAGAAAGAGCTTGCATTTAGGCACCTCTTTTCTTCCTTCTCAAAACTGCACAATTTCTTTTTAAATATTCTCACTATTGTAGCAGTAACAGCAAGACCCCACAGACAGCAACAAGACAAATGCCCAAATAATCTGTTTTCATCCACGTTGAGGGAAAAACGTAGGCCATGGCACCAGGAGCTCTTCCTTGCTCTTATTTTCATGCAGACAAGGGGTCTTTATCATTCACTTGTGAGGTTACAAGAAGCCTAGTTTCAGGTCTTAGCTAAAAGATTGCATCAACAGTAGTGAGACACTGTCCCTTCACTGCACTCGGGATTCCTTGTGAAGTGGGTCTTGAATCTGCAACCTTCAGATTCAGAGGTGAGTAGTCTGCCTGAGGCAAGGCTGACACTAAGACAAAGTCACTGTTTTAGTACCACACTTATTGCCTGATGTTCCTTATTAATGTCTCAGAATGTCCATGAAATATGAAGAGTGAGTACTTCAATGTATTTACTGAATAGTCACAGTATTGTGTCTATGATAAAAGTTCCTGAGATACTCATGATTATTTAAAACAAAAGAAGGGTGACTGCAGACTGTGGCTGCTTGCAGCCTGCTGGGTCAGTCTATCCAACAGTATTCTGGTATTCAAGTGGCCATTGGCTGAAGAGTGGAAGCAGGAAACATGTTCGATTCTATTGCACTTTTGACTTTCTTGAGGAGATTCCACTTGGAACTGTGTGCGATCTGTGCGAAAGTAAACAAGCTAAGGGTTGGAAGACAAACTGAGGAAGAGGCGGAGTTGTGAATGAAATAATAAAGTGTGATATCACTGAAATCATAATATTCAGAATTATTTTAACTTCAAAGTAAAAGTGGAATGATGTGCTAGTTTTGAGAGTAATGTGTGTTGCGCTTGATTTTAAACAGGAGAAGGTACAGTGAACTGTCTCACTGTAGTCAGAAGGGAGAATTGCAGAATAGAAAAAGAGGTCTGGCTGTTTTGGCAGTGCTCCTTTGCAGGAATAAATTCTGAGCAAGTGCAAATTGAAGAGAAGTTATGGTAGGGTCATTAAATCTTTTCCAGGACTGCAGTCTGGTAATGATGCACTGACTTGCTCGTGCAGTCTCTCTGTGAATGTTGACTTTGGCATTTTTCTGCTACTGGATAAAAACAGGGCCTTCCTACTGGCCCTGCCTTCTCCCAGGCGTCTTTCCATCATAGAATCAGAATTTCAGATGTTCTCCATTATTGTGACAGCTGCTCCACAAAACACTTACTCTGAACCATCAGCGAAAATAATATTTTCGAGATTTTGGAGAAGCTTTGTAACTCAGGTTGTGGATCAGGTTGTAAGTTTGTTCACTGAGCTGGTAGATTTGTTCCTAGACATTTCATCATCATGCCAGGTAATATCATCAGTGAGTTTCCAATGAAGCGCTGGTGTTCTGTCCCACTTGCTATTTATGAAACTTGGACTGTTGTGGCGGGTGATACCATTTCCGGTTCTTTTTCTGAGAGGTTGGTAAATGGGGTCCAAATCAATATGTTTGTTAATGGAGTTCTGGTTTGAATGCCAGGCCTCCAGGAATTCCCATGCATGTCTTTGTTTAGCCTTTCCCAGGATGGATGAATTGTCCCAGTCGAACTGGTGTCCCTCTTCATCTGTGTGTGTGGACACTCATGAGAGTTGGTCATGTCTTTTGGTGGTTAGTTGGTGCTCCTGGTTGCTAGTTTCCTGCCCATTTGTCCATTGCAATGTTTGTTGCAGTCCTTGCAGGATATTTTGTATATTCGTCCTGCTGGTTGTTGGTACTGGGTTCTTTAAATTCATCAAGAGGCTCACTGTTTATGTTATCTAGCATGGTGACGAAACAACTGAGAACAAATCCACCAGTTCAGTGAGCAAACTTACAACTTGAGCTTGCTCTATACTTCAATAGGATCATGGCTGACCCAATGGACGTCACATTCACTTTCCTGCCCATTCCCATAACCTTGATTTGCCTACTGATCCAGAATCTATCTCAGCCTTAAATATATACAAAGACTCCATTCCCTCAGCTCTCTTTGGCAAGGAGTTCCAAAGACTCACAACACTCTATGAGAAGAAATCTCTCTTCATCCCAGTCTTAAATTGGTGCCTATTTATTCTGAGACTGTGCCCTTGGGTCCTAGACTCTCCCATGAGACCAAACATCCTCAACATTGACCTTGTTACGCCTTTTAAGAATCCCATTGTTTGAATGAGATCACCTCTCATTGTTCTAAATTCCAATGAATACGATCCTCACCTGTTTGACCTTTGCTTATAAGTCAAACCCTCCATGCCGGAGATCACCCTAATGAGCCTCCTCTGAACTGCCTCCAATGAATTAATATCTTTCCTTAAAAAAGAGGACCAAACCTGCTCACAGATGTGGTCTCAGCAGCACATTGTACAGTTGTGTCAAGACTTCCCTGCTCTTACAGTCCAATCCCTTTGAAATTAGGCTTCCTGATTGCCTGCTGCACCAGTGTGCTAGCCTTTAGTGTTTTGGAGATACATAGCAGGGAAGAATCAACTCATAACCACAAAAACTATTTTTCTATGAGCATCCAGTTTAGGAACTGCTTCTGCTTCTCAGCACAAATCGATACTTTAATGAGCACGAAAATTCAATAAAATATTGAAAACATAAAAGCAAAAGAGAAATTATAGAATAGAAGTGTTGCGCGTCACATCAGGTTTGATCACTTGTTAAAACAAACCACCAACATATGTCTACAAAGTTATTTTGAAACGGCAACAAAGGATAAACATGGAGAAAGATGGATCTAAAAACAGAGGAACCTCAATTATCCGAAGGATACAGGCAGGGAGAATTTTGTTCAGTTAATCGAATGCCAGATAATCGAATGCTGGATAACATAGTTTAGCCGAGCATCGGAACTTTGCGATCTTGCCAGATAATCCAATATTCAGACATTCGAATGCCAAATAATTGAGATTCCTCTGTATACTTGGAAAATTTGAAAGCCTTGTTCATATTGACTAGAATCAACTTATTTCCACATGTCTTGTCCTACTATGTACTCTCTGGTCAGTAGTATTTTAGGAATATTTATACTGATGTGAGAAAGATTTCAGTTTCAACTTTGTGACTTTCTCTGGTTTGACAAGCAATTGTTCTTGTTGTTGAAGGCAATAATTAGCATGTTAAAAGAGGATAAGAATTGAAACTGGCGTTGGAGTCTTACAGGAAAAACCATTTGACTATATTTATGAAATCAGTCAACATTTAACTGTTGGAAAGGCTGCCAAATACATCTGACAAAGACATAGAGGCCTTTGAGCAGATATGCAGACGATGCAGATATGCAGATATGCAGATGTACCATGTTAATCATATATTCTATAATTTACTGCAGGGGCTACTGAAAATGTTTCTGTGCCATGTTCTGAACAAGTTGCAGAATGATAATGTAAATTTCAAAAACTCAACTCTGCTAATTTTATACAAAATGCAGCTTCTCCCATCATTTTCCTGCTGTGCAAACAGTGCAGCATTTTTCATGGACAGGTATGAACCTCCTATGATTGAGAGATATAGACTTCATACAAAGAATGGATGAGTTAGTGTGCTGCATGAGTCATCAATACATTTTTCATGAGTTGCATAGTTCACTAGGAGGGTCAGTTAGCTCAGTTGGCTGGGTAGCTAGCTTGCAATGCTACAGCAACAGCTGGGGTTTACTATGAAAAGCTCTCCCTTCACCTGAGGTGTGTTGACCCTCAGGTTAAACCAACACCAGTTGTCTCTTTGATGAGAGGGTGAGACTATGATGACTTGACCTATTATCTTTGTTGGAAAAGTACCATGCTAGTGGACTGAACTGGATTTTATATTCTCTCACTGTCACACTTGATGTTGGGGGAAGCGCATAACATCCAATCAGTGGCTTTCCTGCATTAAAGCTGCCCATCTAATCTGATATGAAATTTTATGGGGGACAGTTGGTACATCAAGCAGCCTTCCTTCCTTTGGACTCTTGAGCCACTTAATCATTACTTGATGTGTGAGGAGGTGCTCAATAGCCCTAAAGGCGGGTATGACACCCAAAATGTTCACTGCTCCCCATAAAATTTCATACAGTCTGGGGCCAGGTTGGTAAGCGACAAAAATTCCATATCCAAGCATCCCTAGCCCATCCTCAAACCTGCATGCAGTGGAACATAAAGACCAGGAAATAGTGTCCAGGTGAATCCATTGTAATTTTTTGAGAATGTAACTGAGATGAGTGAACTAACCCTGTGGAATAACTAATTTGACTTTGTCTCCACTAATCTATTTGTTGCAACTCTGTCTGTTTGTGACAGTATAGATAACAGTAACCATCATATAGTCTTCGTAGTGAAGAGGCTACCATCTATTTCAATGCACCCTGATCACCATGCTGAGAGGGACAGACAAGGGAATGATCCTGCAGACCATAACTGGATACTTATGGAGCAATTTGGCTATCACCACCACAATCTGCAATCACATGACTGTCATCAAGCCAGATGACCAAGTACCAGGCGGCAAACTTCCCAGCAGCTAGAGACATACCTGGAGCAAAAGATGGTTTTTAAGACCAAAACTCTCCGATCATCATCTGTAATACACCATCCAAGACCCAATTTCCTTCAGATGCTTCATCAATGATCCAACATAAAATTATAGGTGCGCAGTGATTGCACAATGTCAAGTTCCATCTGCAATTCTTCAGGTATGAAGAAGAGGGAAAACATCATGTTTGTGTAATGGCCCTGAAATGACTGCAGAGGCTGGTGTCCCATTAGCAATCACCCTTTATTTACATGTTCAGAATCCTTGAGACTGATCTAGCATCCTCAGAGCCAGCTCTCAGAGTGAATAGAGCCTCCGACAATCCTGTTTATATAAGTCAGCCAGGACTCCCTGATTGGACCAATCAGGGAACTCACTCTATGAGGTTCATCTGGCTGACCTCATTACAATCACAACATTCCTCTTTCATGTCCGAGGACATGAACTGATTCATTTTCTTGTAGCTCCTCCTGGACCATTTTAGCACTAGGTCATGTTCCTTCAACTATGTCTCTGATATGGGTGGCATGTGACGCACAGCAGCTCACGTTTTGTGCCCTGAGCATTTCAGGAGAAATTCATTCTCTTCAGGCAGCAAAGGCATTGAGGCACCAAAGTCTGCCATGTCCATCTCAGATTCTGAGGTATCTTCAGCATTTGACAAAGAGGGAGAACCCATGGATTCTGGAACAGTTGTAAAGGCAGTCGAGGAGCCAGTCATGATTTGTTCCCGCACTGTTTATGAGTTTGTGGCTTTCATATGGTCCACATGTCTGTTCAGAACCCTCGCACCTACCCAAATTTTATGCGTCACTGGACCTGACAGTGCATCAACCGTGCCTCTTATCCATACAGGGCCATTCTCATGGTTCCTACAACAACCTGTCTCCCTTGCTTAGCTAGTCTTAAGTCCAGCATTGGCATTCCTGATGCTGTTTCACCTTCCCATCGGGTCTGGGAAGATCAAGTTTAACCTCGTGTGGAATCTTTGCCACATTAGCGACTCTGCTAGAGCTATCCCTGTAGTTGCACGACGGGTGATCCTATAATCAAATAGGAACCGGGACAATTTGGTATCTAGTGAAGCAGTAAGCTGTTTATTTAAGCCTGCCTTCAAAGCTTGGACTGCTCTTTCCACCAGACCCTTGGATGATGGATGTTATTTAGCTGACCTTGTATGTCAAATAGAATTCCATTTCAGGAGATGTTCAAATTAACAGCTGGTAAGTAATGGTCCAATTCTTATGACCAGTACTTCCGGGAGTCCGTGTATAGTAAAAGATGCGCACAATTTTTCAACCATCATCTTCAAGTTTGTCAAATGAACTCGATGCACATCCAGCCACTTTGAGTGGGCATTCACAATGACTAAGAAGACTCAGCCCATGAAAGCACCTGCATCGTCGACGTGCAAGCCAGTCCTGGGTTTACACGGCCATTCCCATAAATGTGAAGGAGGTGTTGGTGGTAGTTTTGGTCCTTGTTAGCACTTTGGGCACTGCCCCACCGACGCGAATATGTCTGTATCCAATCTTGGCCACAAAATGTAACTTCTCACCAACATCCTCATTTTGGAAATCCCTGGATGACCCTGGTGGAGTTCAGCCAATAGTTGGCAGCAATCTTTGCTCCGGACAATCCTCTTGGGAGGAACTAGCCAAGTTTCAATAGTTCACCATCCTAGCAGGGATGGTAGTGGAAGAACAATGGCAGGTATTTCTGGATATAATGCAGATGGTGCAGGATCAATTCATTCTAAAGAAGAAGAAAAATCCTAAATGGATGCCGGGGTGGCTGTGGCTGACAAGGGAAGCTAAGGACTGTATAAAGATAAATGAGAAGAAGTATAACATAGCAAAAATGAGCTGGAAGCCGGAAGACTGGGAAACTTTTAAAGAGCAACAGAGGAGCACTAAAAAGGCAATATGCAGAGAAAAAAATGAGATACGAAGGCAAACTGGCCAAAAATATAAAGGAGGATAGTAAAAGCTTTTTTAGGTATGTGCAGAAAAAAAATGGGGAACAAGGCAATGGCAGAAGAGTTGAATAGGTACTTTGGATCTGTCTCCGCTGGGGAAGACGCAAGCAATCTCCCAGATGTAATAGTGGCTGAAGGATCTCGGGTAATGGATGAACTGAAGGGAATTTATATTAAGCAGAAAATGGTGTTGGATAGACTGTTAGGTCATTTTCCAATGTCCTATAGGTTCAGGATCAATTCCTGCAGATTGGAGGGTGGCTCATGTTTGTCCCACTTTTCAAGAAAGGAGGGAGAGAGGAAACAGGGAATTATAGACCAGTTAGCCTGACGTCAGTGGTGGGAAAGATGCTGGAGTCAATTATAAAAGATGAAATTATGACTCATTTGGATAGCAGTAACAGGATAGGTCAGAGTCAGCATGGATTTATGAAGGGGAAATCATGCTTGACTAATCTTCAGGAATTTTTTGAGGATGTAACTATGACGATAGACAAGTGAGAGCAAGTGGATGTAGTGTACCTGGACTTTCAGAAAGCCTTTGATAAAGTTCCACATAGGAGATTAATGAGCAAGTTTAGAGCACATGGTATTGGGGGCTAAATACTGACTTGGATTGAAAATTGGCTGGCTGACAGGAAGCAAAGAGAAATGATAAATGGGTCCCTTTCGGAATGGCAGATGGGGTATCACAAGGCTTGGTGCTGGGCCCGCAGCTGTTTACAATATACATTAATGTTATCGATGAAAGTATTAAAAGTAATATTAGTAAGCTTGCTGATGACACAAAGCTGGGTGACAGGGTGAAATGTGAGGAGGATGTTATGAGAACTCAGGGTTATTTGGACAGGCTAGGTGAATGGATATTGGAACAACTTCCACTGGAACAGTAAAGACTAAAATGAGATCCACTAGAGAATTGTATCATGTAGAATTCTGACTGAGCTGTCATTCATGTTCCTTGAAGAAGACTTAAACAAATGCTGATCTGCTATGAGATCAAATACGTCTAAATGCCCTTCTCATTTTTAGGATTGTGGCATTTGACTGCTTCTTGCCTATGTGCCACCATTACTAACCAGCAGAGTTTACCTTCCAGGGCACTATGCTACTTGACCTCTGGAATGGCATTCCAACTTGTAATTATATGCATTTAGTATTAGAGCCCATTGCTGAATTTGGCCTGAAGCTATGAGTAGCGCTGCCTTGTCATTTTTAAGTAAACCCATTAGGGAATTGTGGTCTATTATTATTACAAATTTAGACCCCAACAGTATTGGTAGAACTTCCTGACTCTAAATATGATCACCAAACCTTTTTTCTCTATCTGGATGTGTTTACTCTCTGCATTAGCCAAAGTCCTGGATGCACATGCTCTTGGCCATTGCTGTTAAGACGCATTTGGTTCACTCATGTCTTTTAGGGAAGGAAATCTGCCATCCTCAGCTGGTCTAGCCTACAGATCCACAGAATATTGTTAACTCGAAGACATGACATCTCGGACCGTGTCTTCAGAATCCTTAAGGGGGAGGGTGTGCAGCCAAAAGTCGTGGTGCACGTTGGCACCAACGACATAGGTAGGAAGAGGGGTGGGGAGGTCATTTAGGAGCTCAGGGAGTTAGGCTGGAAGCTAAAAGCTAGGACGGACAGAGTCGCCATCTCTGCGTTGTTGCCGGTGCCAGGTGACAGTGAGGCAAGGAATAGGGAGAGAGTGCAGTTGAACACGTAGCTGCAAGGATGGTGTAGGAGGGAGGGCTTCAGGTATTTGGACAATTGGACTGCATTCTGGGGAAGGTGGGACCTGTACAAGCAGGACGGGTTGCACCTGAACCAGAAGGGCACCAATATCCTGGGGGGTAGGTTTGCTAGCACTCTTCGGGGGGGTTTAAACTAATTTGGCAGGGGGATGGGATCCGGACTTGTAGTCCAGCAAGTAGGCTAGCTGTTGGTCAGGATGTCCAGGAATGTAGGGAGGCTGTGGAGAAGGTAGCACTGACAGGGAGTACTTGCGGACACAGAGATGGGCTCAAGTGTGTATACTTCAATGCAAGGAGTATCAGAAATAAGGTGGGTGAACTTAAGGCGTGGATCGGTACCTGGGATTATGATGTTGTGGCCATCACGGAAACGTGGATAGAAGAGGGACAGGAATGGTTGTTGGAGGTTCCTGGTTACAGATGTTTCAGTAAGATTAGGGAGGGTGGTAAAAAAGGAGGGGGGTGGCGTTGCTAATTAGAAATGGTATAACGGCTGCAGAAAGGCAGTTCGAGGGGGATCTGCCTTTGGAGGTAGTATGGGCTGAAGTCAGAAATTGGAAAGGTGCAGTCACCTTGTTGGGTGTTTACTATAGGCCCCCCAATAGCAGCAGAGATGTGGAGAAACAGATTGGGAAACAGATTTTGGAAAGGTGCAGAAGACACAGGGTAGTAGTCATGGGTGATTTCAACTTCCCAAATATTGATTGGAAGCTCTTTAGATCAAGTAGATTGGATGGGGCGGTGTTTGTGCAGTGTGTCCAGGAAGCTTTTCTAACTCAGTATGTAGATTGCCCAACCAGAGGGGAGGCCATATTGGATTTGGTACTTGGTAATGAACCGGGACAAGTGATGGGCTTGTTAGTGGGTGAACATTTTGGTGATGGTGAGCATAATTCTGTGACTTTCACCTTGGTTATGGAGAGAGATAGGTGCGTGCAACAGGGTAGGTTTTACAATTGGGGGAATGGTAATTACGATGCTGTAAGACAGGATCTGAGGAGCATAAGTTGGGAGCATAGGCTGTCAGGGAAGGATGTCGTGGAAATGTGGAACTTTTTCAAGGAACAGATACGACGTGTCCTTGATATGTATGTACCTGTCAGGCAGGAAAGAGATGGTCATGTGAGGGAACATTGGTTGACGAGGGAGGTTGAATGTCTTGTAAAGAGGAAGAAGGGGGCTTACATAAGGTTGAGGAAACAAGGTTCAGACAGAGCATTGGATGGATACAGGATTGACAGAAGGGAGCTGAAGAAAGGGATTAGGAGAGCTAAGAGAGGGCATGAAAAATCTTTGGCGGAAGGATCAAGGATAACCCAAAGGCATTTTATGCGTATGTGAGAAACATGAGAATGACGAGAACGAGGGTAGGTCCGATCAAGGACAGTAGTGGGAGACTGTGTATTGAGTCGGAAGAGATAAGTGAGGTCTTGAATGAGTACTTTTCTTCAGTATTTACAAATGAGAGGGACCGTATTGTTGAAGAGGAGAGTGTGAAATGGACTGGTAAGCTAGAGGAGATACTTGTTAGGAAGGAAGATGTGTTGGACATTTTGAATAACTTGAGGATAGACAAGTCCCCCGGGCCTGACGGGATATATCCTAGGATTATGTGGGAAGCAAGAGAGGAAATTGCAGAGCCGTTGGCAATGATCTTTTCGTCTTCACTGTCAACAGGGGTGGTACCAGGGGACTGGAGAGTGGCGAATGTTGTGCCCCTGTTCAAAAAAGGGAATAGGGATAACCCTGGGAATTACAGGCCAGTTAGTCTTACTTCAGTGGTAGGCAAAGTAATGGAAAGGGTACTGAGGGATAGGATTTATGAGGATCTGGAAAGACACTGCTTGATTAGGGACAGCCAGCACGGATTTGTGAAGGGTAGGTCTTGCCTTACAAGTCTTATTGAATTCTTTGAGGAGGTGACCAAGCATGTGGATGAGGGTAGAGCAGTGGATGTAGTATACATGGATTTTAGTAAGGCATTTGATATGGTTCCCCATGGTAGGCTTATGCGGAAAGTCAGGAGGCATGGGATAGAGGGAAATTTGGCCAGTTGGATAGAAAACTGGCTAACCGGTCGAAGTCAGAGAGTGGTGGTAGATGGTAAATATTCAGCCTGGAGCTCAGTTACAAGTTGAGTTCTGCAGGGATCAGTTCTGGGTCCTCTGCTGTTTGTAATTTTTATTAATGACTTGGAAGAGGGAGTCGAAGGGTGGGTCAGTAAATTTGCAGATGATACGAAGATTGGTGGAGTTGTGGATAGTGAGGAGGGCCGTTGTTGGCTGAAAGGGACTTAGATATGATGCAGAGCTGGGCTGAGGAGTGGCAGATGGAGTTCAACCCTGACAAGTGTGAGGTTGTCCATTTTGGAAGGACAAATAAGAATGCAGAATACAGGGTTAACGGTAGGGTTCTTAGTGAGGTGGAGGAACAGAGGGATCTTGGGGTCTATGTTCATAGATCTTTGAAAGTTGCCACTCGGGTGGATAGAGCTTGTAAGAAGGCCTATGGTGTATTAGCATTCATTAGCAGAGGGATTGAATTCAAGAGTCGTGAAGTGATGTTACAGCTGTACAGGACTTTGGTTAGGCCACATTTGGAGTACTGTGTGCAGTTCTGGTCGCCTCACTTTAGGAAAGATGTGGAAGCTTTGGAGAGAGTGCAGAGAAGATTTACCAGGATGTTGCCTGGAATGGAGAATAGGTCGTACGAGGATAGGTTGAGCGTGCTAGGCCTTTTCTCATTGGAACGGAGAAGGATGAGGGGTGACTTGATAGAGGTGTATAAGATGATCAGGGGTATAGATAGAGTAGACAATCAGAAGCTTTTTCCCGGGTACAACAGAGTGTTACAAGGGGACATAAATTTAAGGTGAAGGGTGGAAGGTATAGGGGAGATGTCAGGGGTAGGTTCTTTACTCAGAGAGTGGTGGGAGCATGGAATGCGCTGCCTGTGGGAGTGGCAGAGTCAGAATCATTGACGAACTTTAAGTGGCAATTGGATAGGTACATGGATGGGTGCTTAAGCTAGGACAAATGTTCGGCACAACATCGTGGGCCGAAGGGCCTGTTCTGTGCTTTATTGTTCTATGTTCTATGTTCTAACTCTTAATTGCCATCTGGACAAAATTTGAAATTGGCAATAAATGCTGGCTTAACCAGAGACACCTCCATCACATGAATAAATGTAAAAGGAAAAATAGCTGTCACCATATGTGGAGTAAGTGTTTTCTTTTTGCTTTACATTTGAACAATGTGAGGTCTTCAAGGTACAATTGTGTTAATCAGACACTTGCACAGTTCATGTTAAAGTCATCTGTATTCATTACTTCCACACGGACAATACGTACAGTGTCTAACTGTGTGATACAAATCATGACCATGAGCAGTGTTGACCAGGAAATTGGTCAGTACAAACACAAGAATCACTTCCGCCTATAGGAAACACCTGCCAAATGTGCAGAGACGTGGCTTTAACATCAGGCTCATCAGCCGCATGAGGACTCATAGAACTCATGATCACTGACACACATCTGCCCCTCCATTCTACAGGACAGATTCAGGAGCAATGAAGCATTCTCACCTGTTGTGGTTGTATAGTTTTCTTGCCTAATTAATTGTTGCATCATATCTCAACCACTGCTTCTTAATCAGCTCAAAAAACAATCAGAAAACTGCTACAAATCATCAACTAAAAGGTGATCATTAACGCCCAAAATCAACATACTCCATATAAAAGGTCTTTGGAACAAAGTTTGTGCGAAGATTTGTAGCTCGGGTGCTCGTTGTTGTGGTTCTGTTCGCCGAGCTGGAAGTTTTTGTTGCAAACGTTTCGTCCCCTGGCTAAGCGACATCATCAGTGCTTGGGAGCCTCCTGCGAAGCGCTTCTTTGATGTTTCCTCCGGTGTTTATAGTGGTTTATACCAAGCGCTTCGCAGGAGGCTCCCAAGCACTGATGATGTCGCCTAGCCAGGGGTCTTTGGAACAGTGATGAACAGGTCCAGTCCACAGCAGGGATTATTGTCGCTGTGGTTGTGGTACAATGAAAATGCGGAGAAACCGAAGAGGAGCAAATGTGCCAGCAACAACTTCCCACAGCAGCTGGATAGCTTCCACATGAAGGGGACACAACTGAAGGACTCCCTGCAAAGCGAAAGAGTACAAGAGGCCCAGAGACTGTTATCTTCAATGCCATTTCCTCCAGATGAGCAAAGTACACTACCACCACTGAAAGCGGATGTCGCAAGAGTTTGTCACAGACTTGTGTCATCTGCTGGAGTGAACATACAAAGCCATATCTGGAAAAGTTACAGATCACACAACACCAGATTATAGTCCAACAGGTGTGTTTGAAACTACAAGCTTTCAGAGTGCTGCTCCTTTGTGAGGTAGCTAGTGGGGCTACCTGACAAAGGAGTAGTGCTCTGAAAGCTTGTACTTCCACATAAACCTGTTCGACTATAACCTGGCGTGTGATTTGTAACTTGGTCCACCCCAGTCCAACTCTAGCACCTTCACATCATATCTGGAAATGAGCAGTTCTGAGGAAGGATCACTGGATTCAAAATATTAATTCCGATATCTTTCCACTGATGTTGCCAAACCTGCTGAGTTTCTCCAGCAATTAGTTTTTGTATGTTTCAAATCTCTAGCATCAGCAATTCTTTTTTTATATTATTGCTTCAGTCCAGGAATTGAAGATGGTAACATGTCGGAGTGAGGCAGTTTAATATAAATTGGCAGTAGTGGAGTTTGTGGGAATGTGTTGAGATTTTGAGAGTCAACTTAATAGTTATCCAGGAGTTAGACTAGATTTTAAATAATTTAACATTTTGTTCTGGGAAACTGTTAACAGAAGTGGATATGCCTTTCATGGACTCTTTTAGAGGTTCTAATGAAAGGGAATTAGCTATCAATTTCCCTGGCAATTCTGCAACATCTGGCATGCAATCCAAGTCTACTTTGCTGCAATGATTATCTGGCCATTGAAACATCCAGGCCTTTATTATGGAGAGTTTAATTGTCCATACTGCAAAATTTCCTGTTGTAAACAATGCGCAGATTTCCTAATGACCACAGAAAGTGGTTAGATTCCTTACTGTGAACATTAGCAAGATTGTCTAAATTTGAATTATAGTGAAAAAACACCTGAAGAAATGTGGCTGCTGGAAATCTGAAACAAAAAGAGAAATTGCTGGAAAAACTCAGCAAGCCTGGCAGCATCAATAGGGAGAAGCCAGCACCTTTCTCCATGCTTTCCCTTAACCCTATATACATGTATTGGCATCACATAGATGACTATCACACACTAACTGATACCACACATTACCCATTTTCAGTCACTAATACCCCCACTAGCACCTATACATTCGTCCACACTGACCTTGAACTATTCCTTGTCTATTCAACTGTTTTTCTCTCTCTTTAGGCTTTATCTCCACCGACCATTTACTCTCCTCCCTTCCCCCACCTTATCTTCTGTATAAAAACTATCCTTTCCCAGCTACCATCAGTTTTGAAGAGGGGATACTGGATCCAAAACATTAACTCTGATTTCTCTCCATAGATGATGCCAGACCTTTAATTTTTAGCAAAATTGTTTTACCATTATTCATTGTATTGTAAACAAATATATTTTATAACTTTGCAAGAGGTCGTAACCAGTGAAAATCCTACCCCAGGTGTATTATGCAACTGGCACCTTGTTGATAGAGGAGCTGATCTGTGTTACCTTTTTGTCCCTCATCTACTATCAAGATATGATTTTTCTTACCTCCCAGTGTCAATTGAACTGTTTTCCATCTGTTTAGCTTTGATTCCCATTTTTACCATTATACACCAGTTATTGGACAGACCAATGATAAGGGATTGAGATTAAGTATGTGCCAGAAAAAATGTTGCTTCAGTCAGCTATTATATATCATACTGACACTCAAGCTCCTGAGAAGCTGGATTAATACTGGCTGATGTGATAAATTAACATGGAAAGAAAGCATTTCAGTGACTGAGCCATTTCTATTTTCTAGTTTCGTTGAGCTGGAAAATTTGATACACTTCTATTAAACTATACACAGAATTTACAATGAACAATTTTGAACTTAAACAAGAAAGCTTAAAATCCACCTCAAAGAGGATACATTCACTATGGTGACAATAGTGGCCTATTAATGAATTTGAGGCAAGTAATTTGGGAAATTTTATACCAAATAAATACATAATTATAGGAGAAATTGATATTCACTGAATCAATACACTATCAGCACTTTTTGACCACATGGCATTATAATGCCCGAAGTTATTTGATAGCATTATTTTTCTGCTGAAACATGTCTGGCTGTGTAATATCAGTGAAAGCAAGAACAAGACATGGGAGCAACTTTAACCCTTCCCCAGCAAATGGAAGTCTCTGAAGTAAAGTGAATAATTACCATATCTTGATTCTCACTTGCTGTGCACTCTTTGCAAATGAGCAGTTAAATCGCCTCAGTCACTTAGGATGCTTGAAGCTGCTAGGAACCAACAAACACAGACTAGCCTACTCGACAGAGGAGGCAGTGCAGACACAAGGCCAAATCGAACAGACTATTTTCCTTCACTTAATGTGTCTGGTCCCATTGATGAAATTAGGATCCAATCCACCTATATTTTTTAATGGAAAATTTAATGGTAACCAGCAGTGAATTTCCCAGAAGGTCAACCTATTTAGAATGTATACATTCAATTCTTTTCTGGTTGTGCCCTCTTGTGGAGCAGTAATAATGTCCCGACCACTGGACCGAGAGGCCCAGTTCAAGTCCCACTTGCTCCAGAGATGTGTAATAACAGCTCTGAACAGTTTGATTAGAAAAATAGATTACATAAAAGTAAATAACTTATTTGCTTTAATTTCTTTGTGGAGATAGGAAAAGATGCTCCTTCTCTCAATCATACCTATCTCACTGCCCACCTGGGACTATTAATATTGGTCTGATTGCATCCGCTCTTGGTCAAGTGAAAAATTAACTCACTGGCTAACAGTTACACAACAGTAAAAGTTGCAACAAAAATGCTCACAGATGTTTCAACTACAATAGAGATCTACTTGAGAGATAAGGCACTGGAAAAACCATCATTTGAGTTCAAATATCTTGTTGATTCATCAAATTCCAAAACCAACTATGGAAGCAGTCTCAATTACGACCAATTCAAGTTAAACAACTGGTTTATTTATTGGTTTACATGTGTGCTGGTTTGAAAATATTAGTATAGCCACAGAGAAGTGTAAACAAAATGTTGATGTATATTATCAGAAATTTCAATAAGTTGATGTTGAAGTATTATTTCAGAACTGGAAGATATTAAATTGTCAACATATCTCATGAAAGAAGAGAGCTCTTGTTGTGCAGTTATTGGTCCCTATCTCTCAACCAAAAAGTCAAGGCACAGAGAGGTATCATAAAAGGTTGATTTAAACATACTTTATTTATCCCTTGCATAAACTGAAATCAGATTGTTTTCATCTCATAGAAAACTAATTATTTTGAAGATTCCCCAAAATATTTTAGCCGCTGTTAATCACCTGATTTAACCATAACAGCAGAATATGTAACAGCTGAATATATATGATGAGTAGAATTGGAGATTTTAAGAGCATAACTGGGTCCTCATCAAACATGGTGGTTTCTATACAGGAACAACACAAAAATTATGCATGAAGCAATATCAGTCATTGTTGAGAAGCATGCATTTTACTATAAAATTTTAAATTCTATCCAAAATTTGCACAGCTTTCTTTTGGAAACTGTGGGGGAAAGCATCAGCATTCTATGTTCATAAAAATTCTTCCCTGTTAATTATTTTGCTTTAAACAAAACGGTAATTGCAATAACTAGAGACTACAATGGGAGCCACGGTCAGTTCTGGGAGTTTGGGCTTTAATGGTCAGGACTAATCAGGGACCAGTCTATGGAGCCCTGGGGGAAATGGGAAGCTCAGTTCTGAGTATAGTTTTCATGACTGGATCTCAAAAGGACTGATCAAGCTCTCCTAGATCTGGTCCTGTATAAAGAGACAGGAATAATTAATGACCTCATAGTTAGGGAGCTTCTTGGAAGGAGCGATGGAGAGTGTGAGATAAAATCCAATATCAGTCCCAGGTAGACAACAATAGGATGACAGAGGACTTGGCTAAAGTAGACTGGTCACAAAGATTTTGTGGAGGGACAGTTAACGATCAGTGGAGAACTTTCAAAGCAACTTTTCGAAGTGGTCAACAAAAGTATAGTCCAGTAGAAAGGAAGGACTGTAAGAAAAGGGGTAATCTGCCATGGGTGTCTAAGGAAACGAGGGGAGCTATCAAATTGAAAGAGAAGTTATACAAAGTGGCCAAGAACAGTGGGAAGCTAGATGATTGGGAAAACTTTAAAGGTCAAGAAAAAGCCTAAAAAAAAGCTATAAAGAAAAGTAAAATAGAACATGAGAAAAAACTAGCTTAGAAATAAAGACAGATAGCAAATGTTTCTATCAATATATAACACAAAAAAGAGGGGCTAAAGTAAATGTTGCCCTTTAGAGGATGATGAAATGGCCGAGGCATTGAACATGTATTTTGTATCGGTCTTCACAATGGAGGACACTAATAACATGGCAGTAATTGACAAAGAGACGAAGGTAGGTGAGGACCTGGAAACAATTATTATTATGGAAGAGGTAGTGTTGGGCAAGCTGGTGGAGCTAAGGATAGACAAGTCTCCTGGCCCTGATGGAATGCATCCCAGGGTACTAAAAGAGATGGTGGGAGAAATAGTAGGTGCACTGGCAGTAATTTTCCAAAATTCGCTGGATTCTGGGGCAGTTCCAGCAGATTGGAAAACAGCAAATGTGACGCCACTGTTTAAAAAGGGCAGTAGACAAAAGATGGGGAATTATAGACCGGTTAGCTTAACCTCTGTAGTGGCGAAGATGCTTGACTCTATTATCAAGGAAGAAATAGCAAGGCATCTAGATAGAAATTGTCCCATTGGGCAGACACAGCATGGGTTCATGAAAGGCAGGGCATGCTTAACTAATCTTTTGGAATTCTATGAAGACATTATGAGCAAGGTGGCCAACGGGGACCCAGTGGATGTGGTGTACCTAAGTTTCCCAAAGACCTTCGACAAGGTGCTGCACAAGAGGCTGCTGCATAAGATAAGGATGCATTATGGGTAAAGTATTAGCATGGATAGAGGATTGGCCGACTAACAGGAAGCAAAGAGTGGGGATAAATGAGTGCAATTCTGGTTGGCAATCAGTAACCAGTGGCCTCAGAGATCAGTGTTGGAATACCAATTATTTGCAATTTATGTTGATGATTAGGAGTTGGGGACCACATGTATTGCGTCAAGCTGAGTGGCAGAGCAAAGTGTGCAGAGGACTGGGAAACTTTGCAGAGAAACATAGATATTTTAAGTGAGTGGACAAAGGTCTGGCAGATGGGGTACAATGTTAATGAATGTGAAGTCATCCTTTTTGGTAGGTGTAGCAGTGAAAAGGATTATTACTTGAATGGTAACATGTTGCAGCGTGCTGCTATGCAGAGGGACCTTGGTGTTCTTGTTCATGAATCACAGAGGGTTGCTCTGCAGGTGCAACAGGTAATTAGGAAGGCAAATGGAATTTTATCCCTCATTGTTAAAGGGATTGATTTTAAATGCAGGGAGGTTATGTTGCAGCTGTTTAGGATGCTGGTGAGGTTACACCTGGAGTACTGTGCGGCAGTTTTAGTCTCCTTACTTGAGAAAGGATGTACTGGAACTGGAAAGGGTGCAGAGGAGGTTCAATAGGTTGATTCTGGAGTTGAGCGGTTTGGCTTATGAGGAAAGACTGAGTAAACTGGGATAACACTCATTAGAATTCAGAAGAATGATGAGGGATCTTGTAGAGACATATAAAATTATGAAGGGAATAGATAGGACAGAGGTACAGAAGATGTTTCCAATGTGAAACGCGGACAAGAGGGCATAGATTCAAAATTAGGGGGAGCAGGTTTAGGACTGAATTGAGAAAGAACTTCTTCACCCAATGGCTTGTAAATGTAGGGAATTCCCTGCCCAGTGAAGTAATTGATGTTACTTCAGGAAACATTTTTAAAGCTAAAATAGAGTTTGTTTGAACAACAAAGAAATTAAGGGATATGGTGAGGGCACGGGTAAGTGGAGCTGAGGCCATGAAAAGATCAGCCATGATCTTACTGAATGGTGGAACAGGCTCGAAGAGCCAAATGGCCTTCCCCAGCTCTTAGTTCTTAAGTTATTATGGAATGATTAAAAAGGGTAATTCAAGTTGGAAGTGTGGGACCATAAGATATAGGAGCAGAATTAAACCATTTGGCCCATCAAGTCTGGTCCACCATTCAGTCATGTCTAATCTGTTTCACAATCCCATTTTCCTGCCTTCTCCCCATAACTCTTGACCTTCTTACCAATCAAGAACTTATCTATCTTTGTCTTGAATACATCAATGATTTGGCAGTGAGCTCCACAGAGTCACCATGCTCTGCCTGAAGCAATTCCTCCCCAGCTCAGTTCTAAAGGGTCATCCCTCCACATTAAAGCTGTGCTCTCAGTCCTAAATCTCTCCTACTAGTGGAAGCATTTTCTCCATGTCTACTCTATCAAGACCTGTCAGTATTCTGCAATTTCAATCAGATCGTCCTCATCCTTCTCAATGCCATAGAATACAGGCCCAGAATTTTCAAATACTCATCACATGATAAACCCTCCATCCCCAGGATCAATCCTGTAAACCTCCTGTGGACTCCCTCCAATGCCAAGACATCCTTCCTTAGATACGATGCCCAACACTGTACACAATATTCCAAATTCAGTCTGACCAGAACCTGATCAGCCTCAGCAATACCCCCCTGGTCTTATACACCAGCCCTCTTGGAATGATTGCTCACATTGTATTTGCCATTTTAACTGCCAACGGAACCAGCATGTTAACAGAATCCTGAACTAGGATTCCTGCTTTGTGCTTCGGATTTACGAAGACTTTCCCCATTTAGAAAATAGCCTATACCTCTATTCCTCCAGCCAAAATGCATAGCCTCATACTTTCCCACAATGTATTCCCTCTGCCACCTCTTTGTCCACTCTTCTCACCTGTCCAAATCCTTCTGTAGCCTGCTCGCGTCCTCAACACTGTCCCTCCAATTATCTTTGTGCCAACTGTAAACTTAGTAACAATGGCACAGTGGTTAGCACTGCTGCCTCACAGCGCCAGAGACCTGGGTTCAATTCTGCCTCAGGCGACTGACTGTGTGGAGTTTGCACATTCTCCCCGTGTCTGCGTGGGTTTCCTCCGGGTGCTCCGGTTTCCTCCCACCATCCAAAGATGTGCAGGGTCAGGTGAATTGGCCATGCTAAATTGCCCGTAGTGTTAGGTAAGGGGTAAATGTAGGGGTATGGGTGGGTTTCGCTTCGGCGGGTCGGTGTGGACTTGTTGGGCCGAAGGGCCTGTTTCCACACTGTAATCTAATCTAAATCTAAATGCCCTCAGTTCTCAGAGACCTAAAACAGTATGGGAAAGGATGGAAAACTGTAGAGGGGAGAGAGTTCACAAGTGATAATTACTCTGGTCTCTATGTAGGGGTCATGTTTGACCAACAAGGGTGTGGCAGTTTGCAAAACTATGAACTTTGGGAATAAATTGGGGACATAAGTTGTTATATAAAGGGGATGAACTGAAACAGAGGGAAGCTGAAAGCTCATAATTGGTATAGGTGGTAGCAGTACAAAACGGAACATAAATGAGTGGGAAAATCATTGTCACCTCAGACAGACCCTGCAAGTCACTCATCTGACCATGAAGCAAAACCCCATCATCCTTGATCCAATTATAACTGTGTAATAACAAAACAAAGTGATTCCACCATTGCAGAGTGGATGGAGTAAGTTGCTGTTTGTCTCTTTGGGGGTGGAGTATAAATATTTGCTTGTGAAGCCCTGCTTGGGTAAATTGCATTAACAATACATTCACTGATTCAGGTCTGACACATATTGTAATTCATTGGCTGATTCATTTTGTAAGATTGGACATTAAAAATTATACCTTCAAGTAACCAGGACTATCCTTTGCAATATTTGCCTCCTTGTCATATCAGAAATGTGTTCAGACACTAACTTAAAAATTTCAACTGAGTTTGCCTTCCTGAATTATATTTCATACATTGGAAGACAATGTTTCAGAGTTGCTACATGTGCACACTGAACTTTAAATAAGAAATGATCTTTGAGGTTTCAGATTGCCTTTTTTTTTGACAGAGATGTGCTATGATCTTGAATTAATGTCAGAATTTCAGTCCTCTGATGTAGCATGAGCACTTTGGTTGTGTGACATCAGAATAAGGTCACAGAGCTCAGAATCCTTTATCAGGTCATGATATGGGTCTCCTAGGGAAGATATGTGCTGCAGTACATCAGAGCAGAACATGATACATCATTGTGATTGATGTGGGGACCCAGGTACACTTACTGAAATGCTGTTCTTTTTCTGTCATTCCCCACAAATTGTTGGCTTACATCTCTGACATGAACCTCAGAGCTGGTGAATTTCTAGGGCTCCTGCTGTCTCGAGGGCTTACAGAGGACAATTACACCATTGTCACTAAGTCCAATCCTCAGTGGTTGCCCCACAGCCTCCAGAGGGAGAAGCAGCAGGTGACAATCTCCAAGGAAGTGGGGGCGACTGAATGGAACCCACATATACAGACTTTGCTGTCATTTTCCAGAGCTCTTGGAAACCCAGGGGACAGTAGAGTGAAGACTCGCTCAATTAACTCCCAGAGCGAGTGAGTTATCCTATCTGAGAGTGAATCGGGCTTATGCTCACTGAAGGTTGCAAAAATGAGTGACGAGCCCATTCAAACATACAAGATTCTAAAGAGACTTGACAAGTAGGGCACTGCCAACTTGTTTCCTCTGCCTGGTAAATCTCAAACACAGAGACACATCAAAGGCCATTTATGACTGAAATGAAAAATCTTTTCACTCAGAAGGTTGTGTATCTTCATTTTTCTTTGTTCTGATGAAGCACTACTGAATTCAAAGCATTACCTCTGTTTCTCTCTCCATAGATGCTGCCAGACCTGATGTGTTTCTTCAGCATTCTGCTTTTGTTTCGAATTTCCAGCATCAGCAGTTCTTTCGGTTTACTTTTGTGTACCTTTGGATTTATCTACTATAGCGAGTTGTGGATGCTCCATTTTTGTGGACATTTAAGGCTGAATAGACAGATTTTTGGCCCCTCAGGGAAACAAGTGATCTGTGGAGCGGGCAGGAAAGTGGAGTTGTGACAGAAGATTATTCACAATCATATTGAATAGTGAAACGGGCTTCAGACAGTCTCCTCCTGCTCCTTTCTTCATGTTTTTATTGGACATCAGATAGTGGGACAACTTCCACTGGAGCAGTAAAGACTGAAGTGCGATTTACTAGAGAATTGTATCATGTAGAATTCTGACTGAGCTGTCATTCATGTTCCTTGAAGGAGACTTAAACAAATGTTGATCTGCTATGAGATCAAATTAGTCTAAATGTCCTTCTCATTTTTAGGATTGTGGCATTAGACTGCTTCCTGCCTATGTGCCACCATTACTAACCTGCAGAATTTACCTTCCAGGGTACTATGCTAGGCAGGTTAGGAACAGTGATATTAAATGAGTCAATAAATGCATTGCATAATATACTGTAAACTCCTGCAACAACTCTTTTGAAATAATATTGGCATACATTTCCGATTACAGGCATGCATTCAGAAGGAAATGATTGCTGCTAATACATTTTCCTGAACCAATTTAAACAGTACACTCCATAAAGTATACTTAGCAAGGATATATATTCTCCCAAATCTTGCCATGTTAATTCCACAGTATCTGGTATCTGGTATCCACTGAGCCTCAGGAATGTATTCCAGTTATAGAATAATCTATGTCTCCTAAAGTACTTGGTTGAACCTGTCTGAATGGAATCTTTTTTCCATCACTGGGGACTTTGAATAAGATGGTGTGAGTTTCTTTTTAACTTAATCAGGATGTTGAAGCTGCTTATGTTATTCTCCAAATCTATGCATCTTTCACTCAAACCTGGTAGTAATAACCAGACTCTGAAGTTGAAATAATAATCTCCATATAAGAAATTGTACTTCTGCTGTTCCCAGCTGTTTGAGACAAATTAAGAGCAAATTTCAGTCAGAAGGTAACTATATTTTCAGCCATCTCACTCATCGACCCGTGTTGGCTAACAATGATTTGACTACACTCATCCCATTTTCCAGCTCTTGACCTTTCGACCTGGAGGCTACAGCAACACCAGGAGGAGATGTAAATGCTGTTTAAATATTTCAAGTTTCCGACTCAGCCACTCTTTCAGGCAGTGAGTTCCAGATTTCCACCACCCTCTGGGAAAAAAAATCCCCCTCAACTCCCCTCTTTGCTGTCAGCCTTTTGCCTTGAATCTATATCCCCTGGTTATTGACCCCTTGACCAATGGAAACATTGACTTCGTATCCATCTATGATCAAATGACCACAGGTCTAAAACTGGACATTTTAAACTGACCCACAGCTGGAGAAATCAGGCCTGATGGAAAATTAGTCACATTAAATTAAACAGTAGTGACAGAGAACAGAGGAAATCAACATCAAAGAGGTCACATGGTTCAGCAGGATCTAGTTACAACCAACCTGAAGACTGTGTGTTGGAGAAGTATCAGTCAGACTTTCTGGTATCTTGAACTCCAGTCAAAGCTGAAGATGTGTATATTACACCTCTTCGGCATGGCAACAAGGAAGGGTGTTGGCACAACCCCATTGGATGCTTTAAATCTTGCTCATGACTCCATTGGCTAAAAGCCACAGGACATTTAGGAAAATCCAGGATGAGGGGCATATGAATACAGAGAAACCTCAATTATCTGAATATCAATTACCTGAATATCAATTATCTGAATTTCAGATTATCTGAAGAAGATTTCAAGATTCTACAAAAATGTTACATCAAAGCGGTAAGTGTATTCGATTTACCTGTACTAAAGAACATGTGAAAACGCTGGTAAAAACAAAGAAACACAAGCACCTCGCATCAGGTAAGGGTTTTTTAGGTAAGGGTTGTTACATAGCCCTTTATGTAGGTAAGTGTTTCACAGTACAGTACTGTATTCCCCTCACTTTACTGGGCCGTTCATTAAAAAAAATCTGAGAACGTAAACGCATGCGCGAGGTGGTGCTTGTCTTCCCAGAAACTGACAAATGCTCTTGCAATCATAGAAGCTGTCCGGTACCTTGTTTAATGCTGGGATTTGATATACAGTATTTATGTGATGGTAAGTCCTTCTCATTTTAACCTGTAATTTCCAAACTGCAAGGATTAGCTTGTTTAAATGGCAAACTCATTAAAATTATAGATTTAAACAAATTCTCCGGTAGAGCACAGCATTAGATCAGTATGGCTTCCCTTGTTTAAGGTAAAATTGATTATCCGAATAATCGATTATCCGAACAAAATAGTGCCCACCCATCTCGTTCGGATAATTAAGTTTCTTCTGTACACATCTTGAAGCACTTTCTTCATCGAAGACTCACAGCGAAGACTCGAGCTGGTCCAGCAGTGGAGCTTCAGTCACCTCGAGAGAGAGAAGATCCCAGCCCTACGTCAGAGAAGATGGAGATTCCAATGGTCCAGCTCAAATGTGGATCGTTCCAGGTAATATACATTTTTAGACAGATGGAGCTTGGTAGAGAATTTTTTTAAAAATCATTTTTGCAGGATATGGGCATCACTGGCTAGCCAGCATGTATTGCCCTGGAGAAGGTTTTGGTGTGCTATCGTCTTGAACTGCTGCTGTCCACCTGCTATAGGCTCACCCACAATGTCCTCAGAGAAGCAATTCCAAGATTTTACCCAGGTATAGTGAAAGAACTGCAATATATTTCCAAGTCAGGGTGGTGAATGGCTTGAAGCGGAACTGGAATTGGTAATGGATCTGAAAAGTGCTGTCTGAGAATCTTTGGTAAATATCTGCAGTGCATCTTGTAGATGGTACACACTGCTGCTACTGAACGTTGGTGATGGAGCAAGTGGATGTTTGTGGATGTGGTGCCAATCAAGCCGGCTGCTTTGTCCTGGATAGTGTCAAGTATCTTGACTGTTGTTGGGGCTGCATCCATCCAGGCAAGTGGGGAGTATTCCATCATACTCCTAACTTGTGTCTTGTTGACAGTGGACAGGATTTGGGGGAGGAGGTCAGGAGATGAATTATTCACTGCAGTATTCCTAGCCTATAACCTGCTATTATAGCCATTGTGTTTATATGATGAGTCCAGTTGAGTTTCTGGTCAATGGTAGGGGATTCAATGATGGTAACACTATTGAATGTCAAGGGGTGGTGGTTAATATGTCTCTTACTGGTGATGGTCATAGCCTGGCATTTGTGTGGTGTGAATGTTACTTGTCATTTGTCAGCCCAAGCCTGAATATTGTCCAGATTTTGTTGCATTTGAACATGGACTGCTTCAGTATCTGAGGATTCATGAATGGAGCTGAACATTGTGCAATCATCGGCGAACATTCCTACTTCTGATCTTATGATAGAGGGAAGGTATTTGATGAAGCAGCTGAAAATGGTTGGGCCTTGGACATTTCCCTGAGGAACTCCTGCAGAGATGTCCTGGAGCTGAGACAACTGATCTCGAACAACCATGTGCTAGGTATGACTCCAACTAGAGTTGGAGAGTTTCCCTCTGACACCCATTGATTCCATTCCTGATGAAGGGCTCCTGCCCAAATCGTTGATTTTTCTGCTCCTCAGATGCTGCCTGACCTGCTGTGCTTTTCCAGCACCACTCTAATCTTGATCCATTGATTCCAGTTTTGCTAGGGCTCCTTGATGCAACACTCAGTCAAATGTAGCTTTGAGGTCAAGGATTGTCACTCACCCTTCACCTCTGGAATTCAGCTGTTTTGCCCATGTTTGAACCAAGGATGTAATGAAGTCAGGAACTGAGTGACTTGGTAGAACCCAAATCGAATGTCAGTGAGCAGGTTATTGCTGAGCAGGTGCTGTTTGAAAGCACTGTTGATAACACCGTCCATCACTTTACAGATGGTCGACAATAGACTCATGGGGCAGTAATTGGTTGAGTTGAATCCATGGGAATTTGGGAAATACACACATGATGCTTTTAACAAGCAATATTTTCTTAATAAAATTGAATAGAACCCAAACCGAATTATGTGTCCCTTTGAATGCCTCACCAACAAGAGTGCTTGGGCACAGTGTTTTTAATACATAAACTAGTCAAAATGTCCAAAGTACGGATAACACACTTTCCTATGGCCTTCATAATCTTATACATTATGATCAAGTCCCCTCTCAACTTTCACTATTCCAAAAAAATGTGTCTAGCCTTTCTTCATAACTCAGGCCCTCTAGCCTAGGCAGCATTCTGGTAAATTTCCTCTGCATCCTCTCAAGCGTAATCACTTCCTTCCTATTATGTGGTGACTGGAATTGCACACAATACTTCAGTTGGACATAACTAGCATTTTATACAGTTCCAATATGACCTTCCTTTTTTTGAATTTTATACCTCAGCTAACAAAGGCAAGTATCCCATATGTCTTCGTACCCATTACTTTTACCTGCACTTCAAGAATCTGTGAATGTACATCCTAACCTTCAGTACTTTTCAGATTCCTGCCATTCACAGCATAATGTCTTGCCTAGCCAGCCCTCCCCAAATGCATTACCTCACACTTTTTGAGGTTGAATTGCATTTGCCACTGCTCTACCCACTTGACTAGAACATCAATATCATCCTGCAGCTTATAGCTGTCCTCTTTACTATTTACAACTGAACCAATTTTTTTGTGTCATTTGCAAACTTCTTGATCATATTCCCTCATTTAAGTCCAAATCATTATTGTACATCACAAACTGCTAGGGCTCCAGTAATGTACCTTATGGAATCCCACTGGAAACTGACTTCCAGTTACAGAATAATCCAAACCATTGCCCTTCGCTTCCAGCCTCTCAACTAATTTTGGACATAAAGCATAACTATGCTTTCGATCCCATGAGTTCTCACTTTCTTGACCAGTCTGCAAAGAAGGACCTTATCAAAAGCCTTGCTGAAGTCCATGTAAACCACATTAAATGCATTATCTTCATCAATACTCCTGGTTACCTCCTCAAAAAATTTGATCAAATTTATCAAAAAATTTGATCAAATTTCTCTTAACAAATCCTTGCAGATGATCCCTGATTTATCCGTGTGTCTCCAAGTTGAGGTATATTTTCTTTCTCAGAACGCTTTCTCGTAACTTCCCCAGTACCAATACTAGCCTGACTGACCTGTCACTTCACGATAGATTCTTTCCTCTTCTTTTAATAATGGGATAATGTTAGCAGTCCTCTGTGGTCAGAGAGGATTTGAACATTCCTGACAGGGCACCTAATATCTTCTCTCTTAATAGACTGGGATACATCTTCTCAGGCCTGCGGATTTATCCACCCCTAATGTCACTAAACATCTAGCCAACTGAGCTAACCAACCCTCTAAATACCTTCTCTCTCTATGTTAAATTCTAATATTTCATAATCTTTCAAACTGATATCTATACCCGAATTGTCCTTTTAAATTGTAAAGATGGTTATAAAGTATTCATTGAGGACTGTTCCCATATTTTCTGGATGCACACAGATTGCCTCTATGGTTCTGAATGGGCCCTACCCCTTCCCTAGTTATTACCTTGTTGTTTATATGTTTAAAAATTCCTTTTGGATTTTCCTTTATTCTACCTGCCAATGCCTTCTCTTTACCTTAACCTTTTTTTTAAGATCCCTTGCACTTTCTATATTCTTCTCGGGACTCTGTCATATTGAGCTCCTGCCATCTACTATAAGTTTTTTTCTTAATCCTAAATAAAATTCATGTCTCTTGACATCCAGAGTTCTCTGGTCTTAGTCCTACTTTATCTTTACAGAAGCATATTTACCTGATACACTTAATAAATTCTATTTGAGTATCTCCCACTGCTCTGACACTGTTTTATCTGCACTTGGCCCAAATTGTAAATATTTAAAACTTTCCATCTTTACCTCTTCCCACGCCTACCCAAAGCTAACTACTTCTAAAATTTTCCCATACAATAGAACCTTCCACCTGCCCAAACCATTCATAAATATTAGGTCTAAAATTGTTGCTTTCCCTGTTGGAATAACTCTCAAAGAATTGTCTGCCCCTCTTTCTTTTTCAAAATCCCTTTATTATTCTTAAACTTCTCTGAAATTTACTTTTAAAATTTTTCACAAGATGTGGGCATTATTGGCTGGGCCAGTATTTACAGCCCGAAATGGCAATTAAGAGTCAATCACATTGTTGTGGGTCTGGAATCACATGTAGGCCAGACCAGACCAGACAAGGATGACAAGTTTCCATTCCTAAGGACATTGTGGACCAGATGTGTTTTTAACTCAGGAAGTTGTGAATGCATGGAATGCTTTGCCAGCGGTAGTGATGGAAGCAGTCATTAGGGACATTTAAGCGACTGCTGGACATGCACTTGGATAGCAGTGAATTGGGGGTTTCGTAGGTTAAGTTATTTTATTTTACATTAGGACTAATCCTCGGCACAACATCGTGGGCTAAAAGGCCTGTTCTGTGCTGTTCTATGTTCTATGTTCTAAAAATTGATCTTGGTTACGTTGTCACCATTAGGCAAACCTTTTTTAATTCCAGATTTTATTGAATTTAAATTTCAACATCTTCCATGGTGGGATTTGAACCTGGGATTCTGAGTTGCTAACCCAATGACATTGCCACATTTGATCACATATTTCATTCTTTATCTTTCCCTGTCCATAAAGCCTCATTTGATGATCCTTCCAGTGTATCCACCCTCCTCACTGCTGTAATTGCTTCCTTGATCAATATTGCAACTTCGCCTCCTCCTCTATCTCTGAATGCCCTCTAACCAGTTATTCCACTGGTCTCTGACTGGTGGCAGTGACACAGTATACAAGATAAGAGACTGTTCAAAGGCAGACTGGCTATGTAGAAAATCATGAGTACATCAATGAGTGGTTCAAAATTATCAGTGTCTCCCCTTTCTCCATCAGAACCAAGGGAGTCAATCAACCCTCAGGTCCTTTGATGTCTTCAGCAGACCTTATATGGTGCTCACCATTTCTGCTGATTCTGAATTATTTTGTGAGCACTTAAAGCTACTGATAATTAACTCTCAGAAGAATAGATCCATTTTTCTTCCAAATACTGCTCAGATTTTTGTACTCTGTTCTGGGACATTATTTCATTTGATGATAATTGAGTTACTGTGTGGTCAAGACATTACTATGAGTCTACCTGTAACTCATCATCCCTTGTTCCAAGTATGATATTTTTTCATCCTGAGTGCCATAAATTTGATAACAAAAACAGAACTTGCTGGAAAAGCTCAGCAGATCTGGCAGTACCTATAGAGAGAAATCAGTTCTGAGGAAGGGTCACTTGACCAGAAACGTTAACTCTGATTTCTCTCCTCAGATACTGCCAGAACTGATGTGTTTTTCCAGCAATTTCTGTTTATGTTTCGGATTAACAGCATCCACAGTTCTTTTGATTTTTACCATAAATGCAATATTTGGCCATTTAGTAAAATTTGTAAAAACAGTAAACAGCATCAATTTCCTCTTGTTTTTCTTTATTGAACTTTCAAACAACAAGCACCTTCAGGTAACCTTTTTTTATATAGATTAGCTTCATATGTTTAAAAAATAATCACCCCATGTTCAGGTTGGTGAAAACAAGTAATTTGCCATTCACTCCTTATCTAATGTATCAGTAAATGTTTCAATAAAAACTTCAGGGTTTTTTTCTTATTTGAGCCAAAAAAATTCTCAGATCTGGATCTTCTCTGCTACTCTGTTACTTATCAGTTAGGATATGCAAACTGACAATATGGAACATGAGGGTTTACCACAATTTTCCCAACATAGGCAATAAAGATTATCATGTATCCAGAAAAACCTGTGCCCACAAGGGTGCTGTCAAGAGACCTGAGTCGAAGGGAGCAAACACAGCTTTGATGGGAGTCTTGAAACATTAACTCCTGTTTCTCTGTCCACAGATTCAACTCCTACTGAATATTTCCAACATTTTCTGCTTTATTTCAGATTTCTAGCATTCATCATTGCCAAAGCAAATGCATGGAATCAGCTCACCGTTTGCACTGACCAACCAGTTGGATCTCTACAATAATGCCAAGCATTTAACAAGAACAAAGAAGACATCAACACAGAGGTGATCTTTCTAAGTAAGTGAGATTAATAAGAATAAGCACCTTAAATGGATCAACACAATGTGAAATCTCTCCACTAAATGCAAATAAGTTTTGCACAGACGGTATTTTTGTTATAGCAAGTCTGAACAAACCGGGACTAAATACCTGAGCAACAAAACAAATGAAAGGTATGCAAAAAATGGATCTCACATGAACAGTTTTAAGGATGGATATGATAAGTACCATGGAATGGAGAGTTATACAATCATTCAAAAATCTTCCTGTAAATTAAATGTTTGAACAACTGCTGAAAATTTAGTTTCTGTTTAGCTGTTTAAATCAATGTGTTGCATCAATAAAATATTAAACTACTTTTATTTTAATTTACTCTTACAGCATGACCTATTCCAAGAAAATAAGTTAGTAAAAAACTGTCAATCAAAAGTAGGATTATATAGTGATTAGAGCCAGCAGTATTTTTGCCATTTGACATCCTGTGAGAAATAATATTTAGGTACCTTTTGGATTACAATGTTTCTCAAACATTCCAGAATAATTTTAGCAAACTTGTTCACGGGAAATTTATGGGATTGAACCCATCACTGAATTTACTGCCTGCCTGATTGTTTTGGGGGATGTGTTAAACGAGCAATCAATCTAAGCTGGTCAAATTACCATCCTCTGAAAACAAATTCACTATTAAAGCAAGTTACTTGCCTTATCGTTACTGACATATTGTTAATGAAAATCTGAGGGTTTAAAAAATTATGATGGAAACACTGTTATCCTAGTTTTCTGACAAATACTCTTGATTTTGTTAAACATGGTGATTCATTAACTTACTGTGTATAACTTGACATCATAAATACATTGTATTTTGTAAGCCTTTTCAAAGTGAAAACAGGATATGAACTCAATGAAAGACTACAGTGATCCTCTGATGAACTATTCCCCTGAACAAAACAGCTCAAGGAAGCTATGGACATGCAGTGACTACAAGGTTCCATTCACTTACTTTGCTAGAAGCAGAATATGTCAGTTCTGCGCACTGACCGTCAGCTGAGGTCTGATTGCTAAACACCAGAGATAGAAGATTGTATTGACAGAATCCAGGCAGCACTTTTCTTGTCAGCGTTTTATTTTGACCAACACATCATAAAACACTGATTACTTATATCTTTTTGATGTTCAGTCAACCAATTTTTCTCCCAATGATCCCCTAACATATAATCCTCACCTGTTCCCTACATCCATATGACCTCAGGCATCTCTGCCAGACCCTGCTAGGTGATAACAGATTCCCCTCTTTGCTTTTGTAAATATATTAATTGATGTACAATAATAATGAGAAACCAATCAAAAATACATTATGATTCTATATTGTACAAAGTGACAATATGTTCATGTTATATTATTTGCCCATTTCTTTGGAGAAGAGTACTCTCCCTGCTCCCACAGGCCCCTCCAATACTCTCCCTTCACCTTTCTCCCTCCACCTGATCCCTCCTTCTGGCATCTAATCTGCATTTGACTTGTTCATCGAGAACTGTCAATGTGACATCAATCACTTCAATGTCTCTGCTCTCCTCACCATTCTAACTTACCTCCAGCTTAACTTACTGCTGTCCATGCTCTTAGATCCAACCCTGAACTTTATTATCAGGGAGGCACTGCAGTTGTCGGGTATACTTACCTCTACTTTGCAGAGGCTGAATCCTAGCTCTCAGATATCTCCTACCTACCCCTGGACTATGATCCCACCAGTGAAAATTAACCTCTGGTTTTCACAATCATCACAAACCTTATCTCATATGGGCTTCCCCAACCCCATAATCTCCCACCTCATAAACCGCCAATCTCTTATAACTCACTTTCTTCCCAAAATCCACAAACAGGACTACTCAGGCACACTATTGTTTTAGCCTGATCCTGCCCCACAGAACCTATCTCTTCCTACCTTGACACAATTTCTTTCTCCTTATTCAGTCCCTTCCCACTAACATCTGCAATTCAGTTGATGGTTAACATTGGTTTCAAAAATTGCAATTTGCCAACACCAGCCGCATCCCTTTCACCATGGATGTGCAGTCCAACTACGCATCGATTCCCCCACCAAGATGTCTCATGAGTCTCTGCTTCTTCCTTGAGAGAAGGCCTGAACCATCCCCATCCACCATGACCATATCCGCCTCACAAAACTCGTCCACACTTTGAACAACTTCTCTTTTAACTCCTCCCACTTTCTTCATGTCAAAGTGGTGGCCATCCATAGGCTCCATTTATGCCTAACTCTTTTTGGGGTTTGTGTAACAATCCTGTGTCTGATCCTATTTGGGCTTCTTCCAGCAACTCTTACTCTGGTTCATTGGTTACATCATTGGTGCTGCTTCCTGTCTGGAATTGGAAAGATGTATCTATTTTGCTTCCAATTTCTACCCACTCTCATTTTTACCTAATCCATCTGTGAATCCTCCTTTCCCTTCCTCAACACCTTTGTTTCTATTTCTGGGGATAGGCTGGCCAACAATATCCACTACAAACTAGCCAACTCCTACAGTTAGCTTGACTATATGTCTCACCCTCTGCATTCTGTAAGGATACCTATAAGAATTCTATTTGCTAATTTCTCTGTCGTCATTACATCTGTTCTGATGATGATACCTACTTCAGATATATCCAGCTTTTTCCTCATCTGAGAATTCCCCACTACCATGGTTTAAAGAGCCCTTACCTGTGTCCAACCCATTTCCTGCACGCCTGCCCTCATCCCTGTCCTCCACTCCTACAATAATGACGGAGTCCCCTGGGGTCCCCTGGATCATAAGCAGGCATTTCTGCCATCTCCAGCAAGATGCCACCACCAGACACATAATGCCCTCCTCTCCTTTGTCAGCCTTCTGCAGGGATCGTTCACTCTGAAACACGCTGATCCATTCCTCCTCTACTCCCAACACCTCCCCACAGCTCCATGGCACCTTCCCAAGCAATCGCAGACAGTGCAACACCTACCCTCTTGCCTCCTCCCTCCTCGCTATCCTAGGCCCTAGACACACCTTCCAGGTGAAGCAACATTTCACCTGGACACTTTACCTGCACTTCACTCAATCTAGACCACTGTATTCACTACTCACAATATGGTCTCCTTTACACTGGGGAGCCAAAATGCAGACTGGGTGACCACTTTGTCAAATACCTCTCTCTGTCTGTGAAAAAGAACCTGAACTTTCAGCTGCCTGCCACTTTAACACGCCGCCATGCTCCCTGGCCAACATTTCTGTCTCAGGCCTGCTGCAATGCTCCATCGATGCCAAATGCAAGCCTGGGCAACAACAATTTACCTTCTGCTGAGGTACCTTACAGAATTCAGGATTGAATATTAAGTTTAACAATTTCAAAATATGAACACACTCCTTTATGTTCATTACCCTTCCCCCACTCCCCAGGTCCTGTTTTGTATGGGTTGCTCCCAGAACATCATACGTTCTTTCAATCATTTGCACTTCATGTTAGCATCCTATGTAGTATTTTTCTCTCTATCTTGGTTTATTGTCAGTGATTTATTTGCCTATTCCTTTTTTTCTCACTCCCTTTCTCTCTCTCTCTCTCTCTCTTTATAGGCCCTGCCTCCATATACTCTATTCACTCTGTCTAACCTGTCTTCAGCATCAATACCGCCCTTTCCAGCTATTTCCATTCTGACGAAGAGTCATTGAACTTGAAACATTACTCTGTTCTTCCCTCGACAGATGCTGCCAGATTTGAGGAGTTTCTCCAGCACTTTCAGTTTTTGGTTTCTATTATATTCAAGGCTTTTTTGGGGTGTACATTAATGTAACAAATGTCCTTATTCCAGAATTTCTAACAGTTGCTTAGACCTTGCTCCTTTCTTCACTGGAGGTCAGCCATCTCAGCTCTCGGGCATCTCTGTAAATACTCCTCATACCTTCAGCTGCTTCATCAATGATGACCTTTCCAACATAAGGTATTTTAGAATTGAGAGGTTCAATGATGATTGCACCATGTTCAGCACCATTCATCACTCCTCAGAAACTCAAGCAGTCCTTGTTCAGATGCAGCATGGTCTCAAAATATCCATGTTTCTATTGGCAAATGTTAAGTGATATTTATGCCACCCAAATGCCAGGTAATGACCATCTCTAACAAAAGAGAATCTAATCATTACTGCTTAACATTCAATGGTGTTACCATCACTGAATCTTTCATGATCAGCATCCTGGGGTTACAACTGATCAGAACCTGAAGTAAACTAGACACACAAATACTGTGGTTACAAGAATCCTGCTGTGAATAACTCATTTCCTGACTCCCAAAACCTGTCCACTATTAACAAGGGATTAGTGAGGAGGGTGATGGAACACTTGCCTGAATGACTGCAGCTCCAAGGCAACTCAACAAACTTGACACCATCAGGACAAAGTAGCCCATTGATTGGCACTGCATCCACAATCTTTCACTGCCTCCACTACCAATGCTCAGTAGCAGCAGTGTGTACTATCTACAAGATGCATTGTAGAAATTCACCAGATGGTCCTGAGACAGCACCTTCCAAACCCACAGTCACTACTATCTAGAAGGACAAAGGCAGCAAATACATAGGAACATCACACCTTGCAGGTTCCCCTCCAAGCCACCCACCATTCTGACTTGGAAGTATGTGTCTGTGGGTGGCACGGTAGCTCAGTGGTTAGCATTGCTGCTTCACAGTGCCAGGGACCCAGGGTGAATTGCAACTTCAGGCAGATTGTGTGTGCATGTGGACACATTCTCCCCATGTCTGCACATTTGCACATTCTCCCCGTATCTGTGTGGGTTTCCTTTGGGTGCTCCGGGTTCCTCCCACAGTCCAAAGATGTGCAGGTTAGGTGAATTGGTCATACTAAATTGTCCATAATGTTAGGTGCATTAGTCAGGGGTAAACATAGGGTAGGGGAATGGCTCTGGGTAGGTTAATCTTCAGAGGGTCGATGTGGACTTGTTGGACCAAATGGCCAGTTTCCATAATGTAGGAAATCTAATCTAATCTAATCACCATTTCTTCGGAGTCATTAGATCAAAACAATGAAAGTCCTTTCCTTATAGCATTGTGGTTGAAGTGGTTCAAGAAAGCAGCTCACCACCACCTTCTCAAGGACAACTAGGAACGGGCAATAAATAATGGCCCAGCCAGCAATGCCCACATCCCATATGTGGATTAAAGGCTAAATTCTCTCTAGCTTTGTAACTCTTGCTGTTGGCATCGTTTATTAATCTGTCATCAAATTTGTTCATAGCTGCTAAGACTTTCCAATCATGTGGGCTACTGTTCCTGAACTCATCCTGGTTTAGTATCTGTCCATTCCCGCTTGAAGATTTCTACATGCTCCAGCATCTGTTTTAAAACCATGTTTAAAACCAATGACGATCCTCAGTCCTTTCATCATTCACGCACTATGTTGAATGCATGTTGTCCCATAGTAATGTATTATTAATGTACTACTGAATGTGTCTTCCTGCTGAATCCTTTTAAGAATTTCTTCTAACACTTTATTCAAGCAAAATGTCATATCTATTGCATGACTGAGAGTGAATTTTAGCTATTAAGATACTTTTTTACTATTTCTGAAAAGTTGTTTTTGATCTATTTTAATCTCCCAAGATAAAGGGGAACTTTTACTTCCCTCTCCCAAATCAAAAGAAAATTCCCCTGCACTTGAGACCTCATCAATAAATCAAACTCAAGCATAGAATTACGTAAGAAGCACACCAAAATCAAGATGTTTAATGTTCCTGACATTTCCCAATGATGCTAACTTCAACACACAATGCTCCATTTTTAATGTGTTCAATGTTTTATTCAACCTAGCAGTAACTTCCACCTTGGGATTTTTATAGTTTTACTCAATGCTAATATTTTAAAACTATCTTCTGGACTAATTTGTGTGCCCAGTCAATTCAGCTGTCAAATTAGACCTTACAATTCCTCCATTTCAGTTTGGAAGCCACTGCATCTTTTCATGAAGGTCTACTTTAATTTATTGCAATGGGTCTAACATTCACCAAATATGATTATTGATGCAAAATGACTCTTAATCTATTTTGCTTGATTTCCAATGCAATGTATTTAGAAGCTCTGAAAGCCTAGTTTCCAATTTTGACAATAGACAATAGGTGCAGGAGTAGGCCATTCTGCCCTTCGAGCCTGCACCATCATTCAATATGATCATAGCTGATCATCCTTAATCCTGTTCCTGCTTTATCTCCATAACCCTTGATTCCACTATCCTTGAGAGGTCTATCCAACACTTTCTTAAATGAATCCAGAGACTGGGCCTCTACTGCCCTCTGGGGCAAAGCATTCCACACAACCACCACTCTCTGGGTGAAGAAGTTTCTCCTCATCTCTGTCCTAATTCTGTTTAACACAGAGGTTCACCTGCCTCTCTTCAAACCTGTTTTACTGCATCAGTGTGCGTCTGATGTGTGTTTCCCTACATCGGGGAGACGGAATGTAAACTCAGGGAATGGTTCACCGAACATCGCAGCTGCGTTCTCAGGGGCCTCCCTGTCAGTGTCCAATTCAATTCCCCTTCCCACTCCTTTCCGACATGACCAACCTTGGCCTCCTCTATTGCCAAAACAAACCACAGCTCCTATTGGAGGAACAATACCTTATCTTCTACCTGGACACCCTACAGCCCAAAAGTTCTCCAATTTCAAAAAGCCTCCCTCCCCATCCCCCTTTTTCCTTCCCAGCCCCTCCCCCTCCCTTCCACTGCTCCCTGCCACCAACCAGATTAATTCCTCTCATTGACCAACCAGGTCATCACCTATCCAAAATAGACAAGCAGGAGGCTGGAAGAAAACAGAAATCCAGTATTTTTAACTTTTTAACTTGAAAGCCTTTTGGCTGAAGCGGTATCTGTTAGCTATAATCAAATTGGCCCTGAAACCCTTCAACCCCAGACCTTTTGAAGTCTTTTATGACCTCACTGAAAAGAAAGCCAAGGACAGCATAATTTTGTTAAAGGAGTAGCGTCGTCACAATCTCTGGTTTGTATGTTCCTCGAAGGGTAAAACAGAAATAACTCATTCAATTCATGTGCACAGTCTGGAATTAAATCCAGAGGAAATATTTTCTTGTGGACAGGAGGTAATTACATTGTCTTACACCTTTGCCTTTTGTCATCTTGCTCTTTGGAGCTTTCTTGGGATCTTACAATGTGTGATGTTCTATGAGTTCACACAGGAGAAATCTTGGCGTCAGTGAATTCCACACTATAATTGCCATATACATTTTCAGCCAAACTTAGCTCATTGTCTTCATTGAAAAAAAGTCTTGTCCAAAATTTCAAATTGTCTGTAAATAATTCTGGATTCTGTTCCAACATCACCTTATATTGGTCATTGCAATTTGTTGTTTGTAATAATGTTGCCGATGTGATAAGGAGAATATATCCTTTCAAAGTTATGATGTTTGAATCAAAGCACAGTTCACCACTTGGTGACCAATCATCATTGCATTTGATGTTCCATTGACTGCTTGACTCCAGTTCTGCTTCCACCCTGATTCCTGCCTCACATTTTGCTTTCCTTTCTGACAGTCTTGCTCAGTTTTCCATACATTGGCTCACTCACTCACTCACTACCTTACTTCAGCCCCAAAGAGTGCTGTTTCTGCCTTGCTTGCTGCCTCAAACACTGCCTTACTTGTTGCTGCATTGACTGCCCTGCTCCTACCCTGTTCCACCCGACATGCCTCTCCATTCACTGACACGCTTTCCATTTTACTCTCTCCCCCATTCACAGCCCTGCACAATGCATAATATGTTACCTCACTTGTCACTCTACCCGCTTCCCTCTTCTCACTTATTCCATCATGTCAGAAATATCCAGGTAAGAGAGAACTGAGATAGACTGTCTGTTTAATTGCTTTCATAATAAAAGACAGCATTCCATTAGCCAATTGCTTGCTGTACCTGCATACAACCTTTTGTGACCCATGCACCAGAATATCCAAAGTCCTCTAAAGCTCAGACTTTGTAAGTTGTTGTCCATTCAAGTAACATTCTGCTTTTTTTATTCTCCCCGCCAATGTGAACAATTTCACATCTCCCCACAATATACTCCATTTGTCAGAATTTTGCCCACTCATTTAACCTATCGGCATTCGATTTAGTCCAGAAAAGGTTCACTTAACTGATACTAGGTACGGAGACATTGGATTGTGAGGAGAGGTTGAGTAAATTCAGGCTATGTTCATTGGAATTTAGATGAGCAAGAGGCAACATTATTAAAACATTTAAGATTATTTTGTGGGAGAGTCTAGCACTAGAAAACATATTGTTAGTGTAGTGATTGGAACCAGGGCTAGGTGGATCCCCTTGACTATGAGATCCTTGACTGGGGCTGTTATCCTGAGTCAATCAGGGAGCCCTGCCTGACAGATATAAACAGGAGATGCCAAGAGTCTCCTGATGCTAAGGAATGGCTCTGAGTTGGCTGCTCAGAGCCCATGTACAAACCACATGTAAACAAAGGGTCACTTAGTGACGGGCTACTTGCCTCTGTGCAGTTATTCCTCTCAGTATAAGGGGTTGCACATTTGAGTCACACTGAGGAGGAATTTCTTCTCTTCAAGTGTTGTGAATCTGCGTAATTCTAAACAAAAGAGGCCATTGATGTTGGGTTGTTAAGCACCTGTCTATTCAAGGTAGAGATTTTAAATGATCAAGAGAATCAAGTGTTTTGGGGAGAAGGTAGAAAAGTTGAATTGAGGGTTATCAGATCAGCCATGATCTCATTGAATAGCAGAGAAAACTCAATGGGCTGAATGGCCTACTTCTGCTTGTTTGCCTTTTGGACTTATGATTTATCTATCTACTTATGTCCTCTTCACAACATTTTTCTGCCTATCTTTGTGTCATCCACAAATTTCACTGACAGAGAGTCATGGAATCACACAGCATGGAAACAGACCATTTGGTCCAACCTGTCCATGCTGACCAAGTTTCCCAAACTGAACTAGTCCCACGTGTCTGCTTCTGACCCATAGCCTTCTAGACCTTTCTTATTCATGTACATGTCCAAAAGTATTTTAAATGTTATAACTGTCCACCATTTCCTCTGGCAGTGCATTCCACATATGAACCACCTTCTGTATGAAAGATTTGCCCCATTGATCCTTTTTAAATCTTTCTCCTCTCACCTTAAAAATATGCCCCTAGTTTGGAACTCCCCTACCCCAGGGAAAAGACTTTTGCTAGTCATCTTATCTATGCCCCTCATGATCTTATAAACCATTATAAGATCACTTTATAAGTCCCAACCTATTTTCATGTGCCTTTTATAAACCCCTTAGTCCCAGTAACAACTTGGTAATTGTTTTCTGAACTCTCCCCAGTTTAATAATATCCTTCATATAACAGAGCGACCAGAATTGTACACAATACTCCAAAAGTGGTCTCACCAACTCCTGTACAACCTCAACATAACATCTCAACTCCTATACTCAATGGTCTGAGCAATGAAGGCAAGCATGCTAAATGCCTTCTTAACTATACTGTCCATCAGTGATGTAACATTTAAAGAACTATGTACCTGAACCCCTCGGTTTATCTTTTCAGCAACAATTCCCAGGGTCCTATCATTAATTGTATAAGTCCTGCCTTGATCTGCCTTATCAAAATGCAATACTTCACCTTTATCCAAATTAAATTCCATCAGCCACTCGTCAGCCCATTAGCCCATTTGATCAAGATTCCCTTGTAATCTTAGATCTTCACTGTCCACTATACCACCAATTTTGATGTCATTCACAACTTATTAATCATGCCTCCTAAATTCTCATCTAAATTATTTGTTTAAATAACAAGCAACAATAGACCCCACAATGATCCCTGTGAAACACTGTTGGTCATAGACTTCCAGTCCAATAAGCAACCCTCCACCATCATCTTTTGTCTTGTAGTATCAAGCCAATTTTGTATCCAATTGGCCAGCTCTCTCTGACTCACATGTGATCTAACTTTACTAATCAGTCTACCACGTGGGACGGTGTCAAAAGTCCAATTTTCTTCTCTGCTTGTCAAGTCACCGACAAAAGTTTCAAAAACCCTGCACAGATTCCTACAGGATCCCACATGTCATGTCCTGCCAATCATAAAACGACTCATTTATTCTGCCACCCAGTAAATCTTCTCTCCATACTCGTATGTTATCCTCTCAACAATGAGTTTCTACTTTGCACAATAACATATTATGTGGCAGCTTATCAAATATTTTCTGGAATCCAAGTACAATACATTAACTGTCACCCCTTTACCTATCATGTACGTTTCTTCTTAAATGAACTCCAGTGCAGTATTTAAACAAGATTTCTCTTTCACACAATCCTTTGATCCAGTTCAAGAAAGCAGCTCACCACCACCTTTTCAAGGACATTTAGGAGTGAACAATGATTGCTTTCCTAATGTGCAATACCCTCTTGTTGGGATGTAGGACATATTTCTGTGCTGTAGTTGCCATAAATTATGTATAGCTCTATACTTTTATTGTATGTCTAAGCACACTCCTAAGAATGCTCGAAAAACAGATAAGTAAAATTGATCTCACTTAATGTATATATTGTAAGCCAAATGGAATTGTACCTTCACTGCATTCAACTAACTTCTTTTTGACTCACTTAATGGCCCACGCTTTCCTAAGTCATGTATGGCATTTTCCTAGATGACCATTTCTAGTACATTGTGGCATTTGCCACCTCGACTAGTAACATGTTACTACGTAAGGCTCATTTAACGTAGTTCACTATCATCAATCCTTGTTTCTGTTTGCTTCATTTTGGTCTATCTAGTGATTAGTGATAGAGCATGCACTTCCACAGAGTAGATACAGAAAAAACACTGGTCTTATATAACAAGGTTTATTGCATTATAGCAATGATTGTGACTACATTTGGTCAGGCGTAATTACTAGGACCATAAGGAACTGCTACAGATCCAATAGCTTCGTCTGAAAGCTAAAATAGAGTTCCTTCTTTTCCACCATAAATGGTGTGCAACGTAGTGAAATGTAACACAATAATTAACCCCTTCAGAACCATATACAACATATGTATTAAGTTTGCTCTCAACATGGTTTAATTGTGCAATTGAACTTTGTCAACTTTTCTCAAAGACTAACATACTTGATTAATTCCTGTAATGGATAGTTAATTTGCAATTCCCTTTGCTTTTCTGGCACATGCAAAAAGAAGCAAGTGGATAATATTTAGGTTGTCTAGCATTCCCAAGAGTGGCAGCAGAGATGTCATTGGGCTGGATAGATGATAAGAAAAGTTCCAGCAATGCTAAATCAAAACTTTTAATGATACTAGTGTGCTGTAAAATGTTTTCCCACTCCGAGCTGGGAACTGGGGCTCCAACAATGAAAATTCAGCCCAATGAAAATTCGTGTGATTGAAGCATGGACAACGATGTGAAAGCAAAGAACCAGAGGCCTAAAAGGAAAAAATGCATGGATATTAGCTATGATCAACAACATGAAACATTACAAAATTATAAGCTAGATATAGCATCTGCTGTACATTGACAACAATAATTGCCTCATTGTTTCTGCAAGCAATCTCAGCAGAGTTACTAGTTTGAGAGTTGTAGTGAGATATCAGAGAAAACATTGCTTTCAACTTTTAATATGAAAGGTGGTCACCCTGGGGAAAGCAATGGCCCAGCAGTATTATTGCTAGTCTAATAACCCAGAGATGCAGGTAATGTTTTAGAGACCCAGGTTCAAATTCCACGATGGCAGATGGAATTTGAATTCCATAAAAATCTGAAATGAAGATTTAAATGATGTCTGTTACTGACTGTGAGGGAAAAAACTTATTTGGTTCACTAATATCCTTTTGAGAAGGAACTGCTGTCCTTACTTGGTGTGGCTTCCATGTGAGTGCATGAAATGTGGTTGATCCAGCCTGAAGCTGAGAATGTTTGTAAGTAAAGTTTGGTTCACATACATATTTCATGATTGCTAAATACAAGCCAAAGCACTGGCCAGAATTGAAATGCATGAAGAAGAAAATACAGCTGTGAACTTCAAAAGGTTTCAACATTTGTTTTAACTTATGCTATCAGAGGATTAGTTGCTTGTGTTTGTCATAAGACTAATTACCTCAGCCACTTATGTTGGTGAACTTGACAACCAATAATCAGCTGGAAAAATAGCACTGAGCAAAATAGTATTTTTTAAACAATAGCAAGCTTTATGGTTGCACGAAGGCTCAGAGTCTCTGACACACTAACCAGCTATCAAAAGAACAGATACATCTGCACAGTAACGTTTGTGTTCTTGGAGTTTCAAAAAAACCATTTTATATCATATTTCGACGAATATTTCTTTATTTTTATTATATCAAGCAAAATAAGAACCATACATTCATTTCAATAATTTCAATCAGTTGCAGATACATTATAGTAGATTTTTCAAGTTGTTACATTCAATAATTGTACTTATAGTGAATTTAACTGATTGCGGTTAGACACAAAAGCTACCACACCCAGTCATCTATTTGATCATGTATCACCCCATTTATTTTTCTTTTGAACTTTGATCTGCTGCTGGAAGCTCTGTCTAGTCTTCTAGTTATAACATTAAATGGGTTGCCATTGAGATTATCTATAAATTTATGAGTGGACAACTTGAGCATTTGATAAGACCATAGACAATCTAATTGTAACCGCAAGTCCACATTCTCGTCGACCCCAAATAACCATCCCCCCTCTTGACTAACAGCAATCCTTCCAACTCTGCCTTAACTTCAGTATTCCACCACATTTTCATGAAGACAGGTCCAAATACTCACAGATCTCTGGGTGTAAAAAAGGTTGTCTCATTGCTGTTTCAAAAGGTCTTACCTGACTTTCAAACATTGGACCCTAATTCTTGACTCTCTCAGGAGAGGAAACATTCTCTCTGGACCCAACCTCTCAAGATTCCTCAGTGTCTTACATGTTTCCATCAATTTTAACTCTTATTCTTTTAAGCACCAAAGATATAAGCCTAGCTTCTCCAACATTTCCTCATAAGAAAACACATTAATTCCAAAGTTAAAAATCACACAACACCAGGTTATAGTCCAACAGGTTTAATTGGAAGCACACTAGCTTTCGGAGCGACGCTCAGCCACCTGATGAAGGAGCGGCACTCTGAAAGCTAGTGCTTCTAATTAAACCGGTGGGACTATAACCTGGTGCTGTGTGAGTTTTAACTTTGTACACCCCAGTCCAACACCACCATCTCCAAATCATGACATTAATTCCAAATATTAATCTGGTAATTGTTCTCTGAACTGCTTCCAATATATTTATATTCATCCTTATAAAATATGGCCAATCTGTGCATAGTACTCCAGATGTGGACTTAGCAGTGTCCTGCATAACTGAAGCATAGCCTCACTATTTTTGGTTTGAATTCCCCTCTCAATAAATGTTAATATTCCTTGCTTTCCCATTTCTTGCTGTCCTAACATTTAGTGAAAAATCACACAACACCAGTTTATAGTCCAACAGGTTTAATTGGAAGCACTAGCTTTCGGAGCGCCGCTCCTTCATCAGGTGGTTGTGGAGGACACAATTGTAAGACACAGAATTTATAGCAAACGTTTACAGGGTGATGTAACTGAAATTATACATTGAAAAATACCTTGAATGTTTGTTGAGTCTTTCATCTGTTTGAATACCATGATAGTTTCACTTCTTTGGGGTGTCACGATGGCACAGTGGTTAGCACTGCTGCCTCACAGCACCAGAGACCCCAGTTCAATTCCCACCTCAGGCAACTGTCTGTGTGGAGTTTGCACATTCTCCCCATGTCTGTGTGCTCCGGTTTCCTCCCACAGTCCTAACGTGCAGGTTAGGTGAATTGGCCATCCTAAATTGCCCGTAGTGTTAGGTGAAAGGGTAAATGTAGGGGAATGGGTCTGGGTGGGTTGCTCTTCGGAGGGTCGGTGTGGACTTGTTGGGTTGAAGGGCCTGTTTCCACACTGTAAGTAATCTAATCTTTCCTGTGTAAATCACAAAACCTTTTTTAAAAAGTTGCATTCTTCAACATATTGTCTAGCTAATACCAATTGTTACAGTTAACCTGAGAATGCAAATTAAAAAAAAATGTTTTGTGATTTACACAGGAAAGAAGTGAAACTATCATGGTCATTCTAACAGATGAAAGACTCAACAAACAATCAAGGTATTTTTCAATGTACAATTTCAGTTACATCACACTGTAAACTTTTGCTATAAATTCTGTGGCTTACAATTGTGTTCTCCACAACCAACTGATGAAGGAGCAGCGCTCCAAAAGCTAGTGCTTCCAATTAAACCTGTTGGACTATAACCTGGTGTTGTGTGATTTTTAACTTTGTACACCCCAGTCCAACACCAGCATCTCCAAATCATACATTTAGTGATTCATGCACCAGGACAGCCAGATAGAGTCATAGAGTCATAGAGATGTACAGCATAGAAACGGACCCTTCAGTCCAACCCATTCATGCTGACCAGATATCCCAACCCAATCTAGTCCCACCTGCCAGCACCCGGCCCATATCCCTCCAAACCCTTCCTATTCATATACCCATCCAAATGCCTCTTAAATGTTACAATTGTACCAGCCTCCACCACTTCCTCTAGCAGGTCATTCCATACACATACCATCCTCTGTGTGAAAAGGTTGCCCCGTAGGTCTCCTTTGTATCTTTCCCCTCTCACCCTAAACCTATGCCCTCTAGTTCTGGAGTCCCCAACACCAGGGATAAGACTTTGCCTCTTTACCCTATCCATGCCCCTCATAATTTTGTAAACCTCTATAAGGTCACCCCTCAGCCTCCGACACTCCAGGGAAAACAGCCCCAGCCTGTTCAGCCTCTCCCTATAGCTCAAATCCTCCAACCCTGGCAACATCCTTGTAAATCTTTCCTGAACCCTTTCAAGTTTCACAACATCTTTCTGGTAGGAAGAAGACCAGAATTGCATGCAATATTCCAACAGTGGCCTAACCAATGTCCTGTACAGCCGCAACATGACCTCCCAACTCCTGTACTTAATACTCTGACCAATAAGGGAGAGCATACCAACCACCTTCTTCACTATTCTATCTACCTGCGACTCTACTTTCAAGGAGCTATGAACCTGCACTCCAAGGTCTCTTTGTTCAGCAACACTCCCTAGGACCTTACCATTGTGTATAAGTCCTGCTAAAATTTGCTTTCCCAAAATGCAGCATTTATCTGAATTAAACTCCATCTGCCACTTCTTAGCCCATTGACCCATCTGATCAAGATCCTGCTGTAATCTGAGGTAACCCTCTGCACTATCCACTCCACCTCCAAGTTTGGTGTCATCTGCAAACTTACTAACTGCACCTCTTATGCTCGCATCCAAATCATTTATGTAAATGACAAAAAGTAGAGGACCCAGCACCAATCCATGTGGCACTCCACTGGTCACAGTCCTCCAGTCTGAAAAACGATCCTCCATCCCTTTGCATCCCAGAGGTCTGCAACCCCTCACCATTTAGGTAATATATTCATTTTTTATTCCTCATGCCAAAATGGATAATTTCACATTTTAGATGCCATGCCTTCAGATCCTTGCCCATTCACAAACCAATCTGTATCTTATTGTAACGTTATTATGTCCTCTTCACAACTTACTTTCCTACTTGTCTTTTTATAATCTGTATATTTCACAAGCATATCTTCAGTCCCTTCACTGAAGCCATTAATAGATATATTGTAACATTTGAGATCTCAGCATGGCTCCCTGTGAAACACTACGGGTTACGTTTTGCCAACCTGATCTCTGTTGGACAGCTAACCTATTATAAATGCCCAATATGCTACCCCCTACACAATGAGCCTTTATTTGATGTGCCACTGTATCAAATGCCTTCTGGAAATCTAAATAGAGTTTTCCCTTTATCCACAAACGTGTGAAGATTAGTGAAGTGTAATTTCTTTTTTACAAAATCATGCTGCCTCTGCTCTAAGTTTTCTAAACACTAATCATTTAAGTTCTCTGAATGCCTGGCTATAACTTCCTTTACATAATTTCTAACATTTTCCTGAGACAGATGTTAAAAATAACAGGCCTTTAGTTTCCTGGTTTCTGTCTCTGTCACTTTCTGAATCAAGGTGTTTAATTTTCTCTCTTCCAATTAAATGGGACTTATTTTTCCAAATCAATTTAGATTTGAAAAATTAAAATTAAAATATCAACTATCTCACTAGTCACTTTGTTCATGTGCCTCAGCTGAAGTCTATCAGGAATCAAGTATTTTATAGCCCATTGTTTCAATAATTTACTCAGTACCATTTTTCTGGTAATGTTACTTTTCCTGAGGATAGTATCTTCTCTGGACTCAAATGAAATGGGCATTAGCAAGGAAGTTGGGAAAATCATGTGCAATTAGCAGTGAGGAGCTTCGTACCGTCTGGAGTAAAATGTCCCATTCTCCAACTAATTGTTGGACAGCAGGATGAGATAATCAGTGGTAAGCAGCGAGAGGTCTATTTGTATGCATAACATCCTTGTTCTTATACCATCTCACTGCATAGAAACTAGATGGTGACAATTCGTGACATGAAAGACAGCACAATAATTTGATGACTCCAGTTCACCACTTGCACATTCAGGACTCCATCAGTCACCAGCAGCTCTAGGCACATTTCACAGACAGTAAACACCTTCTACCATCCAACAGCACTTCTAGGTCTCAATGGCAAAGTGCTGTGCCAGATCTCCTCTGTTCAACATGTCCAGAATAAATAAAGTAAACTATGACTGGGTGCAAAACTGTGCTTAAAGGTGGCACTGGTGCTAGGAATTCCATTGCTCCCAACAGTGGCCAACAACTTTGCAAGTGGTGAATGGGAGAATATGATAAGCAGAAAACCATGGAGCTTAGTGATAACTATTGAGGTGAGTTTCAGAAGAAAGTGCCAGAAAACCTGTAAAGCTCCTGCAGAGTAAACCTCCAAGGAACTCAACAAAATTGATGCTTAGCCAAAATCAGGTAAAATTCAGAGAATCACTACAGTGTGGAAATAGGCCTTTCGGCCCAACAAGTCCACAATGACACCCAGACCCATTGCTCTACCCCTGACTAATGTACCTATCCTACACATCCCTGAACACTTTGGGCAATTTAGCATGGCACCTAACCTGCACGTTTTTGGATTGTAGGAAGAAACTGGGGAGAATGTGCAAATTCCATACAATCAGTCACCCAAGATTGGAATTGAACCTGGGTCCCTGGTGCTGTGAGGCAGCAATGCTAACCACTGAACTACTGTGCTATCCTTGGTTCCTTTGTCCTTTTCATTTTCTGATGTATTACTGCTTTGGAGATGTCACTTCCATCATCCACAGTGAAGATCAATGCAAAATACCTGTTCAATTCTTCTGCCATCTCCTTACTTTCCATTGTTAATTTTCCATGTTCATTTTCAATAGGGCTGACAGTCATTTTGCCAACTCTTCTCCCTTTTAAAATATTTATAGAAACTCATGCTATCTGTTTTTATATTTCTGGCTAATCTTTGTTTGGATTCCAAAGTTTATTTTTGTTACTGTTAATCTTCTGGTCATCCTTTACACTTGTTAATGTTTTATCTAATGTTTTGACTTGCACCCATCTTTGCATAATTTTATGCTTTTTCCTAAATTTCTAACAATTTTTAATCTTTCTAATTATCCATGGATGGAGCAACCATTCCTTGGAATTTTCCAACTTATTATGCGATATCTGTTCAGTGAATTCTGACATATTGTGCTAAATGCCTGCCACTGTATCTCTCTTGACCTATTTTTGCAGATTTCGAAATTTATGTTGGAATATTATGAAGTCATAAACCTTTTCATAAAAATATGGTAGTGGGTGGCTACTATGGGTGTGCTGTTTGATTTTACTCCTTATTCACTAATTTCTTTACTTGGTATCTGGTATAGTCATCTGCCAGCAATCGCATCCACTATGTAGTACAAAAGGGTTGATGCGTTCGCTGATCTAGTTACTTCAATCATCAAGTTATTTTCACTGACAAACAGATCTTGGGAGGCATCTTGGTCAGTCAAGTGCACATTAGTCTCAGATCTGTGTCCTACAAGTTCCTTTTTGATTCTGACCAAATCTTTGTTGCATCATCAAAAAGGTGATACTTACTGCATCCAATCAAATAATAACCCTTTCGGACCATCCTACAACATCACTTTCTCCCCTCATAATATTATTGCTATACTTACCTTGATATATTTACATTTGACGCTACCCCATCTTCCCCCCAACTCTTTGAATTTACAAATTCAGACAAATTGGTGGTCTCACTGTTCTGGCAACATATTATTTTTACACTTAAATAGACAATTCTGGAAGCACCCAGCCTCTATGGAAAGGGTATAAAATGAGAACACTTGTAGGGTCCAGAGCAGAGAGGTGCCAGGTCAGCAGAACCCAGACCAAGGATCTCATCTCAATAAAGTGGTTGAGTTTCTGGAGCCTGTTACACATCCACAGTCAATTTGTCCAATCATTGCAAAGAATTTCCCTTGCTGAAAGTGGCCATGGGATTCCATGACAGTCCCAGAGTATTCCAAATATAATGTTGCTTTTCCAAAAAGGAGAGGAAAATATCCAGAGACTACAGATCATTTAGCTTTGTCATGATGATGGATCTGAACCTAGAGTGTTAAAGATATTTTAAAATTTAATTCCAAAATGTGATTTTTAAAATAAAAGAACTGCTGCAGAGAGAAAACAAAATTACTGCAGAGATAAATTCAGTGCTGCCTGGCAAAGTCCTGTGTGGAAACTCGGTGGAATATTGCACCTATAGAATGTCAGAAAAACTTCAAAGGTATAGGGAGGCATAACAGGAAGAGGTAACAAAGGGGCTGACTATTTATTCCCCTCTCAGCTAAAAGCCACTGCTTGCAGATATTTTTGTGTCTTTTGCTTCCAGGGATATGGAAAAAAAAACAATTAAAAACTGACCTCAAGCCTGGTTTGGGTGTTTTACAGGAAGCAGTTGAGCTAATGGAGGAAGTTGTTTTAGTGAACAGTGTACTAGCCTAGACTCAAGCATGAGTGTAATGTGAAGGTCACATATGGGAAACCACCCACTAGTCACCCTTGTGTTGAACATAAAAGGATCATTTCACTTTGAGTGTTAAAAGATAACTAGCCATCAAAAGGAAACAACACATAATAATTTCAACTCACTTTCAAAAGCCAAGAGTCGACTAATGTTCCACTTTCTATCTTTCTTGAAGAACCAGAGACTGATTCTTCTATCTTTTTAACTGTTTTTTTGGAGAGACTCCTTCCTTAACCTGTGTCTGTGTGTCGTAATATTAACCCGTTTTGCATTTAGTAACTAATAAATTCAATGTTAATTCAAGAAAGCCTGGTTAAATTGGCTTCTTTTAAAATGGTTTGTGAGAAAGGCATTAATGAGGGAGGGATTCCTTTTAAACTAATGCTGTTTCCACCATCCAAGAGTGGAGGGGGAGTGAATAAAGAAAGGAAGCCACATCATCATTTCTTCCCCTCCCCCACACCCCTTCACCTGGGAACCTTTTTAGGATAACCATCTGAAATCATAATGATTTGGGGATCCTCACCTGATGTTGGGTCCGGGTAAAGGATTAGTTAACAGACGGGAGCGGAGGGTAGTGATAAATGGAGACATTTTCAAGTTGGCAAACTATGGCTACAAGAACAAGTGCTGGTGTCACAGATATTTAGAATCTATATTCCACACTGGTTTCCTGAGCTTGTCTCAAACTGTAGTTAGACAGTGGCTGTAGACATTTTCAGCCCATGGTTCTTCATTTTTAAAAGCATTTTAGTTCATGGTAGTTTCAGGTATTAAAAACAGATGATGCAAAAATTAAATTGACAGATCATATTTACCACCATCATGGGAAGGCTGAAATGAGGGAACAAGTAGCTGACATACCAGAGGAAAGACATTGGGTGCAAAGTCTCTTTCAGATTGCTGGGAAAAACAGGAAGTCTTTTTCCCGAGGGACAGCAAGAAGAGACCACACTCGCCCAATCAAACCTGGATGGAGGTGGTAATGGGAGGTCCAACCCCTATTCTGGGCCCAGTGCCAATGACTACCTTTACTTCCCCAAGATGAATCCTCTATACCACTCTCCTCTTTAGTGTTTCCATGTGACAGCATTCCTCAGAGGGATCAGTATCACATCATTCGTCAGCACCTTCCACCAGTGCAGATACTCTCATGTCAGTGGGTGCGTGCTCATGATAAGATTGAACATCACAAATTAGGGAGCACAGCAACAATGCATGCCATCAGTTGACAAAAGATTGTCCCAACTAAGGCTGCTGGCAGTTGGAGGACAGTGGGAGGACAAACCCATGCTGAATGCCAAGCTAATGAAAAGCTGCTGTATGCTTGGCAGCAGAGAATGTACTGTGGCTTCAGCAAGAAGTGAAAACACATAGAAGCTGTGCTCAACAATGTGCAGAAAACAGAGGAGTCCTAGTCAGGAGTGTTTCTATGTCCCAGGTGTGTGCAAGTTTGGCTTTCTCCATTAAAACCTTGGCAATCCGCATGGAGAAGTGGGTCAACCGGACCACTCAGTGGATAGCCGGGATGCACGGAGACCTGGATGCCATTAGCTTGTCCATGGATCCAAGTGGCCGAGGCAAAATAAGAGGGAGTAGGTGGTGCCTGGTGTCTCCAACCAGGTTCTTTACCTTCTCAGATCAAAAGGGAAGTTCAGCTGTGCCTTGAAAAAGGAGGAGGTGTTGCCTTCTCAGGTTTCCTCAGGATTACGTGCAAATAATGACCATCTCAATTAGCTAAGTTGAAATTCTGTTGCTTTATTCCAACAGCTCCACATGCCATCTTTTGCCCAGCCTGGGAAATAGGGATTTGATATCACAGTGTAGGAATTTTGAGTGGCTGCATTCCTGTTCCCCCCCCCACCACTCCTCCTGGTTTCTCTCACACCCAAACCATCACTTCCCCCAGGCGAAAGTGATTACTGCAGATGCTGGAGATTAGAGTCGAGAGTGTGGTGCTGGAAAAGCACAGCAGGTCAGGCAGCATCCGAGGAGCAGGAAAATCGACGTTTCGGGCAAAAGCCCTTCATCAGGAAACTCCCCCTGAAAATCCTCCTATCCTATTCTCCCATGCCCCATAAAATACAGCTCTTCATGTGTAGTTAGGCTGTTTGGTGTAGAATTATTTTGAAACAAGAGGCAAAATACCCAGCAGAAAGGGAACAGATCTGCCACTTGATACCGAGACGTATTTATATTGAAGTCAAAATAAATAATATACTTTCTGCATGCTTCTATAAACTGTCATTCATGTAATGCAATGTGCCTTTGGTCAGTCTTAAAAATGTTCTTTCCAATTGGAGTCAACTAAATTATTATGCCTGATGAAATATAAACTGCTGGAAATATATATGATTCTCCAGATTCCTACAATGCTGTATGTTTAAATGTAGAATTTAGTTGTGTTTGAAACATCTTGTGATATCAATTGAGACCGACAATAATATTATTAACAGATTTCTTGGATTTATTTTCAAACAATTTTCAAATGCACATGAGATCACACCAAGAATTCCCTTGAGATCCTGGTCATGGAAATGCAATTTTAGCAAAATTAGTCTGTATTGCCAATGCCACATAGTGATTCATGTAGTAAAGTCATTGGATGTGCATTATAATGTTGTTGAAGTAAATATGGATTTGATGATATATTTTCTTTGGAAAGGAATATATTTTGTACTCATGATGCTGAAGGGCAACTCTAAACTGGAACCTTATTCTCCTTGATTTAAAGTTATCCATCTTTATTTCAATTCACTCTCTGACCTCTCTCTTCCCTTTTTCAGTGACCTTCTTCCACCTTACAACCCTACAAAATCCTTGCACTCCTTTACCCTGCACTTTCTCACACCTTCTCAATGTCCAGTGCTACACTATTCGCTGCTGTTCTTTCAGTTATCTTGGTTCTAAGCTCGAGAATTATTTTCATAAGTCTCTTTAGCACTCTCTCTCTTCTTTTAAGCAAGTTTTAAAAATGAAGTGCCATGGTACCATCCTTATCTCTGGGCCAGAAGTTCCAGATTCAAGTCCTATGCCGAGATCTATTGACCATGAAAGTTGTATTTATGACGTGACTAATTAGGTATTCTCTTGGCATGGAAAATCTTTGACAATTGATATAAATATAAATCCATGAAAATCCACCCCACCAACCTTCGCATGAACCACATCAGTGCTGACATTTCCACCACCTCCAAACGGACCCCACCACCAGGGATATATTTCCCTCTCCACCCCTTTCCACTTTCCGCAAAGACCGTTCCCTCCGTGACTACCTGGTCAGGTCCATGCCCCCCAACAACCCCCCCCCTCTCCACCTGGCACCTATCCCTCCTGTCAAGTTCCTCTGCCATCGCAGGAATTGCAAAACCTGTGCCCACATCTCCCTCCTCACCTCCATCCAAGGCCCCAAAGCAGCCTTCCACATCCATCAAAGTTTTACCTGCACATCCACTAATATCATTTATTGTATCTGTTGCTCCCGATGCAGTCCCCTCTACATTGGGGAGACTGGATGCCTTCTCACAGAGCACTTTAGGGAACATCTCCGGGACACCTGCACCAATCAATCCCACCACCCTATGGCCCAACATTTCAACTCCCCCTCCCACTCTGCCAAGGACATGCAAGTCCTGGGCCTCCTCCACCGCCACTCCCTCACCACCCAATGCCTGGAGGAAGAACACCTCATCTTCCGCCTCGGAACACTTCAACCCCATGGCATCAATGTTAACTTCACCAGTTTCCTCATTTCCCCTCCCCCCCCCCCCCCACCTTACCCCAGTTCCAACCTTCCAGCTCAGCACCATCCTCATGACCTGTCCTACCTGCCAATCTTCCTTCTCACCTATTCACTCCACCCTCCTCTCTAACCTATCACCTTCACCCCCACCTCCATCCACCTTCTCCCCAGTCCAATTCCCCTCCTATTTATCTCTCCACCCCGGAGGCTTCCTGCCTTCATTCCTGATGAAGGGCTTTTGCCTGAAACGTCGATTTTCCTGCTCCTCAGATACTGCCTAACCTGCTGTGCTTTTCCAGCACCACTCTAATCTAGACTATTATTTCATCATATGGTTCAATATCAGTTGTGTTCGATATCCACCTTTGTATAGTTTACCATATTGAAAGATGTTATACAAATGTGAGCTGTTGCTTTTTATGCCTTTCTATTAAGTTTCCATTTCGTTTTAACATCAGTATTTATTCATGGAATATGATGCATCTGCCTCTCACCCTTATTTGACTTCTTTTTTGTAATGTCATAATTGTGCAGCACCTTCCTATTTGTGTCACTCTCGTTGTATGGAAAGATTTTACATGCTAAAAATGTACATATTTGGTCAGATCATAAACACAACTTCCATACTCAATAGATCTTGGCATTGGACTTGAATCTGGGGCTTCTGGCTACAGTTTATAGTGCTTTATTGAATAGGCTTTCAGTAAGGACCACATAACACATGAGGAGTTGCTAACACATCACTTCTCTTCAATTCTTGAGCTGTAACGTCATTAAGTGGTAGTTTGCAAGGTACCAAAATTAGAAGCACGCAGTCATTTCAAATTAATTCATGAACTGATTGAACTTGATGACAAGGCAGTTGACTCAGATAATATGCTGCCCAGACCATGATATTGTTGGCATGGGCAGTTGAGTGGGTAGGAGTGGCCAGGCCATTTGTTTAATCCAGATAAAGATAGAAAGGAAGTTAGCTATGGCTTTTGGCGGATGCTCCATAACCATGTTACCTCTTTGTTCCTCACCAAATGCTGTCTAGAACCATCCCTGCAACCCATTTTCTCTGCTCCCTCTAGCGAAGCCTGGCTTATGGCTTTCGTAACGCATCCTCTCTATTTCCTGCACCTACTTGCAATCCTGAAAATGCCCATTATCTAATTCTGTCACTCTGGAGCTGCTAGAGCTGCTAGCCAATCAGTTTGGCCAGAAACTCTGAGAAGCAGAACTTGCTCTTCCTGAGGGGCACACGTCCCAATCCAACTTGGTTGAGCCACCTTGCTACAGATTATGGCCACAGGGCAAACCTCTTCTAGATGTATCAGTTATTGGCTGACTTTCCTTCTAGGGGAATGAGCAACCACTATAAAATCCACCCCAATATATCCACGGGACCATTTTGTAACTCAGGATTCCTTCAGTTTTGAATTTTGTTTCTTTCATTCTTTTTCTCTCGATATATACCAACTTTATGCTGAACTGTCTATCATTGTCACTTGGGTGACCACACAATTCAAGCACTCTAACCTCTCTGATGCTACAGAGTGGGGTCAATTACTGCTCAAGCTTAGATACTGGCTCCTATAATGGAATTTTCTAAAACTGTCACGAATACACCAGGAATTTAGGATCAGTAATAATTGCTATTTGTATGTCTAACTTAAAAAAGGTAGAATAATGCAATATAATGTGATAGCATGGATTAACAATATAATGATATAACTCTGACTTCAGCAGTCACATGCGATTGCGACTCAGACAAAACAGGATGGAATAAGTGTATGAGAGCGATGATTCAAAATGTTATGCATAATATTATATAAATTGAAATGTTTGTTATGTGATACTGGAAGTTGACTTTTAAAACAAAGACAGAGAAATTTTGTTAATTTTGTTTTTAATAGTCAGTCTGAAACAGTGTCTTAAATACATCATTGCTTATAAAGCATATGACTTCAGCCAACTGCCTAGCAGACCCCATGAGATGTGAATGGGTAAGATACTTACACTGGTGAGTTTATGACAGGCAGAGTAAGGAGAACAAAATTGACAGTCTTGTCCTAAATTCAGAACAGAAGGATTTTTTTTAGTTTATTCGAGTGTAAGGCACAGGAATAGAAGCCATTCAGCACATCAAGTCTGGTCTACTGTCCAATAAGGCCATGGCTGGTCTGATAATCCTCAACACCACTTTACTGCCTTTTTCACTTAACCTGTATTCTCTTACAACTGAAACATTTATCCATCTCAACCTTGAGTTACTTAATGACCTAGCCTCGACAACACTCTGTGATAAATTGGAACATAAGAACAAGAGTAGGCCATTCAGTCCCTCAAGCTTGCTCTGCCATTCAATAAGATGGTAGCTGATCTACGGCCTAACTCCAAAAACCAGCCTTGGGCCTATATTCCTTGATACCTTTGTTTAATAAAAATTTGTGTATCTCAGATTTAAATTTAATAATTGAATTAGCATCGACCATTATTTGAGGAAGAGTTCCAAATCTCCACTAATCTTTGCATATAGAAGTGCTTTCTGACATCTCTCTGAATGGCCTGCCCTAATTCTTAGATTATGCCCCTGGTTCTGGAATCTTCAACATGAAAATAATTAAAAATCACACAACACCAGATTATAGTCCAACAGATGGTTCCTGTTGAAGAAGCAATGCTACAAAAGCTAGTGCCTTCAAATAAACCTGTTGGACTATAATGTCATGTTATGTGATTTTTAATTTTGATCATCCCAGTCCATAACTGGCTCCTCCAAAACATGGAGATAGTTTACCTTTATCTACTCTGTCTTTCCCTTGTTAATATCCTCAATGAGATCATCCCTTAACCTTCTAAATTCTTGAAAACACAGGCTTAATTTCTCTAACTCCTTTTCATAACTTAACCCCTGAGGTCTAGATATCATCCTTGTAAACCTGTATTGAACTTCCTCCAGGGCCAAAATGTCCTTTATAAGGTGTTGTGCCCAAATCTGCTCTAAGTGGGGTTGAACTAGAGTTTTGTATAACTGCAGCATGACAGCTGCCCTTTAAAAATGAAGGTCAACATTTCAATATCTTCGACACCTGTTTGTGGAATTTTAAAGAGCTATGAAACCCAAACCCCCAAGTGTCATTGGGCATCCATTGTATTTAATTCTGTGCCTTCTAAAAAAAACCCCAGATCTATCTGTTCTCAGACCAAAATGGATAACCTCACACTTGCTTCTATTAAAATCCATCTGCCATAGATTTGCACACTCACATAGTCCATTAATATCCTGGTGTAATTTTATGCTGTTGTTAACATTCTCTACAATTGTGATAAGGTTTATAGCTCAGGTTGAGGTTCTGGATGTAGGTTTGCTTGCTGAGCTGGAAGGTTTGTTTTCAGATATTTCATCACTATACTGGGTAACATCTTCAATGAGGCTCTGGATGAAGCACTGGTGGTGTAGCCCTCTTTCTAATTATGTGTTCAGTTTTCCTTGGATTCATGATGTCATTTACTGTGGTGACATCATTTCCTATAGTAATGTCATTTCCTGTTCTTTTTCTCAGAGAGTGGTAAATGGGATCCAATTCAATGTGTTTGTTGATAGAGTTCCATTGGAATGCCATGCTTCTAGGAATTCTTATACATGTCTCTGTTTGGCTTGTTCTAGGATGGGTATGTTGTCCCAGTCAAAGTGGTATCCTTCCTCACCCATATATAAAGATACTAGTGAGAGTGGGTCATATCTTTTTGTAGCTCGTTGATGTTCATGTATTTTGGTGGCTCATCTTCTGCCTGTTTGTCCAATGTAGTGTTTGTTACAGTTCTTGCCAGGTATTTTGTAAATGGCATTAGTTTTGCTTGTTGTCTGTATAGGGTCTTCCAAGTTCATTAGTTGCTGTTTTATTCTGTTTGTGGGTTTGTGGGCTACTATGACATCAAGAGGTCTGAGTAGTCTGGCAGTCATTTCCGAGATGTCTTTGATGTAGGGAAGAGTGGCTAGGGTTTCTAGACATGTTTAGTCTGCTTGTTTGGATTTGTTGCTGAGAAATCGATGGACTGTGTTCATTGGGTGCCCGTTCTTTTTGAATGCACTGAGTAGGTGATTTTCCTCTGTTCTTCATAGTTCCTCTGTGCTGCAGTATGTGGTGGCTCATTGAAATAATGTTCTAATGCAGTTTTGTTTGTGGATTTGGGGTGATTGCTTCTGTATTTCAATATTTGGTCCGTATGTGTTGTTTTCCTGTAAACGCTGGTTTGAAGTTCCCCATTGACTGTTTGCTCTACTGTGACATCTAGGAATGGCAGTTTATTGTTGTTTTCCTACTCTTTAGTGAATTTTATGCCGGTAAGGGTATTATTGATGGTCTTGAAAGTTTCCTCTAATTTATTTTGTTTAGTGATAACAAAGGTGTCGAGCAAACCTACATCCAGAACTGTCTACAATGCTGTCCAATTTTGTGTCATCAGCAAATATGAATATTTGACTTTTTGTGCCATTATCCAAGTTGTTAATGAATATTGTGAAAAATTGAGACCCCAAAACAGATCCACGTGAGTTACCATTAGTTAAATCCTGCCAATTTGAGTATTTACCTATTATTCTAACTCAGCATTTCCTACCACTTAACCAATTTCCTATCTATGTTTGTAATTTGCCCTCAATTCTGTGGACTTCCTTAGCTAACAGTCTCTTATGTGGGACTTGATCAAACGCCTTCTGGAAACCAATAGAAAAAAACATCCATTGACTTACCTCTGTTCACCATCTTTGTCACCTCTTCAAAAAATCTTATGAGGTTTGTCAGACATGACCTATCCTACATGAATCCATGATGACTATCCCTGATTAGCTGAACGTTTTTGAAGTTATTCTTGATAACAGACTCCAATAATTTCCCCACCACAGATGTTAGGCTAACTGATCTGTAATTACCTAGTTTCTCTCTGTCAGCTTTCTTAAAGAGCAGAGTGACTTGAGCAAATTTCCAATCCAGAGGTGAAACCCTTGAATGTAGGGATCGTAAAAGATTACGGTTAGGGGATTGGCAATATGGTCTCTTACCTCCTTAAAAACCCATGGAGACCATCAGCTCCTGGGGATTTTTCATTCTCTATTTCCATTAATTTCTCCATTATTTATGATTTACTTCAGCTAATTTTGTTTCGACTGTGTCCCTGATCCCCTGTTAATTTATTTGGGACTTGTGGCAAGCTATCCTCGTTTTCTGCTGTGAATACTGAAGCAAAATAATCATTCAATATTTTTACTATTTCCCCATGGTCATTGACAATATCTCTACTCTCAGCCTAGCAATCAATTATTATCTTATCTTGTCAGTGGGCGCATAGTACTCTTAACCAGCCAATTTGTCTTCATATATCTATAAAATCTATTCTTATTTTAAGTTTCTTGCAAGTTTCCTTTCGTAATCCTTTCAGTTGCTCTTATAAGTCACTTTGTAGTCCTTTGTTGATCTTTGTGCTTGTCCCGTTCTGTCAGATCTGCACTGTCCTTTATGGTTTTATAAGCTCTTTCCTTTAATTTTATACTGTCCCTTACCTCCTTAGATGTCAAAGGGTTTTTTTGTTATGAGATGGAGGTTTTCCTTCTCATAGACACAAGCTGCTTCTGAATAGCATTAAAAGTTTATTTGTTCCTTTGTTCCTCAATTGTTTTACCCATTAGCAGAGCTTCCCAGTTTACTGTGGTGGGACTGTGTTCAAATAACAACCGGAATCGGTAAGTGGCGAAAATAGCCTCTTTTATTCAGCAATCACAGCACAAGTTCAAGACAGCAACAGAATCCCCAAATACATTTCTTACAAGAGCCCCTTTATACACAGTTCTTACATATGTTAACATTCCATTCTATAGTACACAAAGGTTTGAAGGGCTTCTGTCCTGGGAGACAGGAGATGGGTTAAAACATGCTGTTACTTCTGATGGGATTAAGGATGTCTGTCCAGTTTGCTTGCATAATCAAAAGATGTCAGTTCATTTGTCCTTTAAATGAGTAAATGTTAGTAAATGTAGTAGGGCAATATGCTCTAAATAAATTAGAAATCAGAATAAAAGAATAAAGGTTATTAAACTGCATACTGCAACTGTGTGTTGAGATTTATTTACTACTTGTATTAATTTCATTCATTCATGCAATTTCACGCTAACGCTGTTTTGTCAGTTAGTTTCTTAAAGGGATAATGGCCCAGTAAAAGGTATTTAACAGGCACTTACTCTATTCAGGTCCAGTGGATGATTGGTCAGGGCTGATTAATATTATAATGTTTCATGGAAACTTAGAGTCATAGTCATAGAGATGTACAGCATGGAAACAGACCCTTCAGTCCAACCTGTCCACACCGACCAGATATCCCAACCCAATCTATCCCACCTGCCAGCACCTGGCCCCTATCCCTCCAAACCCTTCCTATTCATACACCCATCCAAATGCCTCTTAAATATTGCAATTATACCAGCCTCCACCACATCCTCTGGCAGCTCATTCCATACATGTACCACCCTTTGCGTGAAAAAGTTGCCCCTTAGGTCTCTCTTATATCTTTCCCCTCTCACCCTAAACCTATGCCCTCTAGTTCTGGACTCCTGATCCCAGGGAAAATACTTTGTCTATTTATCCTATCCATGCTCCTCATAATTTTGTAAACCTCTATAAGGTCACCCCTCAGCCTCCGACACTCCAGGCTGATTAATATTATAACATTTCATGCAGACTTGATGGGGATGGTATTATTTTGTATGCTGATACGGTGTGGAAATGCAGTAATGGGTTTGAAAGGATTGTTTTTAAATTTGTATATGACAGAACCGTGGTTTTATGAATGAATGCATGAAACCATGTTATAGTAAATAATGGGTTAGTAAAGGGTTATGAATGAAGTATTAATGAATATAGCGAGCTGGTGAGTGAATTAGTAAAGATAGCCAAAACACAATATCTCATAACACAATATCTTACACTGTGGACAGCCTGTGCTTCATCCCATTAAATTCTACCTTACTTTAATCCAAAATTTGAGTATCCAATCTTTGCTTGTCTCATACAAATGCTCCATGAAATGCGATCATGTTATTAGCACTATTTGACAAATATAAACAGTTCAGTCACTAATTGCTAGATCCAATATTGCTTGTTCCTTTGTCACATCCAAGATATATTGAATTGAATGAATTTATTGTCACGTGTACCGAGGCACAGTGAAAAGCTTTGACTTGCGAGCAATACAGGCTGATCACATGGCTGAATAGCAGAGATAAGTAAATAATAGATAAACAGCGGCAAAAGAAAACACAGTTACAGGTGAATGTTAAGAGTTTGTGAGTCCTTTTAGTATTCTATCAACAGTATGGTAGAAATTGTTAAGGGACCGGCTGGTGCTTGTGTTCAGGCTTCTGTACCTTCTTCCCAATAGTGGACATTGTAGAAAAGCTTTGCCAGGGTGAGATGGATCTTTGAGAATGCTGGCAGCCTTTCCTTGACAGCAGGCCTGGTAGATGGATTCTATAGATGGGAGGTTGGCCTTTGTGATTGTCCAGCCCGAGCTCACCACTCTCTGTAATCATCTCCGATCTTGAATGATACAGTTGCCATACCAGGTAGTGATACATCCTGACAGAATGCTCTCGATGGTGCACCTATAAAAGTTGGCAAGGGTATTCGCCATCATGCCGAATTTTTTCAGCTGCCTGAGGAAGAAGAGACGTTATTGGGCTTTTGTAACTAGAGCGTCCACATGAAGAGTCCAAGAAAGCTTGTTGTGCATGACCACTCCCAGGAGCTTGACATTCTCCACTCATTCCACCTCTGTGCTGTTAATGTGTAGGAGGGCATGAGTAACATCCTGCTGAAAGTCAATAATGAGTTCCTTATGTAGGGGGGCATTGAGAGCTAGGTTGTTCTCAGAGCACCATTTTTTCAGGTGTTCCACCCCCCGTCTGTAGTATATTTCGTCGCCATCTGAGATTCAACTGACTATGGTGGTGTCATCAACGAACTTGTAAATGGCGTTAGTCTGGTATTTGGTGACGCAGTTATGGGCCTACAGTGAGTACAGTAGGAGATGAGTACACAACCTAGGGGGCTCCAGTGTTGAGTGTTGATGAGGAGGAAATATTGTCCCCAATCTTCACTGATTATGGCCTGTGGGTCAGGAAACTGAGGATCCAGTTGCAGAGAGTGGGGATTGGTCCGAGATCACTAAGTTTAGTATCAGTCTTGAGGGGATAATAGTGTTGAAGGCTGAACAAAGGGAACTATCCCAGACACACTCCAGAAATTCTCAACCTTTTTGACAGGTGTTTGTCTGTCTCTCCCAATCAATGTTAATATTAAAATTACCCATTACCACTACTCAGCCTTTGCTACATAACCGCCTCATTTCATATTTATGCAATCTGACACTTCTGAGCTCCTACCAACTGGTCTATATATGACACTTATTGTGGTTTTAGCTTCTTTACAGTTCCTCAGTTCCACCCATAAAGTTTCCACTGGGTTCTTTCCCCATGTAAAGAATTGAATAGATTCATCACTCTCTAAGAGAAGAAACTTCACCTATTCTGTGTCTTAAACATGCGATCTCTTATCCTGACATAAAGCCCATCTGATCTGAGACTCTTCCACGAGGAAAAACAAACTTTCTGCATCCAGCCGATGAGATCTTCTAAGATTTTTCATAGAATTTTACCATCCAGAAGGAAGCTATTCGACCTATCGTATCTATACTGGCTCCTGAAAGAGCTACCTAGCTGGTCCTATTATCCAGCCCTATCTCTGTAGCCTTCTAAGTTAATCACTTTCAAATTTATGTCCAGATTTCTTTTAAAACCTCCGATGGAATCTGCCTCCACTATTCCCCAAGCAGTACATTCCAAATACTGACAACATCCTGAATAAAAAAAATTGCCCAAACTAAAAACAATACTCCAAATGTGGATTGGCCAATGATTTGAAGAGGTGTAGCATTGCTTCATTGCTTTTACACTCTATATCCCTATTTATAAACCTAAGGATCCTATAAGCCTTCTTAACAACAATTTAAACTTGTTTGACCACCTTCAGAGAATTTTGCATGAGAAACCAAGGTCCTTTTGCTCCTGTACTCCCTCAAAGTTGTACCATTGAGTCTGAAGTATCTGTCCAGGTTTCTTCTCACAAAACGCATTACCTCACATTTCTCTGCATTGAATTTCATCTGCCAGGTGTCTGACTGTTTGGCCAACTTGTCAATCTACTTCTGAGGTCCCTCAGTGTCATCCTCACAATTCATTATTTTCCTTAGCTTATCTGAAACTTTAAAGATTTTGCCCTCGACATTCATCTCCAAAACATTTATATAAATCAGAAAAGGCAACGACACCAATCTCCTGGGAACATCGCTTTCAACTTGTCTCCAATCTAAGAAATGCCCGTCTATACATACTCTTTGTTTCTTATCTTTAAGCCAATTTCTAGTCCATGCTGTGATGATGTCATGGCTTTAAGAGGTTTATTTTGTCCTGCTTTCTTTTAAGAGAAAGATTGAACAAGAGATATGGAGTGATCTGTTCTACTGTAAACAGCTTGTGAGGCCTAGGTGTTTCTTTCCAAAGTTGGAACAATAGAAGCACCCTGGATGGAGGTGGCCAGCTCTCACAGACCACGATTTCTAGTTTATTTTGTGATTTGGAGGTGCCGGTGTTGGACTGGGGTGGACAAAAGTTAAAAATCACACAACACCAGTCCAACAGATTCATTTGGAAATAGTAGCTTTCAAGGCGCTGTTCCTTCATCAGGTAACTAGTGGGGCAGGATCATAAGACATAGAATTTACAGCAAAGGATCACCATGTCATGCAATTAAAACAATATAGAACATAGAACAAGACAGTGCAGAACAGGCCCTTCAGCCATCGATGTTGTGCCGACCTGTGAACTAATCTAAGCCCAAGCCCCTACACTATCCCATCATCATTCATGTGCTTATCTAAGGGTTGTTTATATTTTCCTAATGTGGCTGAGTTAACTACATTGGCAAGCAAGGCATTCCATGCCCTTACCACTCCCTGAGTAAAGAACCTGCCTCTGACATCTGTCTTAAATCTATCACCCCTCAGTTCGTGACTATGTCCCCTCATACAAGCTAACGTCATCATCTTAGGAAAAAGACTTTCACTGTCAACCCTATCTAATCTTCTGATCATCTTGTATGTCTCTATCAAATCTCCCCTTAGCCTTCTTCTTTCCAATGAGAACAGACCCAGTGTCTCAGCCTTTTCTCATAAGACCTTCCCTCCAGACCAAGCAACATCCTGGTAAATCTCCTCTGCACCTTTTCCAATGCTTCCCCATCCTTCCTATAATTGGGCGACCATATCTGTACACAATATTCCAAGTGTGACTGCACTAGCATTTTGTATAGTTGCAGCATGACATATGGCTTCGGAACTCAATCCCTCTACCAATAAAACCTAACACACCGTATGCCTTCTTAACAGCACTATCCACCTGGGTGGCAGCTTTCAAGGATCTATGTACATGGACTCTAAGATCCCTCTGCACATCCACACTACCAAGAATCTTTCCATTGACCCAGTATTCTGCCCTCCCGTTAATTTTCCAATGTGAGTCACCTCACATTTAGTTGCACTGAACTCCATTTGCCACCTCTCAGCCCAATTCTGCAGTTTATCCAAGCCCCCTGCAACCTGCAACATTCTTCCAAACTGTCCACTACTCCACTGACTGTAGTGTCATCTGCAAACATACTAACCCATCCACCTATGCCTGTGTCTAAATCATTTATAAAAATGGCAAACAACAGTGGTCCCAAATCAGATCCTTGTGGCACACCACTAGTAACCGGAATCCAGGGTGAATATTTTCCATCAACCACCACTCGCTGCCTTCTTACAGTAAGCCAGTTTCTAACCCAAACTGCTAAATCACCCTCAATCCCATGCCTCTGCATTTTCTCCAACAGCCTACCATGTGGAACCTTGTCAAATGTCTTACTGAAGTCCATGTACACAACGTCAACTGCCCTACCCTCATCCACATGCTTGGACACCTTTTCAAAAAACTCAGACATATATTGAACAAAAAGAGATTGCTGTTAAGTCTTTCATCTTTTAGAATGGACTGCAGGTTTTGGTCCATTAATATGTAAATCACAGAACTTCTTTTAGGTCATATTCTTGAGATAACTTCAGGTTTTATAAAAAAAAAGGTGACATCTCAGCTCAGACAATGTATTAAAGTTGTGGAGATAGAGTCTGTCTGTATCCCAATCTTGAGTCAGACAGGTTCTATATCTAAAATAGGAATTCATAAAATGTTATATGGATTGGATGCCTACATTGACTGCCTGCGGGTTATGTGTTTTTTGAGCAAAAATAGAATGTATTTGCAAATGGAATTCTGCAAATGCAAATTCACCCCATAAACTTATATGTGTGTGTGTTTGTGTGTGCGCACACACGAGGGGCACAGAGAGAGAGTGTGTATGTGAGTGCATGTGTGTGAGAGTGAGTGCACATGAGAGTGTGTGTGTTTGCATGTGTTCATGCTTGGTAGGGTGTATGCATGAGTGTGACGGAATATTAGCCTGTGAGAGGGTGTGTGCTTGGTTGTGAATGTTGGGGGTGTATATGTGTGTGTCTGGGAGAGCACGTGTATATGAGAGAGGACTTGCACGAGTGTGTGAGTACGTAAGAGGTACAATCTGCAACCACTGCAAGACGTGTCAGAGTGTCGACATGGATACCACCATTACACTTGGGACACCACCCACTGTGTACACAGCAGGTACTCATGTCACTCGGTCAAAGTTGTCCATCTCATATGCTGCAGGCAAGGATGGCCAAAGGCATGGTGCATTGGCAAGACCAAGCAGATGCTACAACAATGGATGAATGACAGCGCACAACAATCATCAGACAGAGGTGTTCCCTCCCAGTCAGGGAACAGTTCAGTTGTCAGGGACATTTAGCCTTGGGATATGCAACAACAGAGTGGCCGAGCAGAGGCTAATAGCCACGTTTGGTACCTATGAGGATGGACTCAACTGGGACCTTGGGTTCATGTCACTCCATGGGTGAACCCACTACACTACAAAGACACACACACACAAACACGCACACACACACTCTGTCTCTCATACACATGCTCTCTCTCAGACACACACACATGCACTGCTCACACACCCATGCACACCCTCTCACAGGCTTATACTCTGTCATACTCACACACACACTCTACCAACCACATGCACATGCAAACACACACTCTCACACATGCACTCACACTCTCATGCACACTCTCTCTCTCTCTCCCTTACATGTATGTGTGCACACACACACACACTTAAGTCTCTGGGGTGAATTTATATTGCAGAAAATGTATTTGCTTTTGCTCAAAAAGCACACAACCTTCAGGCAGTCAATCCATACAATACTTTATAAATTTCTACTTTGGAAATGGAACCAGTCTGACTCAAGATTGGGATATAGACAGACTCTAACCTGTCTAATACATTGTCTAAGCTGAGATGTCCCCTTTTATTATGAAATCTGAAGTTATCTCGAGAATGTGACCTAAAAGAAGTTCTGTGATTTACATATTAATGAACCAAAATCTGCAACCCCTTCTCAAGGATGAAAGACTTAACATCAATCTACGTTTGTTTAATATGTTGTTTTAATTGCATGTCACTGTGATATTTTGCTATAAATTCTGTGTCTTATGATCCTGTCCCACTAATTACCTGAAGAAGGAGCAGCATTACGAAAGCCAGTGCTTCCAAATAAACCTGTTGGACTATAATCTGGTTTTGTGTGATTTTTAACTTTTTTTCAGTTCTTTGAGTTTCACTTTAAGCAGTTCCTGTTGGAGTCTCAATAGGGTTGGAAGCTGTAGTAAATGTCTCCTGGCTGCTATTCTCTCTGAGTTTTCATTTGATTTTTGTTTTCCTCTCTCTCTGTTGCTGTATTGCACTTGAGACAATCTATTTCTGAATTTGCCTTTTTACTGAGGGGGGTGTTTATGGCATATTACAAAATTGAAACAGTACATTACTAACAGGTACGATACCTATTATTCTGTTAAGTTCTCCAGAAGAGTCAAGTTATTCTAAGTTCATCTTTCTTTTGTTGTATTTTAACTGTGGTGTTTGAATAAATTGTATTTTGCTTAACGTTGAGTAGCTTGACCAGTCAAATTGCATCTGGAACACAACACTTTACATTTGCCTTTAAAATAAATAAAAGTCACAGTGTCAGCTAGCTTTTTAAAATATTTTGAGGGAGTCTGGTTTGGTGAGTAACAATGCTGCCAAGGACCCATCAATCCACAACATTTCTAATTTGCTAGCCAACCTGCCATGTGGCACTGTATCAAAGGCTTTCTGAATTCTTATATATTTCAACAAGATCACTTCCCATTCTTCTATATCCCAATAAGTAAAGGACCAACCTACTCAGCCTTTCCTCGTAAGACCATTCCTCCATACCTGGTAACAGCCTAGTGAACCTTCTCTGGACTAACTCCAATGCCTATTTATAATTCCTTAGATAATTTCAGTTTAGACGGTTCTGGAGCTCAGTACAGAAACTGAAATACTTTCTCCTTGCAGGATAATCAAGGGTTTTTTTTTCTCCCCAGTTCAGGGAACCCAGAGCAGAAAATCAAAATAGAACACCAGAGGAGACATGGAAATATATGAAAAGAATATTTTTTAATGTTCCTTGCCTCTTCTACAAGATTGGTTATCTAGTATTGGAAGGCTGTGGATCTTCATCAGACTCATCTGCAACTCAGGAGGTTGAAGCTCATGATTATCAATCTGTTCTTCTGTTGCTCTGGAGGTGGAGGTTTGAGCAAGCTTGGAGACAGTTTAAGATGTTACCCAACCTTAACTGAGAGAATGAATGGCCAAAACAAGTTGAACCAACAGGAACTTACCCAGGAGTGCTGAGTTTTAGTGCACATTTATCCCTCTGCATTGTTGAGAGTCAGATAAGAAGTGTATCACTGTGAGTTGGGCACACATTATTCAAATTAGGGTGGCAAAGTATAAACCATGTTTTGACAAAACCACGTTAATTGAAATCACATTAATTGGAGACCATCAGCCAAAACAGAGAAAATAGGTAAAGGAGCAGACTATTCAGCCTTTTGAGTATGCTCCACCACTCAATATGATCATCTCAGAGCATCCAATTTAATATCCTGTTCTCACTTTCACCCCATTCCCTTTTGTTCCCTTTAGTCCTAAGAATTATATTCACCTCCTTTTTGAAAATATTCAGTGTTTCAGCCTCAAATACATTCAGTGGTAGAGAATTCCACGGGCTCACCACTCTCTCGGTGAAGAAACTTCGTCTCAGCTCAGTCCTAAATGGCCTACCCATATCCCTAGAACGCTTGGTTCGCGAATTCCTGGGGATATCATTCTTGTTTTAACCTTGTCTAGAATCTTACAGGTTTCTGTGAGATCTCCCCTCATTCTTCTAAATTACAGTGAATAAAGTCCTAACCCATCTTCATAAATCATCTTGCTAACCCAGAAATCAATCTGGTAAACTTTTGTCATACTCCCTTGAACGCCTTTCTCAGATTTGGAGACCAAAACTGTAAGCTGTTTGAAGCTAGAAAGATTTTGTTAGTGCGTAATAGCAGTGTCTTTTGATCAGGAGAACTATATAGTTAAACTGACAATGCCCTTTGAGTGTAAACCTTTGTTTAAGTCTCTGGGAAGCCTTTCAGCTGTGAATTTAATTTTTAAATCTCTCAGAAGAATTTTGAATGCTGTATCTTAACTTTCATGTCAGGAAGCAGGATGAAAATTATGTTTTTTATGTGACTGGACTTATAGCTTGACATGTCTTGAAATGTTAAGAAGAGAGAAGTTTGCCTTCTGGATATTTAAATTGAAGATTTGTGCTCACATACACTTTTCATGGTCAATGGTCCATATGTTTCATGATCCAGTGGTGTGAGATCTTCAAAGAGGACTTTATTATATGTTATTTGCTTACTACAGTGCTGTCACCATGCCATGATATGTAGCAGCGTATATTGATGATCTGGCAATACTATGCTGTGATACTTATAATGGCTCACGAAGCATAAGGACAGGATATGTTTAGTATTCACAAATTCAATGAACTTTTATTCCAGCCCTTGACATCTATGCATGCATGTTACAATCGCAGACACTTGTGTGTCTGCATGCAAGCTAAGCAATTTAGATATACAGTAGCATGCTTCACTTAGTGTCATTCGGCATGAGAGCAAAGCTGAGTAGGGTGGAGACTGAGAGCTTTATACCATTAGATGGCATACCTGGAAACAGAGATGGCATCATAAGCATACCATCCATCAGCTGCAAGACCTAACACAACAGTATTGAGAGTGAATTGTTAAGAGATAATCATTTTGACTCATTTGTGGGCATAAATACAAGAAACTTAACTCACTTTTATTTCAATGTTTAATTTTTATCCTGATGTCGCTCTTTTATATACTCAAATATTGCAAGTTAAATGTTGTTTCAAATAAAATTTCTCAAAACATCAGAGCAAACTAAACTGAAAGATGTGACTTTAGTTTTATGCAGTACTTCCTGAATATCATAATAAAGTGTCAACCTATTCTAAGTGCTTGGATTTGTCTTGAATGTATGAATGGGAGGAAAGCATTCTATCACTTAACCAAGCTAACACCCAATGACATTACTGTACTACATAATATGATTCTCACAATTACAGAAAAAACAGGCAAACATTTCAGGATTAATGAGTTCAATAACATTTACATTTTCCATATTAGTCATCCTGTGGCCTGCTTGAGTAAGAATAGTGCTAAATGTTTTATTTCTACTGTGAACGTTTACCCAGTGAAAATAAGATTGAGTCTTTTTAATGTTCTTCACCAGGTTTTTAAAACTGACAGAGAGTATCTTTCAGCACATCATTTGGTTTCATTTCAAATTAAGGTTTAGAACTCAAACACCTTTGACTATACTTTGCAAAGGTAAATTTGAGAAAGACATTCAGCATTCTTTCTGTAATCTACAGGGTGGTTGTAACAAAGATTGTAAAGCCTCAGGTCAGTTCTTATTTGCTGTTATTTTAATTTCCTTTCTAAACTGAGAAAAGCATTTGCTGAAAAGATGTTTTCCATTACATCAAGTTCTATTATTTAATAATATTAGCAGATGTTGGTGTATTTTTTTAAATTCCAAGGCCATATGCCTATTGCACACATTCTTTAGCAGTTAGCAAAATTAGAAACTATCGTACCCCATTTCAGATGAGCAAAATTGTAGGATTTAAATGATAAAACTGGATTTTTTATCTTTCATCTTTCAAATGTGTTTCCTCATAAAAAAGGCTATGTTTCTTGCTGAAACATTCAATTTCCGTTCTAACTCTTGCTCCCTGCAGTATTTTATTTTGGTGTAGGAGGTTAACAAGTTGTAAATGGACCAAAATGGAATTTCTCAAAAGCCTGGGCATGCTCACAGAATGAGCCTTGTACTTACATTAATAGCAGCTTGGAGTAGCACAAGCTTCCTGCTTCTCTGGCCTCTTTTTTACCATACGGCCCCATGCAAGTTAGATTAGATTCCCTACAGTATGGAAACAGGCACTTCAGCTCAACAAGTCCACACTGACCCTCCGAAGAGTAACCCACCCAGACCCATTCCACTACCCTACATTTACCCCTGACTAATGCACCAAACATTATGGGAAATTTAGCATGGCCAATTCACCTGGCCTGCACATCTTTAACTGTGGGAGGAAAACAGATCACCCAGAGAAAACCCACGCAGACGTGGAGAGAATGTGCAAACTCCGCACAGACAGTCGACCGAGGCGGGAATCAAACCTGGGTCACCGGCGCTGTGAGGCAGCAGTGCTAACCACTGAACCACCGTGCCGCCCTAAAGAAAACTCATAATTTGTAATAAATGGCATTGTACATAAATTTATTTCATCATATAATGGTGAAATCAGTCTTGGCTCATAAGCAATGCAGTAATGAAATTAATGTTTATTTTTTTCATCTACACTGCCCATATTGTAATAATACCATGAACCGATTCATTTTTTGCTCAAGAAATCCCTGTGAAGTGAATATTAGGTTATACCAGAGGGAAGTTAGTTACAATCAGCCTATAAGAAACAATATGCTCTAACCTGTTTCCGAATCTTATTCCATTATTGTAAATGAACTACATTCTGTGCTCAATTTGACCAACGTAAATTATTTAATCTGCCAGGGACAGAGAGGTATGCCCAATAACCTGAGGACAGAAAACTCTAGTGGTGGTGTCAGACCCAAGTATCTATTAATGGCAGTATACGCAATGAAGTGTTAGAAAGGAAGGTTTCTTCTCTAGTACTTGGCTGGAAGCCTGCTGGGAGGCCATCTATGCTATCCCTATTGTAGTGGTCCATCCTGATAACGAGTCAAGGTGCGAAATAGCAGTTCGTTGGTCAAATAATTGAAATAATTGGCAATCTAGTCCCTATAAAACTCATCCAATCTACACTCCACATCCTGAACTCTCTGTTCCTTTCTGTGTGTTATCCCTCAATTCACCGATCATTAAAACCCCATGACAGCAACTACCTTGATCCATTCCCTCAATATTCCTCTCCAAACCGATGTGCTTCTCTACCTGTTTTCTATCCTTTAAGACACTCCGTAAACCCATCACTTTGACTAGGTAGTCGGTCACTAATGCAAGCAGCTCCTTTTTCGTGTCTTGGTGGTGATTATGGGAATAGGAATGTCATTGTTTTTGTAGAGATTCCATAGAGAAACTGAATAGAAGCAAATAATTATTTTATGCAATAAATTTTATATGTACCACAATTTTTATGCCAACAAAAGTTTGAGTCACACATTCTTTCCAGTTAATTGCATTCTGAGAATAACAATAAACAGAAAACTCATAATTTGTAATACATGGCATTGCACATAAATTTATGTAAATCTGATTTTTGAATCCCACAAAAGGGAATAACATCTGTTGTTATACAACGGTGAACTTTCATACCAGAGCTTCAGCATAAAACTGAATTCGTCCTTTGTATTATGTCAAATGTTGAACCATTTTCTAAAGGAACAAAATTATTTAAAGAAGCAATCACTTCATAATCTTCAATAGTGTATCATAATCAGAAGTTTACTGCTAAACTTGCAAATGGTATCTCTTGAATAAGAACAATACAGTTAAATCTTAGAGAGAAATTGGAGTACCCCCAACTAGATAGAGATTTTGGATGGAACAAACTATTCCCTTCTGCTAGTGTTTTGAGAAAACGTGCCAGGTGTACACAAGATTCCATGAACATATTCTAAGCAATCAGTCGAGAATACTAATCCTATTCAATTCCTCTTGCATTCTATCAATAATTTCTAAAAAAAAAATCTTTGGATAGTGAAGTACAATTAAAGTAAACTGATTCATCAGGGCACTGTCAGAATTGCAGTTATTTTAAATAGTTAACTTGAATTTTATTCCTCTTCCCAGATGGCAGTGTTTAGTCCCACATTTTTTTTTACACAGAGGTTACTGGGAGCACAACAATTTCATGGTTTGCTGGATTCTCTCAATGTTGGAAGCTGTGGTCAATAAAAATTCTAGTGAAGCCACAAAGATCCATTTACTTTGTTTTCAGTGGGAGGTGTGGTCCAATGATTTAATACGTTTTTTTAGATGCTGACACTGAAATATTAATATTATATACTTAGCTCCTTCTTCTTGTTCCTCAAAAAACTGAGATGATTTCCACATTCTTTGCACATCTGATATTCATTTATTGTCGAAATAACTACAACCAACTAGTGATAAGTGAATTTTAAAAACTTTTACAGGTAGGATTAAGGAAAACCCTAAAGCGTTCTATACTTACGTGATGAGCATGAGAATGGCCAGAGTGAGGGTAGGGCTGATCAAGGATAGTAGAGGGAACTTGTGCCTGGGGTTGAAGGAGGTGGCGGAGATCCTTAATGAATACTTTGCTTCAGTATTCACTAGTGAGAGGGAGCTTGTTGTTTGTTAAAAAAATGTGTGAAACAGGCTGATATGCTCAAATAGGTTGATGTTAAGAAGGAGGATGCACTGAAGATTTTGAAAAACATAAGGATAGATAAGTCCCCTGGGCCAGATACTCAAAGTTACTACAGGAAGCAAGGGAAAAGATCGCTGCGTCTTTAGTGATGGTCTTCGCATCCTCACTGTCCACTGGAGTGCTGTCAGATGATTGGAGGGTGGCAAATGTTATTCCCTTGTTCAAGAAAGATAATCGGGATAACCCTGGGAATTAAAGACCAGTCAGTCTTATGTCTGTAGTGGGCAAATGTTTGGAGAGGATTCTGAGAGACAGGATTTATAATTACTTGGCAAACCATCATTTGATTGGAGGTAGTCAGCATGGCTTTGTGAGGGGCAGGTTATGCCTCACAAGCCTTATTGATTTCTTTGAGGATGTGAGAAAACACATCGATAAAGGTAGAGCAGTGAAGGTGGATTTTAGCAAGGTGTTTGATAAGGTTTCCCCATGGTCGGCTCATTCAAAAAGTAAGGAGGCATGGGATACAGAAGGAGGCATGGGATACAGGGAAATTTGGCTGTCTGGCCCATAGAAGTCAGTGGATGGTAATAGATGGAAAGTATTCAGACTGGAGCTCGGTGACCAGCGTTGTTCCATAGGGATTTGTTCTGGGATCTCTGCTCTTTGTGACTTTTAAAAATGACTTAGACAAGGAAGTAGAAGGGTTAGTAAGTTTGCTGATGACATGAAGGTTGGTGGAGTGGTGGATAGTATGGAGGGCTATTGTAAGTTGCAATGGGGCATTGATTGGGCTGATAAGTGGCAGATGGAGTTCAACCTGGAAAAGTGTGAAATGTGAAGTGATTCACTTTGGAAGGTTGAATTTGAATGCAGAATATAGGGGTAAAGGCAGGATTCTTGGCAGTTTGGAGGAACAGAGGGTTTTTGAGATCCATGTTCAGTGATCTTTCAAAGTTGCCACTCAAGTTGATAGTGTTGTTAAGAAGGCATATGGTGTGTTGACTTCCATTAGCAGGGGGATTGAGTTTAAGATCCTTGAGGTTATGCTGCAGCTCTATAAAGCCCTGGTTATAAAGCCATGGTATGAAGCACTTGGATTATTATATTCAGTTCTGGTCACCTCATTATAGGAAAAAAGTAGAAGCTTCAGAGAGAGTGCAGAGGCAATTTACCAGGATGTTACCTGGACTGCAGGGCATGTTTTATGAAGAAAGCTTGAGGAACGTGGCGCTTTTCTTATTGAAGCAAAGAAGGATGAGAGGTGACTTGATATAGATGTAAAAGATGGTGAGGGGCATAGATAGAGTGAAGAGTCAGAGACTTTCTTCCCAGGGCAGAAGTGAAGAACAGACAAAGGAAGCACATGGTGAGGTCATTCCAGGAGAGAGAAGAGAGGGAGCGAGAGAACTGCACAGCTACTGCCTTTGATGTTTGAATTCATGTATCGCTGGACATCGGAGTGCATCTGGGAAAATTATCAAACAGTGAAATTCACAACTGATCTTGGAGGAACTGTTTGGCAAAGTTCACAGCACAGAATCAGATAAGTTAATCGTTGTTTTAAGTGTGGCCTACAGAGAATCTGCAGTGGTAAGTAGAGTAGGTTCTTTCTTGATTATATGTTTTTGGAGCTATGTCTCTTGATTAAACTTAAAATATAAGCCATAATTATTAATTTAACCTGGGGCAGTGTTTGTAGAGGAATAAGACAGTATTATTTTCTGGGTCTGTAGATTGTGAAGGAGCAAAAATGGCCTTTAATAGATGTCAGATGTGGGAGTTTAAAGAGAGTTTAAGGGTTACTGCGGATTATATCTGCCATAAGTGCTGCTGGCTGCAAATCTTATCAGATCAAATGGATCAGTTGAAGAGACAGAAGCGATGAGGAATTTGCAACAGTATGTGACGGATGGCAATTACAGGAAGGGGGAATGTCTCAGATACAGTCACATAGATGGGTTAACTCCAGAAAAGGTAAGAGAGGTAGGCAGCTAGTGCAGGAGTCTTTTGTGGATATTCCCATTTCAAACAGATATGCTGTTTTGGAAGATGTAGGGGGTGATGAATTCTCAGGGGAATATAGCATGAACAGCCAAGTTTCTGGTATTGAGACTGGCTCTAATGCAACGAGGGGTATGTTGAGTTCCAAGAGATCAATTGTGTTAGGGGATTGTGTCGTCCGAGGTACAGACAGACTTTTCTGTGGCCAGCAGCGAAAAAGCAGAATGGTGTGTTGTTTCCCTGGTGCCAGGATCAAGGATGTCTCAGAGAGGGTGCAGAATGTTCTCATGGGGGAGAAGGGCCAGCAAGAGGTCATTGTCCACATTGGAACAACGACATAGGAAGGGAAAAGGTTGAGATTCTGAAGGGAGGTTACAGAGAGCTAGGCAGAAATTTAAAAAGGAGGTCCTCGAGTAGTAATATCTGGATTACTCCCAGTGCTACACGTTAGTGAGGGCAGGAATAGGAGGAAAGAGCAGATGAATGCATGGCTGAGGAGCTGGTGTATGGGGGTAGGATTCACATTTTTGGATCATTGGAATCTCTTTTGGGGTAGAAGTGACGTGTGCAAGAAGGCCAGATTGCACCTAAATTGGAAGGGGACTAATATACTGGCAGGGAAATTTGCTAGAGCTGCTCGGGAAGATTTAAACTAGTAAGGTGGGGGTGGGATTCAGGGAGATAGTGAGGAAAGAGATCAATCTGAGACTGGTACAGTTGAGAACAGAAGTGAGTCAAACAGTCAGGGCAGGCAGGTACAAGGTAGGACTAATAAACTAAACTGCATTTATTTCAATGCAAGGGGCCTAACAGGGAAGGCAGATGAACTCAGGGCATGGTTAGGAACATGGGATTGGGATATCATAGCAGTTACAGTAACATGGCTCAGGGATGGGCAGAACTGGCAGCTTAATGTTCCACGATACAAATGCTAAAGGGAGGTTAGAAAGGGAGGCAAGAGAGGAGGGGGAGTGGCATTTTTGATAAGGGATAGCATTACAACTGTGCTGAGGGAGGATATTCCCGGACATACATCCAGGGAAGTAATTTGGATGGAACTGAGAAATAAGAAAGGGATGATCACCTTATTGGGATTGTATTATAGACCGCCTAATAGTCAGAGGGAAATTGAGAAACAAACTTGTAAGGAGATCTCAGCTATCTGTAAGAATAATAGGGTGGTTATGGTAGAGGATTTTAACTTTCCAAACAGAGACAGGGACTGCCATAGTGTTAAGGGTTTAGATGGAGAGGAATTTGTTAAGTGTGTACAAGACAATTTTCTGATTCAGTATGTGGATGTACCTACTAGAGAAGGTGCAAAACTTGACTTACTCTTGAGAAATAAGGCAGGGCAGGTGACTGAGGTGACAGTGGTGGAGCACTTTGGGGCCAGCGACCATAATTCTATTAGATTTAAAATAATGATGGAAAAGGATAGACCAGATCTAAAAGTTGAAGTTCTAAATTGAAGAAAAGCCAATTTTGACGGTATTAGACAAGAACTTTCGAAAGCTGATTGGGGGCAGATGTTTGCAGGTAAAGGGATGGCTGGAAAATGGGAAGCCTTCAGAAATGAGATAACAAGAATCCAGAGAAAGTATATTCCTGTTAGGGTGAAAGGAAAGGCTGGTAGGTATAGGGAATGCTGGATGACTAAAGAAATCGAGGGTTTTGTTAAGAAAAAGAAGGAAGCATATGTAAGTATGGACAGGATAGATCGAGTGAATCCTTAGAAGAGTATAAAGGAAGTAGGAGTATACTTAAGAGGGAAATCAGGAGGGCAAAAAGGGGACATGAGATAGCTTTGGCAAATAGAATTAAGGAGAATCCAAAGAGTTTTTACAAATACATTAAGGACATAAGGGTAACTAGGGAGAGAATAGGGCCCCTCAAAGATCAGCAAAGCGGCCTTTGTGTGAAGCCACAGAAAATGGGGGAGATACTAAATGAATATTTTGCATCAGTATTTACTGTGGAAAAGGATATGGAAGATATAGACTGTCGGGAAGTAGGTGGCGACATCTTGCAAAATGTCCATATTACAGAAAAGGAAGTGCTGAATATCTTGAAATGCATAAAGGTGGATAAATCCCCAGGACCTGATCAGGTGTACCCTAGAACTCTGTGGGAAGCTAGAGAAGTGATTGCTGGGCCTCTTGCTGAGATATTTGTATCATCGATAGTCACAGCTGAGGTGACGGAAGACTGGAGGTTGGCTAACATGGGTGCCACTGTTTAAGAAGGGTGGTAAGGAGAAGCCAGGGAACTATAGACCAGTGAGCCTGACCTCGGTGGTGGGCAAGTTGTTGGAGGGAATCCTGAGGGACAGGATGTACATGTATTTTGAAAGGAAAGGACTGATTAAGGATAGTCAACATGGTTTTGTGCGTGGGAAATTATGTCTCACACACTTGATTGAGTTTTTTGAGGAAGCAACAAAGAGGATCGATGTGGGCAGAGCAGTCAGTAAGGCGTTTGACAAGGTTCCCCATGGGAGACTGATTACGAAGGTTATATCTCACGGAACACAGGAAGAACTAGCCATTTGGATACAGAACTGGCTCAAAGGTAGAAGACAGAGGATGGTGGTGGAGGGTTGTTTTTCAGTCTGGGGGCCTGTGACCAGTGGAGTGCCACAAGAATCAGTGCTGGATCCTCTACTTTTTGTCATTTACATAAATGATTTGGATGTGAGCATAAGAGGTACAGTTAGTAAGTTTGCAGATGACACCAAAATTGGAGGTATAGTGGACAGCGAAGAGAATTACCTCAGATTACAACAGGATCTTGATCAGATGGGCCAATGGGCTGAGAAGTGGCAGATGGAGTTTAATTCAGATAAATGCGAGGTGCTGCATTTTGGGAAAGCAAATCTTTGCAGGACTTACACACTTAATGGTAAGGTCCTAGGGAGTGTTGCTGAACAAAGAGACTTTGGAGTGCAGGTTCATAGCTCCTTGAAAGTGGAGTTGCAGGTAGATAGGGTAGTGAAGAAGGCATTTGGTATGCTTTCCTTTATTGGTCAGAGTATTTATTGAGTACAGGAGTTGGGAGGTCATATTGCAGCTGTACAGGACATTGGTTAGGCCACTGTTGGAATATTGCATGCAATTCTGGTCTCCTTCCTATCGGAAAGATGTTGTGAAACTTGAAAGGGTTCAGAAAAGATATGCAAGGATGTTGCCAGGGTTGGAGGATTTGAGTTATAGGGAGCAGCTGAACAAGCTGGGGCTGTTTTCCCTGGAATGTCAGAGGCTGAGGGGTGACCTTATAGAGGTTTACAAAATTATGAGGGGCGTGGATAGAGTAAATAGGCAAAGTCTTTTCCCTGGGATTGGGGAGTCCAGAACTAGAGGGTATAGGTTTAAGGTGAGAGGGGAAAGATATAAAAAAGACCTCGGGGGCAACTTTTTCACACAGAGGGTGGTATGTGTATGGAAATTGCTGCCAGATGAAGTGGTGGAGGCTGGTACAATTGCAACATTTAAAAGGCATTTGGATTGGTATATGAGTAGGAAGGGTTTGCTGGGATATGGACCGGGTGCTTGAAGGTGGGACTAGATTGGTTGGGATATCTGTTCAGCATGGATGGGTTGGACCGAAGGGTCTGTTTCCATGCTGTACATCTCTATGACTCTATGGCTGTCACGAGTGGGCATACTTTTAAGGTGATTGGAGGAAGGTTCAGGGGAGGTGTCAAAGGTTGGTTCTTTACACAGAGAGTGGTGGGAGTGTGAAATTCACTGCCAGCAGTGTAGTAGAGTTAGATAAGTCAGCATAACATCAAGGACCAAAGGGTCTGTACTATGCAGTACTGTTCTATGTTCTATATATCAGATTTAAGACTCACACAAAGCTTTAGTGAGTAAGATGCACTATCAGATCTTATTAGAGTAGACCACTTTAGACTGTGCCATTAATTAATAACAGTAGGTAGTCTATAACTGGAGGCAATAATTGGCCAGAATGCCTTTAGGCTAGGAAGGAGAAAGCCATCTGGGGTTTCAGATTGATATTCATTAACTCCCTCTTCTCAGGACCCTAGCTGCATGCGTCCATCAGTTTACAACATGATCACCGGTAGATTTCTGATCATGCCTGTAGTCATACATGAAAAGTGGTCATTTGGATAATATACTGGGACAAGTCCCCAGGGCCTGAATGGCTACAACTTAGCATCTTAAAAGGAGTGGCAGCAAAGATATTGGATGTATTTGTCATAATGTTCCAATATTCCCTAGATTGTGTAAGTCTCCTAGTAGATTGGAAAAATATTAATGTAACATTTTTAATTCAAAAAGTATGGAGGCAGGAAGAAGGAAACTAGACCAGTTAGTTTGTGTCTAACATTGGGAACTTTTTGGAATCCATTATTAAGGAAACAGGATGTTTAGAAAGTCAGAAGTTAAGAGTTCTTAATGGTGAAACGGGGCTCCTGTAGATGTAGTCTATCTAGGCTTTCAGAAAACATTTGATAAAGTGCAGCACAAAAGGTAAATATACAAGCTAAGGTCACACGGGGTTAGGAGTAACACATTACATTGGATAGAGGACTGGCTAGCCAATAGAAGGCAAAGATCTGGGATAAGTGGGTCTTCTGGTTGGCAAAATGTGACTAATGGGGTATCACAGGGTTTGGTCCTCAGGCCCCAATTATTTACAATCTGTATTAATGACTTGGCTGCAGGGATAGAGTGTGCAATACCCACATTTGCAGATGATACTAAAATAGATAGGAATTGGCCAAAATTTGGCAGCTGGAGTTCAATGTAGAAGAGTGCGGGGTTATCTATTTTGGTCGAAAGAATCAAAAGACAACTTAATAACTAAATGGAAAGAAACTTCGAAATTGTTTGGTGCAAAGGGATCTGGGTATCCTCTTGCATGAGATCAGAAAGCTGGTATACAGGTACAGCAGGTGATAAAGAGAGCAAATGGAATTTTGGCATTTATTGTTACAGGAATTGAGTTTCGAAGTAGAAAGTGTTACAAGGCATTGGTGAGACCGCATCTGGAGTACTGCATACAGGTTTTGGTCCCCTTTCCTGAGGAAGGATATAATTGCATTGGAGGCAGTTCAGAAAATATTCACCTCAATTAATTCCAGAGATGAGTGCTTTATTTTGAGGCGAGACTGAGCAGTTTAGACTTATGCTCGCTAGAGTTTGGAAGGATGAGAGGAGATCTAAGATGCTAAAGGAGATTGACAAATTAGATTTAGAACAGATGTATCCTCTTCTCAGCCAATCTGGAAAGAGTGGTCACAATTTTAGGCTGAGGAGTGGTGGATTTAAAATAGAGATGAAGGGGATTACTTCACTCAAACGCTTGTGAATCTGTGGAATTCATTACCCCGGAAGGTGATGGTCATTTAAAGAGGAGATAGGTTTTTAATTGGTTATGGGGTGCAAGGAGGAAAGTGGAGTTGAAGCCAAGATGAAGCCAGCCATGGTCAAATTAAATGATGAAGGAGACTTGAGGGGTTGAATGGTTTACTCCGATTCCTATTTCTCATGTCTTTAACTTTTTATGGAGTTTCTCAATTAAATTCAAATATTAACTGAGTTGAAATAATATGCTTTTAAAATAAATTATTTTCTAAATTTCAGCAATCCCATTTTCTCCTGCTAAAAAAAATTACACTTTGAATCCAATTCCTAAATGTACTCATTCATCTTCTGACTTACTACATTTATTCTCTATCGACGTTGGAGAATTTTAGCAACTTCTCGTGTCTGTCACCATTTCCTCAGCGCACTCAACTATTCCAGCTCTCTTTGCTACAATACAGTCTAATGGCAACTAAGGATGGACAACCATAACTAGGGTGACTAGCCAAGGTTTTTATCCTAGGGTGGAGGAGTCCAAAACTCAAGGACATAGGTTTAAGATAAGAGGGAAAAGATTTAAAAAGGACCCGAGGGGTAACTTTTTCACACAGAAGGTGGTGCGAGTATAGAATGAGCTGCCAGAGGAAATAGTGGAGGCTAATACAACTACAACAATTAAAAGGCATCTGGATGGGTATATAAGTAAGAAGGTTTTAGAGGGATATGGGCCAAATGCTAGTAGATGGCACTAGGTCAGATTGGAGTGTCTAGTCATCACAGTCCAGTTGGATTGAAGGGTTTGTTTCCATGCTCTATGACTCCATGACTCTAAAACTAAAAGGATTCAATCAAATTCCTCCCTCCTATTCATCAGGAAAAGAGAAGTTGAAATAAAATTGAAGAGTTTTGAACATATTCAATTGAATCACTATTTGCCCTCTTTTCTAAAATTCACATAATAAAAGAAATCACATTTTCATGTCTGCAACACCTCATCATAAGCTTGCTGGCAACTTGAACATGAAAATGTGTTGCTGGAAAAGCACAGCAGGTCAGGCAGCATCCAAGGAACAGGAGAATCGACGTTTTGGGCATAAGCCCTGCTTCAGGTTTATGCCAGAAACGTCGATTCTCCTGTCCCTTGGATGCTGCCTGACCTGCTGCGCTTTTCCAGCAACACATTTTCAACTCTGATCTCCAGCATCTGCAGTCCTCACTTTCTCCTCGGCGACTTGAGAATAGCAAGAACTCTCAAATGAGGGTAATGGCTATCTAATCTGCTAGTGATGGTCTTCATTGAGTTGGGGAGGTAAATCTACTCACGTAATTCCACGTGAATCTTTACATTCCTGAACGGGCATATAGATCCTCAACTTATCGTCTCAGCAGAAAGGAATTGGGGTCATTTATTCAACACGCCATCTTGGCGGAAAATCCAACTCCCTGTCCATTGTATGATCAGATATAATCCACAATGCCTGGGTGGTGTACTTTGCTACCTGGACACAATAACAAAATATTGCTCCTAGCATCTCCAGCAATTCAGATGTTCCTCAGTGCATCATTGAATTATCAACTAGGTTAGGTGCTCAAGTCCCCAACTGATGGATTAAACTTCTAATCCAGCACCTAGAGAGTTACTGATGGATAAACACACACTTTAATTCACAAAACAAAACCATTAAGTTACAGGTAAGTCATTAGGCAGGTTACTGCACACAGAAATATTATCGGATAGGAAGAGCCCATCTGACCATGAAGCCACAACATAAATAAGCATTTGTCTGCAGGTTCAAACACTTTAGGTGAAGGAAAACTTGGCTGTAAATTATGTTAGTCTTTTGCAGTACAGATTTACATTGCGCAATAAATTTCGCATGTGACACTGCCATCTCCAAACAATTTAAAAATTTGTCAACTTAAGCAAGGCTTTTATTTTATTATGTTAAATTCTGTCAAAACATTAGTTTGAGTATATTATGCACAAGTTTAATTTTTACAAAATGAAAAGTAGTTTCTTATTCTTACATTAGACCAATTTATTATAACCAGTTCATTGACAGGTTTATTTCCTTTAGCCAGAATAAAGCTCTGCACCTGATAAAGTGCTCTCAGATAAACGGTGCTAAATCCCAATGGACTCTGGAACTGTAGGGCCCAAGGGCATCACCAAAATATACAGGCAAACTGTAAGCAACTCCCAATCAGTAAACTGCATGAAACAAAGAATATTATGAAACAAAAAAATTCAAGGCCACCCAATTTTCCTGAGGGTGTTCTGCATTTTGTGTATATTTATTTAGAAACACAGCTTATTCGTATCTGGCATTTGTTCTGTAGAAATTAATGGAAAACAGTTCAATGCTTTACTCATAAACAAAGCTTTGTACTATCAAATTGTATTCTAAAATGAATACAGTTTCAAAATACATGAAGTCATAAACACATCTTAAAAAAACACATTTATAGTTTTGCTTGAGATTCTGAGTGGAACCGTTTAGAAAAAAATCTTTACAATACGAAGTGATTAGAGGAATTTGAATTTTCCAAAGGAATCCACAGTTAGCACAATTGTACAGGAAATGAATATTGGCAAAGGTGTATGTGGATATTTGATTTGCTATTCAAATTGGCTGAATTTTCCCATTTGTGGTTAAAATGTGGTGATGAATGAGTTTTCTGGAAGTCTACCATGGCCCAAGACAAATTCTCTCATGCAACCTTTTGCTTTCCACATTAATTTTGAACCAAACTGATTCTCAAAGAAATAGAAGTGCTCTCCTCCAATGGGACCTTCTGGCTTTATGCTTCTGCTGTTTATTTAGAGCACAGATACACAACCAGAGAGTGTGAGCCAGGAACTGCCCTTCACATTGTGGTACTGTCACTGAAGTTTGAAGATGTCACAAAGGAAGGGCAAGCTAGCTGCCAGCTTCCAGGACAGGGAACTGATGGTGCTGGAGGAAAGGCTCTTGGTGCTGCTGACTCCCAAAGAAGGCCACGCAATAGACACGACCAATCTGGACAGCAAGTGCAGCATGAAGCAGCGCTGTGCAACACACTGTGAGAGCCCAGTAAGGCTGCAAAAAGGTCAATGATCTTCTGTACTCTGAAAGGGCAAGTGTCCCATACTATCTGCTACCTCACACTCACAAGGCCAGCACTAACCGTAAATCTGTCACTGCACATCTCACCAAAGCTTCTGGTCTACAACTCTCACTACTTAGTGCATCATTAACACTCAAGGCTCACATCTATCTCAGCCTTCCAAACTACCAACCCCTACCTGTCTTCCCCACTTTCTGCTGATTAAATGGTGACACCTTTCCTGTTCATACATAACCTACTCATGCACTCAGACAATCTTATTCAACCCTTTCTTTTGTCTCTGTGAAGGAAAAGCTAGTGCCTCTAAACTCAAACTAAAGTCTCCATAGCACGATCCATAGGACTAATCATAGCCAACCTCTTAAAGTGTAATCAGATGAGCCCTTGACTAATTCTGTCAATATTCCTCAGACCGACTGTAGTCCGTTCTCTCAGATAAAGATTCTTCACCCTTTGACTTTTTACACATTGCCATTTTCTTGAAACCTATGCAGTGTTTGCCATGTAAGCTGTTAGCACATGCTGCAGGTTTGATGGTGCAGTAGCATGGTCCAATAGATCGACATGTTCACCCACTGTCTGACTGAGAGATTGGTTGTCCAACCCATCACACAATCACAAGCTGCCTGTCTCGCCCTCTCAGCTAAAATGCAAGCCAAACCTGTAACAGCCTGTGGTAACTAAATCATTGAAGACCTGAAATGGTGTCTGAGTTAGTCCAAAGGCAGGCACAACGATGTGCTGAGGTTGATACTTTGCCAACGCATGGATGAAGCACCAAGAAGGATAGTGGCCTTGAATCTTGGAGAAAGTGAGAAAGGAGAAAGTGAGGACTGAAGATGCTGGAGATCAGAGATGAAATGTGTGATGCTGGAAAAACACAGCAGGTCAGGTAGTAGCCGAGCTGCAGGAAAATCTATGTTTCGGGCATAAGCCCTTCTTCCACAGCAAAAGCAGTTGCCCATTGGCTAAAACAGACTGTTGATGAGCTGTGTCCGCCAAGTACCTGCTCTGATTTACCTGTGGAGAATTTGCACCATTTAGTTTCGTGGCAGAGAAGAGTGAAACCAAAAGTAGGTGAGTTGGGGCTTTAATGAGATGCATTTGAGTGGAATTAATGTTGTCAGCACTCAATGGCAAGACTCTGAAGTTGACACTCAAGGTTTGAGAGGAGAAGCAAGAACGTGTTTCAATGTCAAGAATCTGATTTTTCATTCGCACCTTATTTTGTCACCATATCATCACCCATTTTGCTTAATTAGTCAAAATTAGAATTATCCCAATTAAGTTTTAATATTTTTGCAAATTTTAAAGAGCATTTATTGTTTCAGATATTGGTAGGTGAATAAAAATATTCTTGTGATATACCATGATGCATTAGCTTAAGCAGGCAGAAACAATTATTTAACACCTATAGGTTAACATCTCTAGTAAAAATATTAGTCAAAGACTTTCCAAAGCAACATGTTCAGTACTTAGTCAGCAATGTCACCATGGTAATTTCTAGGATATAAACTACTTTATCACTCTTTAATAGGCTGCTGCATGTTTCCATTTGTTTTCTTTTACACTTCTTAGTTGACTCAGTGAAACTTATTTTTCAAAATTGTTAACTCAGTGTTCAACAATTAAAGTATATGTTTTTTGACCAGAATTGGGAAGACCAAATTTGATCTGGCTCCAACGAGGAAACCAGGAAGAATTATATATTTTGATGTCTCTTTTGATCATGACTCCTCTTCCTGTTTGGTTGACAGGGACAGCTACAACAGTTTTCCGTCTCAAGCCCTTAGCTAAAATAGCAATTTAATGCCATGAATACTGAGTATTTAAAAAAGGATCCTATTGTTTTCTATCAAGAAAGATGTGGAGTCGTAAAGCCAGAGAAGAACCTTTTCGCTGCTCAAATTTCAGAGTAGGTTTCGATCAGAACATAAACCCAGGTTGTTGTGTTGTTTGACTCTTCATACACCTTTACTAATCACACACTGATGAATGGTAACAAATATTTAGTATCTGTTTTATTGTAGACTCTCAATACTAAATACAAACTACAGACAAGCTCCACTTGCAACATGTTACGAGGGAATCAATACATTCCTAATGCTCTATAGCATGTTGCATCTATAACATTTCAGCTTGCAGTCTTGATACATACACTATTTGCAAAAACACTAAAGCAACATTACAAAATCCATCTTTTAACTTAAGTAGAATATGGCATAATAAGAATAAATATGTATAACACACATACTATAACACAGACGCTTTGAGCACTATTAGCAGAATGTAGACCTCGATCCAAAATGTATAGACAGTTTGCTAATACACCTAGACCTCAGAATAGCAAAACTCTTCTGAGATATAGAATCATCACTATAATGTCCTTAACTCGTTAATGGCTGCCCTCTCAGGTCTTCCAGAATTTCACTCTTAGATCTCACTAACAAATGTGTTCTGGACACAGTTAGACTACTGAGCAAAATGCTGTTGAACAATTCCCTCTTTTGGACATCATGAAAGATGATGATTTAGTGTTCTGATTTACACCCACTTCCCTGAATATGATTTCAGCTGGCGCTATTCAACTCCTGTTAAATGGTGTTCCCTGGAATTGTAACAGAACAGTGTGGAAATCATATTATCATTGAAGGAAAGTCAAACTATATCTTTGTACTTCAGACTGCTATTATAAGCTTCACGGTATAATTTGTACCTATACAAAGATTTAGTTTACTAGGTAAACAAGATGATTAGAAAAATTGGAACATTCATCCAGGTTAACAAAGTTAAAATGATAACTTAAGACAGGAGAAGGGAACACTGAATTATTCTGAGGAAGAAAAAACAGATGTTGTGTAGTATTCCAAAATGCATATTTTATGTGTGAGTATTTTGTTTTTATCAGCTCTCATGCATGGACAGTATTGGCAAGACCATAATCACTCATATGAGAAGACAGGGATGCATCATCTACTCAAATCACCACAGTCCTTGATATTGAGTAGTAATCCAAGTCAAAATAATCATCAGTTTTGTTTGTTTTGAAAACTGAGCAATTTATTTGTGTATGTCAGAGGACTTTAAGAGTGAACTTAAATGATTGCACTCACACTTAGACAGATCATGTAATGATAGTCTACTTTTCAATTTTAAAGGACTTAAATGAGCCTGTTGGTTATAATCAAACTTGTCAAGTTGTTTACTTCTGTCTGACAGTTTGCAAATGGAGTTCAACTCTGGAATTAATATAATCATTACATAATCATATTCCACTTAAATTCTATATCCTTCCATTCAAGTGATATGTTTGAAACTGCATTGTCTCTTCTCCCTGCTATACAGTTTTCTAAAGTTAAAACCTTAGCTTTGGCAAAATAATCAGCCAGATCTTTAAATATTCCAAGCTTGTGAATTTCTATTCCCGAGTAATGGCTCAGTATTGTAGGGAAGCCATGGGAAATCGAACTCACAGTGATCTGCTATTGACCCAGCAGTAAATTAATGGCTGCAGCACTCCTTGAGGACAGGGACTACAGATTGAGTTCTTTATTGCCATTATACCCAAAAATTAGATTTAAAACTAAAAAATGTTAAATTAAAAAAACATGAAGGAATAGTTAAAAGAAATGGTCTATGAAAGGATGTTAAGACCAACTTGTTCAGCAGGAATCGTGCAAGTTAAGAGATTGATACCTGCCTTGCACTGCATTCAATTTGTTCTCCATTGAAATCAATGAAGTGTGTAATTAGGTAAGTATTGTGTGCCACATCTTAAACCACCCCATTACAGCTGGGTAGGTTAGTTGAAAATCAGAAATAAGATCAAAAGGAGCTAAACAAAAACTCATTTGGTCAGGCAGCATCTGTGGAGCGAAGCAGGGGGACCTTTAACAATGTTTCCACATATGCTGCCTGACCTGTTAAGGTTTATGTGCTCTTATTTAAGATTTCCAGCATCTATAACATTTGGCCTTTATATTGTTGTAATTTAACATTAGTGTCATTAGAAAATAACAAAGGAAACACCTTTAAAAAATTAATCTTGACCTCGACAGACACATTGACACCAAAGATGAAGGTAACTAGAGTGATGAAGCATGGTTCTCTATTATTTAGCTAACCAAAAGTGAAAATAACTGCTACAAATTTGGCAACATACATAGTGAAGGCATTCAGCCGGATTATTCAGAAGCTCCACAAAAACGTTATGTGGACCAAAGAGCCTAAAACAAAAGGCTTTCCTCAGAAATAGAATAAAAACAATGACTGTAAATGCTGGAAACCAGAGTCTAGATTAGAGTGGTGCTGGAAAAGCACAGCAGCTCAGGCAGCATCCGAGGAGCAGTAAAATCCTCGGATGCTGCCTGAACTGCTGTGCTTTTCCAGCACCACTCTAATCTAGACTCAGAAATAGAGTGTCAATATTTTGATTCTGGAATTTAAGAATCTGAAAAGCTTAAAATGAGTGATTGGTCAATAAGAACAAACAACAAAGAACAATACAGCACAGGTATATTCCCTTCAGAATTCCATTTACCACCCTCTGAGAAAAAGTACAGGAAATGGCATCACCACTGCAAATGACATCATCACAGGAAATGACATCACCAACCCAAGGAACCCCAAACACATAAATAGAAAGTGGGCTACACCAATAGTGCTTCATCTGAAGGCTCACTGCAGATGTTACCTAGTATGGTGACAAAACATCTGAAAATGAACCTTCCAGCTCAGCGAGCAAACCTACATCCTTTTCTGTACTCTCCAAAGCATTCATATCCTTCGGGTACTGTGGTGACCAGAAATGTATGCAATTATCCATGTCTACATAAGTGACTTGGAGGAAATCATAGCTCATCTAATAGTACATTTGCAGGCAATATAAAGATTGGCAGAGTTGCAGATAGTAAGGAGGATTGTCAGAGGATACAGCAGGATATGGATTAGTTGGAAGCATGGGCAGAAAAATGGCACATGGAATTTAATCCAGACAAGGTGATGCAATTGGGAGGGTCAGGTACAGGTGGACATTATACAGTGAATGACAGAACCCTCCGAAGTATTGACATGCAGAGGGATCTGGGTGTGCAGGTCCACAAATCACTGAAGGTGGCAGTGCAGGTAGATAAGGTACAAAAAGCTTTTTGCATGCTTGCTTTCATTGCTTCATTGGAAGGAATATTGAGTATAAGGATAGACACGTTATGCTGCAGCTTTATAGAATGTAGGAATACAATAGATTTTTAATTTAACATTCACGTGTAAAACTACCATTGCTCATCAGCTTCCCATTTTACAAATTGTCTCATATTCATTTCTGTTTAAACTGGAAAGAATTTAAAGAAATTCTTCTTTCTATAAAGAATTAATGACAAATGAAAGACATTATTGGAGTAAAGAAAATAGCATTGTTGAAAAAATAATGGTTTACATCATTCTTTTTGGATGGATGAGCTAATATGGACCGAAAGAACTTCTTGTCTATGTTTATTTTGTTATCTCCACTGATGTAGCTTTTTCTTTTTCTCTCTTCTGAAACGGTGACAAGTTAAAACCACATCAAATTTGAATGTGATGATGGGCAAATGAACCCAGTTAGTTGTGAACCATTACAGACATAACAGAAAATGTACAGTATATTGAAGAATAATAGCATTCAGAAACAATAAATAAATGATATTTTACAAGAAAGCAAACAAGATGAAGAGCCATTGACATTTGAATCTATCTGGTGAGCATATAACCTTGTATAAACCTCCAACCATATGTGAATTTTTATGTTTTCAATGACACAATTGATGGTAATGACCCGTGTTGGTATTTCAAACAGATTTACAAATGTAATCATGTACTTGTTCCATTAGATAATGAATAGCTATTCATCAATTTTCCCACTGGCCTTATTTTGCTTGTCTCAATGTCTGATCATACAATAAATATTGCCAAACTGTTTGCACATTCCTTCCCTGAACAACTAAATTTTTTAAATGCTGACATGTAAGCAGTCCCCTTTCATCCCTATCTGTAGGTTATATATGGATCAAAACACTGTTGATAGAAAATTGATTGAAGGTTTGACAAATAAATAAGGATGCCTATTATACCTCCAATGCCCATTACAGGTCTGTGTATAGATGGAATATGTGGGCAGGTTGTAATTGTTGCCATAAAATCTTTGGGGAAGGTTTTTTTTTGTTTAAGTGTAAATAATCACATTAATGAAAATCATTGAGAAAAATTACAGAAGAAAATTACATCCTGTCCAAATTTTTATCCAATAATATAAACAATATTAATAAGCAATAGAATAAATATATTATCTTGTGAAAATTTCTGCATGGAATAGAAAAAAAGCAAATTTTGTGGTCTTAGTTCTTCAATAAACTTGAAGAATCCAAGGCAATAGGCAAGACAAATGAATTGTTTTGGCCTTTATTTTGAAGGGAATGGAGTACAAAAGTAAAAATGTTTTGCTAAAAAATATACAAGGCACCAGTCAAACCGCAGCTGGAATATCTAAGACAAGATATACTGGCATGGAGGCAGTTCAGATCACTCAGCTGATACCAGGTATGGAGAGAATATCTTGTGAGGAGAAGTTGAGTAGATTGGGCCTATACTCATTGGAATATAGGAGAATGAGAGACAACCTTATTCAAAAATGCAAGATTCTTAGAGGATTTGAGAAGATGGATGCAGAAAAGGTTGCGTTCCCTGGTGGAGAGTCTAGGACCAGAGGGCATAAGTCAGAGATAATGAGGATTCCTTCTCTCAGAAAGTAGTGAATCTGGATTTTTTTTACCACAGAGGACTATTGAGGCTGGATTATCAAGTGTATTCAAAGCTGAGATAGATTTTTATTCAGTAGCAGGGTCAAGGAAAAAAATGCAGGAAAATGCAGTCGAGGATTATCAAAACGGCCATGATCTCATAAAATGGGGAAGCAGGTTTGATGGGCTGAATAGCCTACTTTTGCTCCTATGTTTTCTGATCTTCTGATGTAATGGTCTAAGAAAAGCGTTTAACAGCAAGAGTCCTAAATTTTAAATTTCCACTTACATCAGGCTAGATTTTGCACAAGATTAGGACAGTTAACTAAAATATGGGCCCTAATTTACTACAAGTAAATATTTAATTAACCCACACGTTGAGATCATAAGTTCAGAGATTCATATAACTCATTTAGATTCCTTTTGGTTCATTTAAACTTAGTACAGTGTCTCCTAAAGGCAGAGTGCACAGGAATCATATTTTAAATATCTAGACTAGATTACTTCGCAGGTAGCTGAGAAACCATTGTAGGGGCATGGGCCAACATGCTTGTACAGCAATAGACATCATTTCCATTTCATCAGTTCTACTTGGTCTATTTTGTAGGCATTACAGGAGACTTGATATGTTGGCTGAAAGGGTAGGGAATGGGTTTATAAATATCGTAGCAGGGATGAGCAGCTTTAATTCTGAAATGACACTCAAGAAACTGAGGTTCTTTTCCTTACAACAGAGAAGGTTGAAGGAACCTGATAGGGTAAATCAGAGTAAACTTAATAGAGTAAACCTGATTAAAAAAAATCAGAAAATTAGTACTGATCCTTGGTATAATAAGTAAAGGCCATTCATTTAAGATCATCAAAAAATAATGAGAGGAAACGATTAGGAGGAGAATTCTTTCATGCAAACATTTGTTGGGAAGTAGGTTTTGAAAGATTGGAGAGGAAAATTATTTGGAAAAGGAAGAAGAAGCATTTGAGTTAAAGACAGGCGAACCCAGGACTAAGTGGATAGCTCTTTCAGAGAACTGGCATTAGCACATTCATGCAATTGATTTTCTCATAAAATTCTACAATTGTGAGAGCTCAGCCATCTGATTACAATGAAATATTTATTCCAAATTATAATCGGCTTGGATTTGTAATAGGCGAAAGTGAGGACTGCAGATGCTGGAGATAAGAGTCTAGACTAGAGTGGTGCTGGAAAAGCACAGCAGGTCAGGCAGCATCCAAGGAACAGGAAAATTGCCGTTTGGGGCAAAATTCCTGATGAAGGGCTTTTGCCCAAAACATCGATTTTCCTGCTCCCCGGATGCTGCCAGACCTGCTGTGCTTTTCCAGCACCACTCTAATCTTGGATTTGTAACAGTTGATCAATGATATTTCATCTACTTTACACACTTGTTGAGGGTAAAAGCTGAAAGTATGAACAGTGTGATTTTTCTCTGATGCATTTTTGACTAGCAAAAGTATGCAGTGATATTTCCCAAGAGTTAGTATTTGAACTTTATTCGAGTTGTTCCTGGACCTGGGTATAAGGCATTTGGAAGTTACAAACAACGTTGCACTATAGTGAGTTGTAAACAGGATCATCTGTGCAGATGGTACATTGGGCAGACACATGGAAAATGAAATTCAATGTTGTTATGGAGAAGACCTCTTAAGTGACCATCAATAAATGCACTTCTAAAAACAAGAGATTTTGACTCCCTGAGTGCAGTACACATTTGCCTCTCCCAAGATTGTTAATTCTCACTGTGCATTCATAGAGTGGAAGTCTTTCCTTTTCATAAAGACAGCTGGTTGCTGCAGATATCCTTCAATTGCAGCAAAATCCCTGCCTTAGCTGCCAGGCTCCCTGCATCCAAGGGAAAACTACTAAAGAGCTGAGCCTCAGCAAACCATGCTTCAATCACCTTCTGGCTACATTGATAAGTGAGTGCCTGTAACATGCTAATGTTTGCTCTCTATGTTGACCCTCATGTGCAGGCTGTTGTGCCTCTACAGGTTGTTCCACAGTCAGTCCTGGCTCCTGTCTGCTGCTGTTGTTGCTCTCGGTCTTGTGCTTGCTTTTGCTACTGGTGCTGTTGACAATTTTATCCTCTTTTGAGAAGCAAGATGATCAGAAGCCTGACAGGGTTGATCTCTGTCATTATGATGTGGGTTTCTGGAGTTAGTAATGTCATGAGCTGGTCATGTATCTCTTGGACATTCATGCTGCAAGCTTGCCCCATCTCACCTGGGAGAGTCTACCACCTCGCAATGTTTCCAACCTCGCCTTCTTCTGAACCATCCAATGTTCCTTGGGAAATTGCATCCTCGGACACTTCAAAGTACAGTTCCTTGTGAGCACCATGATTTGTGCATAGTGGCAGTGTGTCGTGCCTTGGATACTGAAAACATGACCATTCTACCTTCCTATACACAATAATCAGCTTACCTTCTGGGAAGTTCATGCAGAACCCTTCTAATGTGGCCTTGGCATAGTGGTATTGTCAGCAACTACACCCCTCCCACTAATCACCAGCTCTTACCACCAGCTGGGTTGCCAGAACCATGTAGTGTTTATGTTGGTTAGCCTGCACTGATTGCATTTTCTCTCCTGCTGTATTGTCCACTGCAAACCTGAAAGATCTTAAGGTAGTAATCAGGTGACAACATACTTTGGACCGATGAAATCTTATTGGAATGTGATTGAAGACAGTTGATCTGCCAGCAATGTAACAATTAACAAATAAATATAATTGCCTATCCACTGGACTCCTGGTTAATAAGGGGTCACTTCATTTTAGTTGGCCACAAGGAGCAACATATAACTTGATCCCGCCCCTCCATTCCCCAAATTAAACCTCCTTCCATTTTTGAGTTTAGCCATTTGTACTTTGATAGAATGTTACACAGCTAATTGGAGAGACTTTTAGCACAGCAAGATTCAACTTGCTTAACAGGCAATTTCATGACCTATTCCCATGCGACACAACAGATTTCCCCATTCTCCTCCATCCAAATCATTTCATCAGTCCTGTTGCCTCATGACTCTCCATCCACCCCATTACCCCCTTGCTGTGCTAGCACCCACTGTTACCACTGAGGTTTGTAAACATCGCCTGGAGCTCCTCAACATCAATGTCTTATTTCCCCTGTTGTGTTTTAGTCTTCACTGATCAAAGGAATCTGCACCCTAACATTTCTTAACCCTCCCCAACACCAAACCCCCCCACCCCTTCCACAATCCTCCAACACCCCCCAAACTCACCACAACCACCACTACCATGAGACTGAAAGCTCCCCGGCTCTCAGCATCCACCTCCCAGGGTACAAGATCCAATTGCCTAAAATCCCTGCGACCACTCCCTCCATGTCATCAGAAACCCACACTGAACCATAGCCATAACTTGTCCTACCTTGGGTAGTTTCCTTCAGTATAAAACAGTCATTGGAGGATAATTACATACAAATGATCTGCATAAAAACAACCCAAGTTAATATAATGTGATTAACAAAAGTTATCCAATCAGGTCCATTCATGTTACAATAAGCAGTCCCCATTACTCAGTTTGCATGCGTCAAGGCACACTTAATTGAACATAATATGTCTTCAGGGATCACATTTATTGGGCAGGGTTGATTAGCGTTTTGTTTGTTATTTAATATTTTTACTCAGAAATCAATTTGTTGTATGCTCACCCACAAGATACAAATTCTGTTGTATCCAGATTATTACTAACTTGTTGACTTCTCCCAGTATTTGCCGTCTTTGTGATAAATTTGCTGTCTTTGTAATCAGTTACTGCTTATTTAAAATGTGAATAGTGCAGATTTAATATAAGATTCAAGTCACTGAATATTAGTGAACATGAAAAGAAGAAGCAGCTTTATTCTAACAATAACTAATAATGATGGCTTGTTTGCAATTCTGGTTGGGAGGTTAATTCTTTTAATCTGAATCGATCAAGGTTTTTGTTGAAGTACTATGTGAAGGAATGTATTATTAATGATTTTAACACTTGTCCAATAGTTCCAAAAATAATCAACCCTATGTTTTACTGTTCCATACACTGTGTCAGAAATAACCATATTTCCACATTATTATGATAAATGTCTACGTAATGTAAAACTGTTTCTACACAGACATTAAGAATGGTACATTTATAACAAAGGAATTCATGCCAAAGTAAGCTGTTGAAAGGTAGAGGTTTGGCTGAAGGCAAAGACTTGAATAGCTCACCACTGTAGGAATGCAAAGTGGTGACCTAACCAAGCACCAACTTCCATTCCCGTAGCAACAGTGGAGTCAGTCACATTTCCTGTTTGGCTCCAGTTGATTTCACATGTCCAACGCTTTTATTGCATTAATGAAAAGATCAATGTTTTAGCTGGATTGGTTGTTCGGAGCACGGATCACCATGAACTGAGACATGTGAGCGGGAAGATATTTATGTGCTGAATCAATAGATCAGATTATTACAGGGAAACCACTAAGCTTCCCAAAACATGCTATATTATATGGAGCTAATTCAATCAAGTGTGCTTCTGGAAAGTCAGAAAATGCTTCAGGAATAAAACCTATTTAATGTTTCCATTCACACAATTGAGATAGTGAGAACTGCAGATGCTGGAGAGTCAGAACGGATAAAGATTGGAGCTGGAGAAAGCACAGAAGGTCAAGCAGCATCAGACCAGAGGAGAAGGGGAGTCAACATTTCAGGTTGGAATCTTCCATCAGGACTGGAGGAGAAGAGAGCTGAAAAATAAGTAGAGGGAGGGGATTGTGCCAGGGGGAAAGGTGGGAGGTGGTTGTGTTTGGTCAGTGGAAAAGGTGAGGCGGATAGGAAGGAAGGAACATGGACAGGTAGAGTGAGGTTAAGAGGGCGTGGTGGAGAGGGAGGGCTGGGCCTGGGATGAGATGAGGGTTAGGGAGATTTGGAAGCTGGTGAATTCTATGTTAAGACCATATGGTTGTATGCTCCTGAGGTGGAAGATGAGGTGTTCTTCCTCCAGTTTGCATGTGGCCTTGTGGTAGAGGAGGCTCAGGATGGACATATTGTTGGGGGAGTGGGAGGGAGAGTTGTATTGGCTGGCAACCCCATAAATGTTCCCTGAACCGTTTCCTGACTTTGTGCTCGGTCTCTCCGATATAGACGACAACACATCGGGAGCAACAGATGCGATGAATCAAGTTAGAGGAAATGCAGGTGAATCTCTGCCGAACTTGGAATAATTCTTTGGAGCCTTGGATAGAGGTGAGAGGGAGGTGTGGGGGGCAGGGTTTGCACATCCTGTGGCTGCAGGGGATGGTTGCAGGTATGGAGGTGGGGTTGGTGGGGAATGTGGACCTAACGAGGGAGTTGTGGAGGGAGCAATCCTTACGAAAAGCAGACAAGGATGGGGAGGGAGACATCATTTCGATGGTGGGTCAGACTGCAAGTGGCGGAAGTGATGGAAGATGATGTATTGGAATTGGAGATTTGTGGGATGGAATGTGAAAATCAGGGGGACTGTATCCTTGTTGTGGTTGGGGAAGGAGGTGTTTGTTTGAGGGAAGAGGTGCAGGAAATGGAGAATTGGTTGAGGGAAATGTGTGATTAATCACAGGGGAGGGGAAATTGCATATCTTGAAGTAGGAGGACATCTGGGATGTCCTGGAGTGGAATTGATTATCCTGGGAGCAAGTCCTGCAGAGGTGAAGGAATGGAGAGTATCGGATTGCGTTTCTGGGGGGCGGTTGGGAGGAGGTGTAATCAAGGTAGCTGTGGGAGTCGATGGGTTTGTAATAGGTGTCGGTGCTGAGTTGGTTGCTAAGGATGGAGATTAGATTAGGTTACATTAGATTACATTACAGTGTGGAAACAGGCCCTTCGGCCCAACAAGTCCACACCGACCCGCCGAAGCGAAACCCACCCCATACCCCTACATTTACCCCTTACCTAACATTACGGGCAATTTAGTATGGCCAATTCACCTGACCCTGCACATCTTTGGACTGTGGGAGGAAACCGGAGCACCCGGAGGAAACCCACGCAGACACGGGGAGAACGTGCAAACTCCACACAGTCAGTCGCCTGAGGCGGGAACTGAACCCGGGTCTCTGGCGCTGTGAAGCAGCAGTGCTAACCACTGTGCCACCGTGCCGCCCACTAATGGAGATGGAGAGGTCCAGGAAGGTAGGGAGGGATCAGAGATGGTCCAGGTGAATTTGAGGTCGAGGTGAAAGCATTTGACCAAATATAGAATCAAAGAGCCTGAGAAAAATTGGGGTCAATGGGAATCTAGGTAAAATCTTCACAGGTTTCTGTCATACTGAATACAATGCAAGATGCTCGTGGTTGTTGGAGACCAATCATTTCAGTCACAGTACATCACAGCAGGAGTTCCTCAGGATAGTGTCCCATGCCTGAGCATCTTCAGTTGTTCAGTTAATTAACCGTTCTTCCTTCATAAACAGTCTTTTAAGTACATCCTGGACTTTTGCGGTAATTTTTTGTGACACATGCACTAGAACACATTGATTCCCTTTGCGCCTTGAAATTCTGCAGACTTCCTCCATTTAAGTAACACTCTGCTGTTTCATTCTTTCTGCCAAAATTATCAACCTCACATTTTCCCAAATTATAAACCAGATATTTGCTCACTTATTCAACTTATTTATATCTGTTTGCAAATGCCATTTTTTTCTTGTTCACAACTTATTTTTAACCTATCTTTGGATTACCTTTAAATTTAGCTAGCAAGCCATTGGGGTGGCATGGTGGCTCAGTGGTGAGCACTGCTGCCTCACAGCACCAGGGTCCCAGGCTTGATTCAAGTCTCGGGTGACTGTCTGTGTGGAGTTTGCACATTCTCCCTGTGTCTGCGTGGGTTTCCTCCGGGTGCTCCGGTTTTCTCCTACACTCCAAACATGTGCAGGTCAGGTGAATTGGCCATGCTAAATTGCCCGTAGTGTTAGGTGCAGTAGTCAGAGGGAAATGGGTCTGGGTGGGTTACTCTTCAGAGGGTCAGTGTGGACTGGTTGGCCCGAAGGGCCTGTTTCCACACTATAGGGAATCTAATCTAATCTCCTCATCTAAGGCATAGATGTAAATGAGAAAAAGACCTATTTGGAATCCCACTCATCACATCCTGCCAATCAAGCAAAGATCCACTTACGCATACCTTGTTTTCTGACAGCCAGCCAGTCTTCTATTCCTTCAAGTGTTACCTGATATGGTGGGCTTTTATCTTCTGCAATCACCTTAGATGTAATGCTTTATCAAATACCTTCCAAGTATAATAGGTCTCAAGGCTCCTTTCATGCACAGCACACGTTACAACTTCAAACAAATGTAATAAGTTAACTAACCATGATTTCCCTTTCACAAAATCACAGCTGACTCTGCCTAATTTCCTTGACTTTTTTGAAGCACCCAGTTATAAACTCCTTTGTGATGGATTTTAATACCTTTCCCCCACACACATCAATCTAATTGGACTAAGATTTCCTGTTTCCAATCACCTTCCCCTTTTGAATAGAACGGTTCAATTTTCTACTTTCTAGTCTTATTAAACTTTTCCTGGCTAATAGGAATTGTGGAAAATTAATATCAACTCATCTGCTATCTCATTAGCAACCTCTTGTCAAGGATGAAATCCATCTGGATACAAAGATTTATCAGTAGTTCCAGTAGTTTGTTTAGTACTGATTTGTTTGTGATTGTAAGTTAGTCATGGAGTTATTGAGTTGTACAGCATGGAAACAGATCTTTCAGTCCAACTCGTCCATGCCAACCAGATATCCTAAATTAATCTAGTCCCATTTGCCAGCACTTGGTCCATATCCCTCTAAACACTTCCTATTCATATACCCATCCAGATACCTCTTAGCTGTTGTACCTGTACCAGCCTCCACCATTTCCTCTGGCAGTTCATTCTATACATGCACGACCCTCTGCATGAAAACGTTGATCCTTAATTCCCTTTTGAATCTTTCTCCACTCACCTTAAACCAATGCCCTCTAGTTCTGGACCCCCACCCAGAGAAAAAGACCTTGGCTATTCACCCTATCCGTGCCCCTCATGATTTTATAAAAATCTGTAAGGGTCACTCCTCATCCTCTGATACTCCATGGAAAAAAGCTCCAGCCTATTTAGCCTTTCTCTGTAGCTAAAAACCTCCAAACCCTGGCAACATCCTTGTAAATCTTTTCTGCACTCTTTCAAGTTTTATGACATTCTTCCCATAGCAGGGAGACCAGAATTAAGCATAGTATTCCAAAAGTGGCCTAACCAATGCCCTGTACAGCCATAACATGAGTTCCTCTTTCCCTTCCACCTTCAGATTTACAGCTATCTCTGGAAAGTATTTTGTATCCTCAATAGTGAAGAAAAGTATTCTATTTATTTATTTAATCTGTCATCATCTTATTATCTGTTATTAACTTGCAATTCTCACTCTCTGGAGCACCAGCACTCATTATGTTTACTCATTTCCTTTTGAAATATTTATCGAAACTCTTGCTACTCATTTTTGCATTTCCAGTTAGCTTGCTCTTATACTCTAATTTCTTCTTTCTGCATAAATATTTAGTAACTCTCTGTCATTTCATATGTTCTTCTCAGATTAGATTACATTACAGCGTGGAAACAGGCCCTTCGGCCCAACAAGTCCACACCGATCCGCCGAAGCGAAACCCACCCACACCCCTACACTTACCCCTTACCTAACACTACAGGCAATTTAGTATGGCCAATTCACCTGGCCCTGCACATCTTTGGACTGTGGGAGGAAACCGGAGCACCTGGAGGAAACCCACACAGACACGGGGAGAACGTGCAAACTCCACACAGTCAGTCAGTCACCTGAAGTGGGAATTGAACGCGGGTCTCTGACGCTGTGAGGCAGCAGTGCTAACCACTGTGCCATCGTGCCGCCCCACCCTGGCAACACCCAGGATGTTCTAACCAATCATTTGATCCGACATTTAAGGTTGATGCTTTCACTAACTTCTTTGGTTAATGACAGATGGTGGGTCATTCCTGTAGAATATTTCCTTGTTCTTATTCTGAGTATTTTCAAATATCTGCTTACATGTCTGCCACTGCATTTTGATTGTTCTATCCTTTATCCTGGCATACTGATTTGCCTCAACTAGCTTTGCTTTCACTCCACAAAATTATGCTTATTGAAGTTTAAAATACCAGACTTTAACCATGTTTTCCTTTCAAAAGGGATGTAAAATTTAATTGTATTTTAGTTACTGCCACTTCGGGGTGCCTTTACTCTGAGATCATTAATGAATCCTGTCACATTACGCAATTCCGAGTCCAACACAAAATGTTCTCTGCTCATTTCCAGATCATGCTGCTCCAAGAAACTATTAAGAAAACATTCTATGATCCAACATTCTCCTTGTCCAAGTTATCATCCATCAATCTATTTTTTCCAGTTTATGTGTAAATTAAATTTGTCCATGGTTAGTGCACTACCATTATCACAAACACTTAATATTTCTTTCTGTGTATTTGCAGCTTGAAAAATATTCAAGAAGGCAAGTTGTTGGAGGGAATCCTGGGGGACAGGATGTACATGTATTTGGAAAGGCAAGGACTGATAAGGGATAGTCAACATGGCTTTGTGCGTGGGAAATCATGTCTCACAAACTTGATTGAGTTTTTTGAGGAAGTAACAAAGAGGATTGATGAGAGCAGAGTGGTAGATGTGATCTATATGGACTTCAGTAAGGCGTTCGACAAGGTTCCCCATGGGAGACTGATTAGCAAGGTTAGGTCTCATGGAATACAGGGAGAACTAGCCATTTGGATACAGAACTGGCTCAAAGGTAGAAGACAGAGGGTGGTGGTGGAGGGTTGTTTTTCAGACTGGAGGCCTGTGACCAGTGGAGTGCCACGAGGATCGGTGCTGGGTTCTTTACTTTTTGTCATTTACATAAATGATTTGGATACGAGCATAAGAGGTACAGTTAGTAAGTTTGCAGATGACACCAAAATTGGAGGTGTAGTGGACAGTGAAGAGGGTTACCTCAGATTACAACAGGATTTTGACCAGATGCGCCAATGGGCTGAGAAGTGGCAGATGGAGTTTAATTCAGATAAATGTGAGGTGCTGCATTTTGGGAAAGCAAATCTTAGCAGGACTTATACACTTAATGGTAAGGTCCTAGGGAGTGTTGCTAAATTAAGAGACTTTGGAGTACAGGTTCATAGTTCCTTAAAGTGGAGTCACAGGTAGATAGGATAGTGAAGAAGGTGTTTGGTAAGCTTTCCATTATTGGTCAGAGTATTGAGTACAGGAGTTGGGAGGTCATGTTGCGGCTTTACAGGACATTGGTTAGGCCACTGTTGGAATATTGCATGCAATTCTGGTCTCCTTCCTATCAGAAAGATGTTGTGAAATTTGAAAGGGTTCAGAAAAGATTTACAAGGATGTTGCCAGGGTTGGAGGGTTTGAGCTACAGGGAGAGGCTGAACAGGCTGAGGGGTGATCTTATAGAAGTTTACAAAATTATGAGGGGCATGGATAGGGTAAATAGGCAAAGTCTTTTCCCTGGAGTCAGAGAGTCCAGAACTAGAGGGCATAGGTTTAGGGTGAGAGGGGAAAGATATAAAAGACACCTAAGGGGCAACTTTTTCACACAGAGGGTGGTACAGGTATGGAATGAGCTGCCAGAGGAAGTGGTGGAGGCTGGTACAATTGCAACATTTAAGAGGCATTTGGATGGGTATATGAATAGGAAGGGTTTGGAGGGATATGGGCCGTGTGCTAGCAAATGGGACTAAATTGGGTTGGGATTTCTGGTCGGCATGGACGGGTTGGTCTGAAGGGTCTGTTTCCATGCTGTTCATCTCTATGGCTCTATGACTCAATAACATCTAGGACAACATAGCCAATTTGATTGGCACCCAATCCACCATCCATTTCATAACATAACTGTACGTCCCATCAACAGGATGCACTGCAGCAGCTCACCTCAACTTCTTCAACAACACTTTCCAAACCCATAACCTTTACCTAGAAGGGTCAGGGCAGTGATGTAATGAGAACACCATCACCTGCAGGTTTCCGTCCAAGCCACACACTTTCCCAACTTGAAACAATACTGCATTCTTTCTGTGCTGGGAAGTCAAAATCCTGCAACTCCCTTGTTAATGCTACAGGGGATGTACAAACCCGATAAGGATTGCAGCAATTAAAGAAAGCAGTTCACCACCACCTTCTCAAATGCAATTAGTGATGGTGAATAAATACTGGCCTAGCAAGTGAAGCTCACATCTTATGAACACATTTTTAAAATATTTTGTGGCATCTATATCACTATTTGCTTGATTTTGTTTTGTCTGCCGTGATTCAGATGTCATGAAGCACCTTGCAACTGGCAAAGGACCTCTGTCTGAAGAGTATAGAGAAACACAGCAGTTCATTTCCACTCAAGTTTCCATTAAACAGCAATGAGATAAATTACAACATATTTTGCCTTCTCATGTTGTTGCAGATAAACATAGGAGAACTCTCTGTTCTTCAAGTAACAGTATGGATTTATTTATATTAATCTGAGAAAACATGTTTCGTATCTCATCTGAATGATGGCACATTGAATTGTGCAACACTCCTTGTAGCATCATATTAAGTAGTGATGAAGTAATGAGCTATTTTCAAGATCAGGTTTTGTGTTAATATGCTTCATGAACTAATATGCAACTATCCATTCTTTACCAATAGAAAGAAAGAAGTTGTGTTTTTAATAGCACCATTCTCAGACTGAAGGCCTGTGACCAGTGGAGTGCCACAAGGATCGATACTGGGTCCACTACTTTTTACCATTTATATAAATTATTTCAATGTGAACATAGGCGATATAGTTAGTAAGTTTGCAGATTACACCAAAATTGGAGGTGTAGTGGATAGCAAAGAAGGTTACCTCAGATTACAAAGGGATCTTGATCAGATGGGCCAATGGGCTGAGGAGTGGCAGATGGAGTTTAATTTAGATAAATGCGAGGTGCTGCATTTTGGAAAAGCAAATCAGAGCAGGACTTATACACTTAATGGTAAGGTCCTAGGGAGTGTTGCTGAACAAGGATACCTTGGAGTGCAGGTTCATAGTTCCTTGAAAATGGAGTCGCAAGTAGATAGGAAAGTGAAGATGGTGTTTGGTATGCTTTCCTTTATTGGTCAGAGTATTGAGTATAGGAGCTGGGAGGTCTTGTTGTGGCTGTACAGGACATTGGTTAGGCCACTTTTGGAATTTTGCATGTGATTCTGGTCTCCTTCCTAACAGAAGGATGTTGTGAAACTTGAAAGGGTTCAGAAACAATTTACAAGGAGGTTGCCAGGGTTGGAGGATTTGAGCTACAGGGAGAGGTTGAATAGGCTAGGATCATTTTCCCTGGAGCGTTGGAAGCTGAGGGGTGACCTTATAGAGATTTAAAAAACCATGAGGGGCATTGATAGGACAAATAGACAAAGTCTTTCCCCTGGGGAGGGGGAGTCCAGAACTCGAGGGCATAGGTTTAGGGTGAGAGGGGAAAGATATAAAAGGGAACTTAGGGGCAACGTTTTCATGCAGAGGGTGGTACGTGTATGGAATGAGCTGCCAGAGGAAGTGATGGAGGCTGGTACAATTGCAGCATTTAAAAGGTATCTGGATGGGTATATGAATAGGAAGGGTTTAGAGGGTTATGCGTCAAGTGCTGGCAAGTGGGACTAGATTAGGTTGGGATATATGGTCGGCATGGACAAGCTGGACCAAAGGGTCTGATTCTGTTCTGTATACCTCTATGACTCTATTCACAATATGAAGATGTCCCCTATTGTTTTGTCGTACATGAAGTGGTCACTGTTGCCATGCAGAGGAATGCAGCAGTCAATCTGTGCATAACAAGCTTGTACAAATAACAAAGTAATAATGACAAGATCATCTATTTATGATGTTGTTTGAGAATTAAGTATTGTTCTTGCTGTTCTTTGAAATAGTACTGTAGGATCTTTCACCAGGCAACCAATCAGAATGTTGCATGGCCCCACAAATAACAATAAAGTCATGACCAGATAATCTGTTTCAATTATGTTTCTTAATGAAGAAGTATTTACCAAAAACAATGAGGAGAATATCACTAATCACATTCAAATAATACATATGATCTATTTATAAATATCAATCAGGGTATATGGGAATCTATTTATTAATAGGAGTACAGAGGAATCAGTTAATCTCATTTAAAATAAAAATACCTCCAACAGTACAGTAACACCTCAGCACTGAGCAATAGTGTCAACCTATAGAATGTGTCAGATTCTCCGTAGGTGAACCCTGAAGTCTTTTGACTCAGGAGCAAATGTTTCCACTGTGCCAAAAAAAACAAAGCTCTGATTAGATAAAAACTGAAGAACACAACGAAGGTCATGAAGGGATCGAGAATGAGAATGAAAACAGTTAGTCAAAAAAGCAAAAGCAGCATGAGAATAAATGTTTATTTGCAGTGAGTGATTAAGGACTGGAAATCACTGCTTCACCGTATGGTCGAGGTAATTCAAGTTTAAAAAAAGTGGAAAGGAAATTAGGCTGTTATCTGTTAAGGAAAATGTGCAGAATTAGCAGAAAAGATGGTAAAATGATATCAGGTGAATTGTTCATTCAGTGAAGTGAACAGGCGGAAACACACTGGCCTGAAAGGCCTACTTTTTCATTGTAATAAATCTGTGATTTTGTGTTCTCTGTTGCTGCACTTCCAATCACCTCAAGTCCAATAATATTTTGATTAGTTAAGGTCTTGTAAAGGATCTATTTTCCATTGTACTTTATGCTTTTATTTCTACTTAAATTCTGCTAGTAAAGTACCACAGTGCCAGGAACCTGGGTTCGATTCCAGCCTCGGGTGACTGTCTGTGTGGAGTTTGCACATTCTCCCTGTGTCTGCATGGGTTTTCTCTGGGTACTCCTGTTTCCTCTCACAATCTAAAGATGTGCAGGTTAGATGAGTTGGCCATGGTAAATTACCCATTGGTCAGGGGTAAATATCAGGTAGTAGGGGAATGGGTCTGGGTCTTCGGAGGGTCAATGTTTTCCTGTTTGTGAAGGACCTGTTTGCACACCGTAGAGATTCTATGATCCAATGTTAAAATGAGCTTCACTTCTGTGAATCAGTAAAGATCAAATGTGAAAAATATCGTCGCTGGACTTCTTTTCAATAAATCTTCCACAAAGAATCCAAATCTGCAGAGACCTGTATTAAAATAGAACAGTTTGTTATCCAATTTGTGTAAAAAGAACAAAAAATTCTTTTTTTATGACCTGACTCATCATTGCAAATGGCTGTTATTGTAGAGGTTTTGGAATAAAATTTACAGCCCTTTGAAACTTGATAATATTCCAGACTTCATGAAATATGTGAACATGACATAGAGAATGGATTTATTTTCGACAAATTGAAGATAACACCTTTGGTCTTGAAGTGATATTCCTGTCAAAATGTATCAACTTCTAATATGCAGTTGTTTATTAAATTATTCAATATATTGTAAGATCTCAGATCACAGTAAGAAGTACATATACAGAACAATTATTCTGAAAATGTAATCAATGTTAAAAGCTCCATTTAATCTGGAGCTGTAAGTACTTATTTTCTTGAAATCTGTCCACTTTTAAATATTGGGTTATCAGTGGAGACCATGTTGGGAGTAATTACAATTCAGTTGGATGTAATGTGGAGATGCCAGTGACAGGGAAAGTGAGGACTGCAGATGCTGGAGACCAGAGTTGAAAAGTGTGGTGCTGGAAAAGTGCAGCAGGCCAGGCAGCATCCGAGGAGCAGGAGAATCGACGTTTCGGGCATAAGCCCTTCTTCAGGAATGAGGTGTGCCAAGCAGGCTGAGATAAAAGGTGTGTGGGAGGGGGGGGGGATTTGTGGGAGGGGCTCTGGGAATACGATAGGTGGAAGGAGGTGAGGGTGAGGGTGAGGGTGATAGGCCGGAGAGTTTCCTCATTTCCCCTCCCCCCACCTTATCTCAGTCCAACCCCCGGATTCAGCGCCACCCTCTTGACCTGCAATCTTCTTCCCGACCTCTCCGCCCCCACCCCCTCTCCGGCCTATCACCCTCACCCTCACCTCCTTCCACCTATCGTATTCCCAGCGCCCCTCCCCCAAATTCCCTACCCCCTACCTTTTATCTCAGCCCGCTTAGCACACCAACCTCATTCCTGAAGAAGGGCTTATGCCCAAAACGTCGATTCTCCTGCTCCTCGGATGCTGCCTGGACTGCTGCGCTTTTCAAGCACCACACGTTTCAACAGATGCCAGTGATGGACTGGAATGGAAAAATTCAGAAGTCACATGATACCAGGTTCTCGTTCAACAGGTTGATGTGAAATCACTACCTTTTGGAGTGCTTTTCACCTGGCGAAGGGGCTCCAAAAGCTTAAGATTTCAAATAAACCTGTTGAATAGTTAGATGTAGGATGAGAAAGGGGAAAAGAAAAACCAGGGTAAACTGAGAAAAACCTATTCTGGATGAGGCGAAATGTAATTTAACCAAATATGGACTGGAAACAGCTTTTTGACAGTAAATCAGCGTCAGAGCAGCAGGAAGCATTAAGAAAGGAGATGGCGAGAGTTCAGAACAAATGTATTCACAGAATAAAAAAGGGATTGGACATTCAAGGCTAAGGCCCCTTTGATGTCAAAGAGCATTCAGGGTAGGATAAGGTAAAGAAGGAAAGCTTGTGGCAGGTGCTGAAGCTTCACATGCAGAGAATATAAAGGGATATAGGAAGTGCAGGGATGAAATTAAAAAGGAAACTAGGAAATCTAGGAGAAGGCATGGTAAGAATATTGACAAGAGAAGTCAAGAGAAAGGCAAAGACATTATTTACGTGCATAAAAACCAATTGCACAGGAAAGAGTAGAGTTTTACAATTTGTAATTGTAAGCAAAATGAAAGCACAAATTATTGATTTTTAATGAATACTTTATCTTTACAAAAGAGAGTGACAACACAGTTATTGGAAGACAACGGTGAAATATCGGGTGATAAATATTGTGAGAGAAGAAATATTAATGAGTTTAATGGCTTTGAAAACAGAATGAAATGCTAAGAAGGGAAGAAAAGGAATAGCAAAGCATCACTTTCTAATCCTGTCTAGTTTACAGATACAGTGCGGTTTAGTGCTGCAGGTATGCCAAATAATTATTTTCTACCTTTTATAGAAGGATAGTTACGGCTTTGTAACAAGACTTCCAGCAGCAGGTGTTGAGCATTACCTGAGAAAGGGAACTATACATTTGTCCAGGATCAACTGGCAGCAACAGTCAGGAAAGGCAGCTGGAGCAGTTGAACAGACTCTTTTTGGAAGTAAAGGGTGTCTTTGGAGGGGAGAAGACTAATGGGAAAGGGGAGCAGACAGATAAAGGATTTCTCCTCCGAATGTAATTGATGCAGTCATTTCATGTATATTGTGTAAAGACTTTGTTGCTTTGCCTTAATTTATCTTCCTGTTAGACGCCAGTGGAATAAAGAATTCGTGCTTTGGAATCTTTGGGTCATCAACATGTTCAAACCATATGTTATACCTGTCACTACAATATGTTTTTGGCACATTAATGCTTATGCTCATTTATCTATGTAATGGTTAACAGGTCAGTTTGGTAGCTCATAGCCGATGATGTTATCAGTTGAAGCGATTATTCAGGTCCTTTTAGAAGTTGAGGTACATTAAGTTTGAGTCAATGATAAAATTAATTGCCAGTCATAAAGATATTTTGCTTCGTCCTTCAACTCACAACCAGATAAGTAGCTGTTGGGCCAGTAAATCCATAATCCATGTCAGACAACAAGAGCTCATCTGTGGCAGTGCTCTGAGATGTTGAATTCAGGAAAATTATCTTGAGTAAAAGCCTTAAAATCTAATAGTGATTGGTAACAACAAATCTTTGTAAAGCAGAAAATTTCAGTTTCACAACATGCTTACCCTTCCAGTCTGTTCATTACAGTGTGCTGTAATTCAATTACTAATTCTTGTGGTCTCAGGTTTATCCATATTTAACTGCAGGGACTGAGATTTTTCTGTGACAAAGCTCCCTAGATGTATGCATGTGGCCAGATGCAGGATTAACCGTATCCCTCCAAGGCAGTACTAGTTACTCACAAATCTCGCAACATCGCCAGGAGCACTTCTTTTCATAGCTCCTTATTGCATACAGTTCACATTCCTGTCCTTGTAATAAAAGTCAACATGAAGTGTCAGCAAATTAAGATTTAACTAAGTTATGAAGATAAAATCTCCAAAGCTAATACATGCATGTGATAACTTGACAGTATCCATTATACATTTGCATGCACAATTGTATGAATATGTGTGAGTGATCATGGTAACCACAGAGTCTTTTGATGCCGAAGTCTAGGAAAGTCACTCACTTATACTGGTGTTAAACATAAACAATAATGTAGACCAAGTTAGTCAATGGCCATTTTCTACGTTGTAGGTTCTCTGTCATTTTAATTTAAATGCAGTTGATTATTTTGCAGGGAATAATGTTATCCCATACTTTAAAAAAATGTTCTTTTAAAAGTTGTAATTATTGTCTTCAATCATGCCTAAAACAAGGCATGCAAAAAAAGCTGTGTGTAATGAAATGAAATAAAACAAACCTGTCAGATCTTGAGTGAGAAAATAATGGTTTCAGATCTCCAGTGATGTCATATGTCACTATCTTGAAGGCTGCATAAAGAAAAAGGAACAGTAATTTTAAACAAGTTTCTCCTAGTGTTTATTTTGTGGAAATTGTGCAATATTAATTGTGCATAAGAAATAATTATCCCATAATTATTTCTTAATACCTTAATAAAATATGAATCATAATTTATCCAATAGTTAAAATGTTTTAATTAGCACTGCATTATCAAATAATATGCAAAATTAAGCATTCCACTGAAGTAGTGTAATAATAACACATAGATTTCCTCACACATTCTCCTTAATCACTGACAGAAATGATTCATTGTAAGGCATAGGCTAGAAACTTTCAGCAAATTGGAAACACAAACCTATCAGCATAAGATTTTAATCACAAAATTAAAACAAATCCCCATTCAATCTATACTCCACTGTGTAGAAGAAAAAGCAATCCTGTTAATCAATGGACCATGAAACATTAAGGCACAAAGTTGTTCCTGGCTATTCTGACAAATGGAGCAAATAGGGCGCTCCCATCTCTGTAACAGTGAATCACGTTTGTTAAGTTCAGTGAATGAGAGCTGTTCCAATCAGTGTAGCAAAGTATAAACACATATTTTGCAAATATATTTATAAAGTAACTAAATATAGCAACAACAGAAATACGTTGCTATAAGTAGGTGAGAAGCAAGAATCTATTTCTCCTCATTTTTGCCCCCCCAGGTTGGTCATTACAAATACCTTTTCTTCTTTTTAACATACAGCTGTCACACTTAAATTCAAACATTGTTCACTGGAAAATGAAAGAGGGAAATACCCAAGTTTTCTTGAGTGAAAGGAAAAAAATTTATGACTTACTAACTCTGAGAAACCATAACAAAAATACAACATCAAGCACACACACTAATACAGCTAATTAATTTAAAATAAAGTGTGTGACACAAATGGGAATATATGTTTTTGCAGTTTGAAAGTCCTAAGAATCCTTGAAATGTTAGAAGCTGAAACCACTGCTGTTTATTTGTGGAGTGATATCTACAGCAGTGACAGATTATGTACATAGCCTTAGGGTCTCGGTGAATAGCAGGTTTTCCAATGTGTTTTCTTTCACCAGGTGTTGTATTCTAAGATTATGAAAGGTGCAGAAAGAGAGAGAGAGAGAAAGTTGCAGCTCTTGTCAAAGACATTTTTCCTTCTCTTTGCTCTTCTGCTTAAAAGCTGCTGTTGTAGTATAGTTCAATGAATGTTCTGCAACCGAGCACTATTGTCTTACCAAACTAGCTAACTGGCAGATAAGCCTTTCATCTTCCAATATATGGAATTATCATATAAGGATAAATTTACAAAGGTGTGAATTTCTTGATGTTGGTTCATTTATCAATATCTTTAGATAAAAATGGTTATTTCAATGCAGTTGGCTTCATTTAATCCACGAGACTCCTGAAGCTTGCCTCAATCTGTGGCCAAGTGACTACTGCAGACATTTAGGTCCATGTACCTTCCTTTGCAGAAATGATTTTAGTCCGTGAATTGTCTCAGGTATAGCAATTAGATGAGTGAAAGTTATCCATTTTTGCCACATCCATAACGATGTTCACAGAGTTGGTTGGCTGTAGAACTGCATTGACTGAAGTCTGAGGCATATTCAAAGCACTTGCTATTGCCAATCCCCAGCCACCTGGCATCCTATTTGCCTGGCACCATATTCAGCTGGCACCCTAAACCCACACTTACCTTACACACTTGCCCTTTCACAGCAGCTATCAAGTGTCTGGCTGTGCTCCTGGACATTTAGATCTCCGAGCATGGTATGCTGACTGCTGTAAAAGGGGGCATGGATTGACTTCCCCAACTATCCTATGCTGCAGGTGAACTATGTTCATTTCAGTCACATCTGCATTTTTGAAGCTGCTGAAGTCAGAATTCCAGAAACAAACAGAGGATAACAAAGAAAGAAATAAGGAAGGAGAGGATCAAATATGAAGGTAGGCTAGCCAGTAATATTAGAAATGATAGTAAAAGTTTTTTTCAATACATAAGAAACAAACGACTAGCAAAAGTAGACATTGCGCCACTTCAAACTGATGCTGGAAGCCTAGTGATGGGAGATAAGGAAATAGCAGGAGAACTTAATAATTACTTTGCATCAGTCTTCACAGTGGAAGACATGAGTAATATCCCAACAATTAAAGGGAGTCAGGGGGCTGAGTTGAGTAGGGTTGCAATTACAAAAGAGAAAGTGCTAGAAAAGCTAAAATGTCTTAAAATTGATAAATCTCCTGGCCCCGATGGGCTACATCCTAGAGTTCCGAGGGAGGTGGCTGAGGAAATAACGGAGGCGTTGGTGAGATCTTTCAAAAGTCACTGGAGTCAGGGAAAGTCCCGGATGATTGGAAGATCGCTGTTGTAACCCCCTTGATCAAGAATGGATCAATACAAAAGATGGAAAATTATAGGCCAATTAGCCTAACCTCGGTTGTTGGTAAAATTCTAGAATCCATCATTAAGGATGAGGTTTCTAAATTCTTGGAAGAGCAGGGTCGGATTAGAACAAGTCAACATGGATTTAGTAAGGGGAGATCATGCCTGACAAACCTGTTGGAGTTCTTTGAAAAGGTGACAAGTAGGTTAGACCGGGGAAACCCAGTGGATGTGGTCTACCTAGACTTCCAAAAGACCTTTGATAAGGTGCTACACGGGAGGTTGCTGAGCAAGGTGAGGGCCCATGGTGTTCTAGGTGAGCTACTTGTATGGATTGAGGATTGGCTGTCTGACAGAAGGCAGAGAGTTGGGATAAAAGGTTCTTTTTCGGAATGGCAGCTGGTGACAAGCGGTGTCCCGCAGGGTTCAGTGTTGGGCCTGCAGCTGTTCACATTATATATTAATGATCTGGATGAATGGACTGGGGGCATTCTAGCGAAGTTTGCCGATGATACAAAGTTAGGTGGACTGGCAGGTAGTACTGAGGAAGTGGGAAGGCTGCAGAAGGATCTAGACAGTTTGGAAGAGTGGTCCAGGAAATGTGAGCAAATGCAAATCTTGCATTTTGGAAAAAAGAATACAAGCATGGACTACTTTCTAAATGGTGAGAAAATTCATAAAGCCAAAGTACAGAGGGATCTGGGAGTGCTAGTTGAGGATTCTCTAAAGGTAAACATGCAGGTTGAGTCCATGATTAAGAAAGCGAATGCAATGTTGTCAATTATCTCAAGAGGGTTGGAATATAAAAGCACCGTTGTGCTAATGAGACTTTATAAAGCTCTGGTTAGGCCCCATTTGGTGTACTGTGTCCAGTTTTGGTCCCCACACCTCAGGAAGGACATACTGGCACTGGACCGTGTGATCCCTGGAATGGTTGATCTAACATATGAGGAACGGCTGAGGATCCTGGGATTGTATTCATTGGAGTTTAGAAGATTAAGGGGAGATCTAATAGAAACTTACAAGATAATACCTGGCTTGGAGAGGGTGGACACTAGGAAATTGTTTCCGTTAGGCGAGGAGACTAGGACCCATGGACACAGCCTTAGAATTAGAGGGGGTAAATTCAGAACAGAAATGCGGAGACATTTCTTCAGCCAGAGAGTGGTGGGCCTGTGGAATTCATTGCCGCAGAGTGCAGTGGAGGCTGGGATGCTAAATGTCTTCAAGGCAGAAATTGATAAATTCTTGATGTCACAAGGAATTAAGGGCTACGGGGAGAATGCGGGTAAGTGGAGTTGAAATGCCCATCAGCCATGATTGAATGGCGGAGTGGACCCGATGGGCCGAATGGCCTTGCTTCCGCTCTTAGGTCTTATGGTCTTATGGTCTAAACACAGAGCTTGTTACACACAGGGAAAAGAAATTGGAACAGAGTAGCAATCTGACTGCGTCACTCTTCGGAATATCCAGGACATCCTTACAACACGCACTCTGTTATGACCCCTCAGGAATCTTATATGTTTCAATCAAACCATTACGCTTGTAAAACTTTGAGGAGGAATCTTGGCATGGCCCCCCTCTCACCACAAACAGACAACTTCCATTTCATTTTATTGTTTAAATATCTGCCAAATGCCTGAGCTGTGATCGTAGTAGCGGATTCCCATGGACATGTTTAAATGAAGTGAACTCTCCAGTCATGTGAAATTTGCCTGGTTCAGCAATAGAGGTCATGTGTTTGTATCATTGCTTTTCCATACAGAGTTTAGGCCTGTTTTTTCTCAATCTCATCTAAACTGATAATACAGTAGGTATGAGAGCGCTTTATTGTCAATGCTATTATCTTTCATGTTAAACAAATGGTCTATCTATGTATCCAGATAGACTTGCAAGTTCCAATGACTGAGATGTTTCACTTGCATTATTGTAACCTAATCTAATCTCTTGATAATATCATTTATAAAAAATAAATTAATTGCTCTGTTAAAGGACACTAATTGGCTGTAGAATGTTCTGGGGTATCCTAAAGTCATGAAAGGCATCTGTTAATCTGGATCTTTCTAGTTTTCAGCTGTATGAAACAGGGTGGATAGGAGAGGATCTCTCTAATACCTTTCCGCTATCGTGGGCTACGTATGTTCAGCTTACATGTTGTTTTATGGTGAGATTTATTCTATAATAAAACTATATTTGTATTTTTAAAGAAAAGATTGACAATTTTCTTCCGGTAGTTTTTACAGAGGAAATCTTTCTCCATGGTTGTCAAAGTATTCACAGACACTAACTTCAATGTTTAATTTAAGACAAGCACTAGAACAATATTTAATTAACAGATGAAGAGAAACAGACTTCCGTACTTAATCTTAATTGACACTCCTTGTGCAGAATGTTTTACAAGTACTTCAGAATGTCAGGATTTATAATCATCAACAATGTGGAGTAGACAACTCTGCTGATACCTTTGACCATCCTTTAAGCTATAAAAGCTGTTATCCTTGTGAGGCTTCTGTTTCTGGGCATGTTTTCTGTTGGGAGGGTACGGGTTTGGCCTGAAAGAAATAAGACTGTTAAGTTACATTGTGTACTAGTCCAAGTATTCTGGTCTGAAAGCTGGACTTTATTTTAAATGCTTACATTTCTAAAAATTCTGCTTTTACACTATTACTCTTTGATAATTCTGTTACTAATATTCTCAAGTAATTTATTTCATGTTTGACTTCTTCCTGGAATGATTTTGTCAATGAAACTCCTTTGCATTTGCCTAATTAATGACTTTTGATACTCGCAAAAGTATTCTGAGATTTTATTCCCTAGATTTTATTCACTCATTGCTCGATTACTGTAGCTGAAACCTTTAGCACTTGGAAACTGTAAATGTTCTTGCAACTCTCATAGTCTGCTAAAATAAAGGGTTTTTTCAAGCCTATCGGGAAGATACACACATGGGAACTCTTTCAAAACCACTGTGTTCATTAAAAATTAGAGCTCCAGGAATAAAGATTGATTTCAATTAGAGTGGGTAATTTTGAGATAATGGCCTCGATGCTTTTACATTTTTGCAATAATAATGATGTGCTCCAGATTTTTAACAAGGAAATTCTAGCTACTTTCACTTCTTCTCAGCAGAAGAATAACCAGTTGTATACTCCTTTAACCTTGCTGCTGCCTCAACCTATTGCACATCATAACACAGATAATTCTAAACTGCAAAATTGCAGAGCCTGGAGGTAATGGCCCGAATCTTCTGATGGCCAGATAGTTATTGAACAATATGGACTGGAATTGCATGCTGGGACCCCAAGAAATCCAAACCACAGCAAACTTTATGGGAATTGCTGGGAAACTGAAGATTCCAATGGGAATTTCCCTTCTATCTGGAATCATCCACAAGAAACCATTAAAGGTGGAGAATTCAGCCTTAACAGAATGTTAAGTTAACAATGACACAGGAAAGGTTAGATAATTAAAAACCTACTTGAACTTCCGAGAAAGTCTTCAGCTGATTCCCAAATTTATCACATATCCCCACAACTATACTTCCCCTGAGCCCTTATACCTCACACACCCCTGACAACCCCCACTTCTGCCTTCACTGCTCGCTGGGAAAATAATTGCACAGACTAAGGTTCCTAGATGAGAAAAACCTGTCATGATCTCTCATTTAAATAGAACACCTATTATTTTCAACCAGTGTCCTTCAGTTCTAAGGTGTCCCATTAGGGAAATATCTAATTATATATGATGACTATTGGTGGCTGTGCCTTCAGGTTTCTAGTTCTCAAGCTCTGGAATTCCCTCCACAAACCTTTCTGTCTCTCTACTTTGTTCCCCTCCCTTAAGACACTGCGTAAAATATACTGATAACTTTTGGTTATTTGACTGAATATCTCCCATGCTGTTCGATATCTCACAATGTTTTATAATGCTCCTGTGAAGCATCTTGTGAAACAATCAAAATGTGCTGGAGGAACTCAACAACTCTGGCAATGTCTATGGAGAGAAAAACAGAGTTAATGTTTCAAGTCCAGTCTAACTTCTTCAGAACCTGCCTTTGGATGTTCTTTACTTTAAAATGTCAAGATGATTGTGTTGATTAATTCACCACATGGAATAATGACTTCTCTCTGCAGTCCTCACTGCAGCCCTACATCGCCCCATTCAGGTTTGGTGTACAAAATGGAAATTAAATACTTTGTTCTACCATTGCTCAAAATAAGCTGAAGTTCTTTTAACAGCGCAAAATTTCAGCAAATTCTGACCCAATACTTTTATGCCAGGTACTGTTGTCAAAACAATCAATGAATCATTTTTTATACATTCTATTACATAACAAGCTGACTGGTTTGAATTAATATTACAACTAATGGAATTCCATTGTCAGACCTCCTGATGTCCCATTTTTCTGGCATCCTTGCTACTTTATGGATTGCCATTTTCCAATTGTACTGCCAATGTTTCCAACTCAAATAAATACTTTGTATATGGTTGACCTCAATTTCTGCCCTCATTCTTCCAACCCAGAGCATGAGGCTGCTGAGATTAACTGATCATGATCCAGATGGAGCCATTTCAGACTTGCTGGTGCTGCCTGTTACAGTGCTAGTTATATTTTGGAAATATTGTACAATGTACATTCGAATATATTTTGATTGTTGTGGTGAGTATTAGTTTATTGCACATTGGGTTCATCTTGGAAATAGGAAAACTGTATACTAGATATGTATCATATGTAATGAAAATAATTAGAATTAGGAAAGTTAAAGCATATCTATCTACAACCAGTTATGTGTTTAATGCAGACATATGGATCTCCACTCCTCCATGTAATCAGTGGTTTATTATTTTGAAAAGCTCAACTGGGGTCCACAAGTCATTTCCAGCCAGTTAGAGTATGAATCCATTATGCCTGTACGCTTTTGTGTCTGACTTTCTAAACAACCCCTACCCTTAAAAATAAGTCATCTCCAATTCCATGTCTTTTATTTTTTACAAAGTTTATCATGCAGAAAATTATCAGTTGCCTTCTGATAATACTTGTAAGTAACAGCTATAGACATTGTCTTATCTATCATGTTAGCAACACCCTGAAAAAACCAACTAGGTTAGTCTGACATGATTCAATCATATAAATCCATGTCAGTTCTCTGTGATCAGTTTGTATCCATCTCACTGCTCATCTCACTCGACCATTAGTGATGGATATCTTCTGATTGTTGGTTGGACCACATTGAAACAGTGCAAACTTTCTAAACTTCAAATTATTCCGTGATCACCTTATGTTTTATACCTTGGCATTCCTGCTGTTTTATGCTTTCCATTTTCCAATTGATATTTCCTGTTTTATTAGGTATTATGCTGATTTTTTTTCCACAGAGGTAGAAAAGGCCCTGCAAGCCAATTTATGCTGGAACGTCAGTGCTGGTCGTAGAATGTCTTGCAACCCCCATGAGACCTGCTCTGGCAGTCATTGTATGGGCTTCACTGCTAATGCTTGCTGCTATACAGTGACAGCCATGCCCTCTTACTGATAGCATCTCAAGTACTCCTGCTGATAAGCAAGAAATACCCACATTAAATGAGCAATTTAATGCCCACACTATGGCAAGGTTAGTGGTGGGGGCATTTAGTCAGATTGAGGATGATAGGTTGGGACTCAGTTCCCTTCTCATTTACATGCTATTTCATTCTATGATGAGAAGGCATATGGACAGCTTTCCTGCCCGAGCATCAATTGTCATTATTAAGTGAGCAGTTGGTGCCAACTTCAGGGCCTCACCCCACAGCTGCTGGTATTTCCCCAGCATCAGGCTGAGGGCTCATAATACAAAGACCATGACAAACAATTCCTGCAGTGTTTCTCATCAGTTCACTGGACTCCAGTCATCCACTCAGTATGGTGGGGGTGCCCTCGCTGATAACCCCACCCCTAGCCATGCTGCCAATCTTACCCACCACCCACGAGCCCACCAAAGGACCAATGTAATTTCTTCATTCTCAAAGAGGAGGCCAGTATGAAACCATAAGCCAGTTAAATTAACATCTGTCATAGAGAGGATTTTATTAGTTATCATTAATTGCATTGTAGCAGAGTACTAAGAAAAATTCAAGTTCAGCATGCAGAGTGAAATTGTTTTCTGAAAGGGAAATCATGTTTAACCAATTTATTGGAGTTCTTTGAAGATTAGTATTTGTTGTGGATAAAGGGGAAATGAGGGGTGTACTGTATTTGAAATTCCAGCAGGTTATTGCAGAAAATAAAATCACATGGGGTAGGGCATGGCATTTTGATATGGATAGAAGTTTGGCTAATTAATAAGAAACAGAGGTAGACATCAATGGGTGACTTTCTGGTTAGCAGCATGTAACAAGTAACCTAGTTCAGTGCTGAGGCCGCAAAGTTTTACAATGTATATAAATGACTTGGTTGAACGGACCAAAAGTAAGAGTGCTAAATTTACTGAAAACCCAATGATAAGTAGGAATGTAAGTTGTGAAGAGGGCAAAGGGAAGCTACAAATGGTTACAAATAGATTAAGTGAATGGGCAAGGGTTCAACAAACGGAGTACAATGTGGGAAAATGTGAAATTGATCAATATGGCAGCGACAATAAAGCAGAAGCATATTAGCTTCACATTGAGAGATTGAAGAGCTATGAGGTGCAAAAGCATCAGGGTGTCCCAGTGCATAAATCACAAAGTTAGTATTCAGGTACAGCAAATAATTAAGAAAACTAATAGAATTGCATAATTTACAGTAGGGGGTGGAATTTAATGGAAAAATAGGGATGTATGTTTCAGTTAAAACACATCTAAAGTAATGTGTACACTCCTGGGAGGCAGCAGTGGTGGTAGCAAGTGGAGATCAGCAGCAGCAAGCACTCAGCTCCTCCTGAGTTTCCAGGCCATGGCTTGGCCCCGGGGCCTGCATGGAAATAAGATTTAAAGAAGACTCTATTTTCTGGACATTACTCATTCAGTTTGGCTTTGTTTCTTTTATTTCTGCTGGGTTGTTTATTCTGGTTTTGCAATCAAGTGTGTAACCAAGGTGGCACCGGAGTCTGATGACTTGTACACTTTTCGCTGTCCTCCTGTCTTCTTGGACTTGAGTTCACATGACAATAAAGTCTAATTCTAATTCAAGAGCAATGTAAATCCATTGGAAGCAATTCAGAGAGTGTTTATTAAATTAATACCTGAGGTGGCACTGACCTATTAATCCAGTAATCCACTAATTGACCCAAGTAATCTTCTGCAGACCCAGATTCAAATCCCACCATGCCAGGCAGTGGAAATTGAATTCAACAAAAATCCAGATTTGAGTGTCTAACGATGACCATGAAACCATTATTGATTGTCAGGAAAACAGTATACTCTGTTAAAACATCTGTTTCACTAATGTACTTCATGGAAGGAAACTGCAATCCTTACCTGGACTGGTCTACATGTGACTCCAGGCTCATAGTAATGTGTTTAACTCTTAACTGCCCTCCGGGCAATTAGATTAGATTACTTACAGTGTGGAAACAGGCCCTTCGGCCCAACAAGTCCACACCGACCCGCCGAAGCGCAACCCACCCAAATCCATTCCCCTACATTTACCCCTTCACCTAACACTACGGGCAATTTAGCACAGCCAATCCACCTAACCTGCACATATTTGGACTGTGGGAGGAAACCGGAGCACCAGGAGGAAACCCACACAGACACAGGGAGAATGTGCAAACTCCACAGAGAGAGACGCCTGAGGCAGGAATTGAACCCGGGTCTCTGGCGCTGTAAGGCAGCAGTGCTAACCACTGTGCCACTGTGCAGCCCTAAATTAGGGATTACAGTAGATGCTGGGTTAGCCAGTGATGCCCATATTCCATGAATTAATAAGAAAAATGGGTGGTTTTGCTTATGAAGAAAGATTGGACGGGCTAGACCTGTATTCACTGGAGTTTAGAACATTAAAAAGCGATTTGATTGATTCAAAAATATATAATCCTGAGGAGTCTTGACAGGATGGATGTGGAAATGATACTTCGTTTTGTTGGAGAATCTAGAACTAGGGGTCACTGTTTGAACTTAAGATCATTTATAACAGAGAAAAGGAGAAACTCCCTTCACAGAGAGTTGAGGGTCTTTAGGAACTCTCCTACTTAAAAGGCAGTTGAAATAGAAACTTTGAGTAGTTTTAAGGCAGAGATAAAGCGTTTCTTGATGAGCAAGAGAGCGAAAGGTTATTGGGTGTAGATGGGAATGTGGAGCAAACAGATGGACCGTAATCTTATTGAATGGCAGAACAGGCTCAAGGGGCCTAATTCTACACCTCATTCGTATATTCAGGATAACCCATCCTGCCGTCACTAACCTGGGAGTCTTGGATCTCAGGTGGATGTTGTATCAGCAGCACCACTGCCACCAAATGGTGAATAGAGCTGCCGACCTCTGATTGACTGATAGCTTGCGTTAGAATTTTGGTCCCAAGAACCTTGATCCTGCAAAAGATCCACTTATGTTCAGTTGAGTGCTCGTTTGGCACTCAGTTCAGTAAACCATCCCTAAAAGCAACAATATGAAGCTCACACTGGTTCCCAGCTGATGAGCAAGAATCCCATCACATGCTGATCATACTTTCCATATTGGAACATGGCCATTGTCCCTAACTGGATGGTCCTCCTGGAAGTGGTTAGTTTATTTGTTGCCTGAAGAAAACCTCGATCTTCCCACCATGGCCACTCAGGCATCCAACCTAGAAACTAGCCTAATGTTAGTTTGTAACCTATTAAGGAAATTTCAGTCCACTATGTTTGGAAGTAACAATTGCAGGTGCAGAGTGACTTAATCTTGTCGTTGTTAATAGTAATCCAATATATTTCAAGTCAGATAACTTGGCAATTACCTTTTGCAAAGTAAGTTAATCAAATACAACACTTTATTATGTATTTCAATGCCTGACATTCCAAATGAAATTCTTGCTCAATTCTTATGACAGTCTACTCAGCACTAGGACTTTGTCATGCTTTTTCCAACATATTTAATAGTTTTACATGTCCTAGCTTAACCATTTCAAATTATTAAAAGCATATTCATGTAGTTGGTCAAGTTAATTGTTCCATAAAAGATTTATTTGAAAATGGAAACTTGTTAATGACATGAAGTATGTTTGCAATGAGTAATCACCAGTTGGCAGGCAGAGATATAAAATTGGCACAACATGAAATTAATGATCTGCCTTATTTACTGGCTCATTTGTACATTTTGATTGAAATTGTAATTTAAAAATTGTTTAAAATATTTAAGCTGGATTTTGAACATGAGTTGCAGGTCCAAGATGTGAGAATTAGATGCATCAATTAGAAAACTGTGTATAAAAATAATTAGGAAACTGGCTATTTGATTCTCCTTTTCCATCATTATAAGCTCCTTTCCAATGCTAACACAAAATATTTTGGAAGAGTAATTGTTCTGCTTTAACTTGTTGTCTTGTACTTGATTGTAGTTACATACAGAATCAGAATTGGGTATATATTGGCAGCAATAGTGCATAGAATATTTTAGAAATAGTTTCTTAGAACAGCACTTTTGGAACTGATCAGACAGCAGAGTATATTAGACCGTGGTATTGTGTAACGTTACTGGATTAGGTAATGACTTTAGATTAAAGACTTTATATTAAGTAGTAGTGATGGTAAAATTTCATTTTAAAAGGAAGAACTTTGGGTCAAAGACTAGTTAGAGTCATAGTGTCATAGAAATGTACAGCATGGAAACAGACCCTTCAGTCTAACTCGTCCATGCCAATTAGAAATCCTAACCTAATCTAGTCCCATTTGCCAGGACTTGGCCCATATCCCTCTAAACACTTCCTATTCATATACCTACCCAGATGCCTGTTAAGTGCTGTAATTTTATCAGTCTCCATCAGTTCCTCTGGCAGCTCATTCCATACACGCATCACCCTCTGTGTGAAAAAGGTGCCCCTTAAGTCCCTTTTATAACTTTCCCCTCTCAGCCTGAACCTATGCCCTCTAGTTCTGGACTCCCTCACCCCAGGGAAAACACCTTGTCTATTTATCCTATCCATGCCCCTCATGATTTTGTAAACCTCTATAAGGTCACCCCTCAGCATCTGACGTTCCAGAAAAAGCAGGCCCAGCCTATTCAGCCTCTCCCTACAGCTCAAATCCTCCAACTCTGGCAACATCCTTGTCATTTTTTCTGAACCATTTTAAACTTAAATAAGCAAAACCACGTGTGCATGAAAGCTGAGACAGCTGAAGTGAACAGGCATACTAGATGTAGTGGCAGACATTTAAGGGGATGCTTTGCAATATTCAAACTAAGCATGATCCTATAATATGAAAAATTCCAATGGGAGGACTCATCATTAATGGTTAACAAAAGAAATTAGGGAAAACGTTTAAAGTGAAGGAAAACAAATATGTAACTGTACACTAGAGAGTGGCTGATCAGATAATTTGTCAGATGCAAAGAAAACAGAGAAAGTCTAAAAGGTTAATCAGTAGGAAGAAATTAGAGTGTGAAAGAAATATAATATTAGATGGCAAGTGTTTCTACAGGTATTTAAAAATAAGAAGACTAAGTAAAATGAGTGCCAGTTCCATTGAGTGATAGAACAGGGAGATAACGGTAGATAATAAGGAAATGGAGGATGAAATGAAGAAATACTTTGCTTCTATCTTCAGAAGAATTATAGAAACTACGCGAAACATTACAATAGCTAAAAATCAGGAGGTGGAAATGAGAGAAGAATTTAGTGAACTTATAATGATGAAGTTAAAAATCACACAACACCAGGATATAGTCCAACAGGTTTAACTGGAAGCACTAGCTTTCAGAGCGCCGCTCCTTCATCAGGTGGTTGTGGAGGACACAATTGTAAGACAGAATTTATAGCAAAAATTTACAGTGAGATGTAACTGAAATTGTACATTGAAAAATACCTTGATTGTTTGTTGAGTCTTTCATCTGTTAGAATACCATGATAGTTTCACTTCTTTCATATGTAAATCACAAAATGTTTTTTTAAAAGTTATATTCTCAGGTTAACTGTAACAATTGGTGTCAGCCAGATAATATGTTGAAGGTGTTAGCCCCCTGTGTTCCCTGTCAGTGCCATAATGTTTAGACTGATGCTAATCTAAAAAGTGAATTAACAGAGTCTTACATTGAATGGCCTAGATGTGAGTTTAGACCCACAGCAATATGGTTGACATTGAGCAATTAGGGATGAATAAAAAAAGTAGTAAATGCATTTGTTATGGAGCAAATCCCCTCAAAATATATTAAGATGATAGTCTAGACCCTAACTATTTCTTATTTCAAAGGTAAGTGTAAGGCATTATGTTCTGGATGCAATTCGATTGGTCAAGCTACTGAAACATACTTTGTTCATTCATTATAATTAAAATTCAGACAAAATATGAATAAAAGAAAATCATTGGCTTAACTGTAGCTCTATAAAAATGCTTAACAAAATAATATATATATTAGCTACTACTAATAAACTGTTCCAGTATAGCAACAACCTATATGCACACCCTTGGCAAAGGCAAACACAGTAAAACAGATTGTCTCACATACAATTCTAGCAGAAGAAAAAGGCACTCCAGCTTTTAACTGTAACTGTAATAGGCTCTCCGCCCCCACCCCCTCTCCGGCCTATCACCGTCACCTTAACCTCCTTCCACCTATCGCATTCCCAACGTCCCTCCCCCAAGTCCCTCCTCCCTACCTTTTATCTTAGTCTGCTTGGCACACCCTCCTCATTCCTGAAGAAGGGCTTATGCCCGAAACGTCGATTCTCCTTCTCCTTTGATGTTGCCTGACCTGCTGCGCTTTTCCAGCAACACATTTTTAAGCTCTGATCTCCAGCATCTGCAGTCCTCACTTTCTCCTAGTTGATTTTAACCTACTGTGAATTCTCTTGCAAGGATGCCTTCCTTGAAGAAGCTCTCCTCCTCCCTCTACAAGGATCTCAGTGAGTCCCTCTCTCACTGCACACCCTAGGTCATCTTCTCTGTCCTGAAGCTCTTCAGCCACGTCCTCAAACAGACTCGCTACCACAGCCACATCTCCTTCCTCAGCACCTGTCTACGGAACCGACTGACCCCGCATGGACTCTGGACTATGTTCAGACCAACAAAATTTGGACCCAACCAGTACCGACAACAAATCCGAAGCCTCCAGCAACAGACCTCCCGCCGGATCCTCCGCTCCACACTTGCAGCCATGCGCCGCTACCTATCTTCCCTGCAATTAGCCCTACCCCAGCTCAGGACAACACTCTCACAGACCTGCAAAGGACCTCTACTGTTCTTCATCCACAGAAGAATACATACACTTAACAAACAGTTCTTCCTAGCCATATCGGAAATGAAAGACAGTAAGTACCAAAAACTTTCATGTACTTACCCCCACACTCCGGATTCCTCAACCGTTCCAGGATCTTCCATCGGCCTCCGGAAGCACTCGGGCGCCATTAACCACACGGCTGCTGCAGCAACCACTGCCGCGAACCATAACGTCACTTCCGCACCCACCATCCATGCAACCTCCGCAATCGCCGCCCAGATAACCGCCTCCACGATCACCAGGAAGACCATCACTGACAGATTCACGGCCTCCGCAGGGTCCAAAGCCACCGGGAACAACACCGTTTCTGCATTCACCGCAGTCACTTCCGCCCCCAGAGTTGCCGTCGCAGCATCTACTTCCGCCCCCAGTGACGTCACTCGCCTACACACCGACCACGCCGAATTTGTCTCTGCCCCCAAACCCCGTCCCTGTGCCTAACCCCGCCCCCACTTCCAGCTCCAGCCCCACACCAGGTCCTAGCTCCCAGCCCTGCCGTATTTTCACCATCCCTCTAGACCTACCCCTCTCTGAGGATGAAAGATCAGTCCTTGGCAGGGGCCTCACCTTCATTCCCCTATGCTCCCGGATTAACGAGTTCAACACACGGCGAGACATCGAACAATTTTTCTGCCGCCTTCGCCTCCGCGCCTACTTCTCCAACCAGGACTCCCACCCACCCTCTGATGACCCCTTCTCCTGCCTCCAACACACCCCATCCACCTGGACACCCCGTGCTGGCCTCTTACCTGCCCTCAATCTCTTCATAGCCAACTGCCGCCGTGACATTGACCGCCTCAACCTCTCCACCCCTCTCACCCACTCCAAACTCTCACCCTCGGAACGTGCAGTCCTCCACTCCCTCTGCTCCAACCCCAACCTCACCATCAAATCGGCAGACAAGAGAGGCGCTGTAGTAGTTTGGCACATCGATCTTCATATTGCTGAGGCTAAACGCCAGCTCGCGGACACCTCCTCCTAATGCCCCCTTGACCATGACCCCACCTCCCACCACCAAACCATCATCTCCCAGACCATCCATAACCTCATCACCACAGGGGATCTCTCATCCACCGCCTCCAACCTCATAGTCCCACAACCCCGCGCCGCTCGTTTCTACCTCCTGCCCAAAATCCACAAACCTGACTGCCTCAGCCGACCCATTGTCTCAGCCTGCTCCTGCCCCACCGAACTCATTTCTGCATATCTTGACACGGTCCTGTCCCCCTTAGTCCAAGAACTCCCCACCTACGTTCGGGACACCACCCACGCCCTCCACCTCCTCCATGATTTTCGCTTCCCCGGCCCCCAACCCCTTATCTTCACCATGGACGTCCAGTCCCTGAACACCTCCATCCCCCATCACAAAGGCCTCAAAGCCCTCCGCTTCTTCCTTTCCCGCCGAACCAAACAGTACCCTTCCACTGACACTCTCCTTCGACTGACTGAACTGGACCTCACTCTTAACAACTTCTCCTTCCAATCCTCCCACTTCCTCCAAACCAAAGGAGTAGCCATGGGCACCCGCATGGGCCCTAGCTATGCCTGCCTCTTCGTTGGATATGTGGAACAGTGCATCTTCTGCAGCTACACTGGCACCACCCCCCACCTTTTCCTCCGCTACATTGATTACTGTATCGGTGCTACCTCGTGCTCCCACGAGGAGGTTGAACAGTTCATCCACTTTACTAACACCTTCCACCTCAAATTTATCTGGACTATCTCAGACTCCTCCCTCCCCTTCCTAGACCTCTCCATCTCTATCTCAGACGACCGACTCAACCCGGACGTATACTATAAACCGACTGACTCCCACAGCTACCTAGATTGCACCTCTTCCCACTCTGCCCCCTAGAGAAATGCCATCCAATATTCCCAACTCCTTTGCCTTCGCCGCATCTGCTCCCAGGAGGACCAATACCAATACCATACAACCCAGATGGCCTCCTTCTTCAAAGATCGCAATTTCCCCTCAGACCTGGTTGACGATGCTCTCCACCACATCTCCTCCACTTCCCGCTCCTCCGCCCTTGAACCCCGCCCCTCCAATTGCCACCAGGACAGAACCCCACTGGTCCTCACCTACCACCCAACCAACCTCCAGATACATCGGATCATCCTCCGTCATTTCCGCGACCTCCAAACAGACCCCACCACCAAGGATATATTTCCCTCCCCACCCCTATCAGCGTTCCGGAAAGACCACTCCCTCCGTGACTACCTTGTCAGATTCACACCCCCCACTAACCCAACCTCCACTCCCGGCACCTTCCCTTGCAACCGCAAAAAATGCAAAACTTGCGCCCACACCTCCCCCCTCACTTCCGTCCAAGGCCCCAAGGGATCCTTCAATATCCATCAGAAATTCAACTGCACCTCCACACACATCATTTACTGCATCCGCTGCACCCGATGTGGCTTCCTATACATTGGGGAGACAGGCCGCCTACTTGCGGAACGTTTCAGAGAACACCTCTGGGACACCCGCATCAACCAACCCAACCGCCCCGTGGCTGAACACTTTAACTCCCCCTCCCACTCCGCCAAGGACATGCAGGTCCTTGGCCTCCTCCATCGCCAGATCATGGCAACACGACGCCTGGAGGAAGAGCGACTGATCTTTCGCCTAGGAACCCTCCAACCACATGGGATGAATGCAATTTCTCCAGCTTCCTCGTTTCCCCTACCCCCACCTTTTCTCAGTCCCAGCCCTCAGACTCAGCACCGCCTTCTGGACCTGCAATCTTCTTCCCAACCTCTCAGCCCCCACCCCCTCTCCGGCCTATCACCCTTACCTTAACATCCTTCCACCTATCGCATTCCCAATGCCCCTCCCCCAAGTCCCTCCTCCCTACCTTTTATCTTAGTCTGCTTGGCACACCCTCCTCATGCCCGAAACGTCGATTCTCCTTCTCCTTTGATGCTGCCTGACCTGCTGCGCTTTTCCAGCAATACATTTTTAAGCTCTGATCTCCAGCATCTGCAGTCCTCACTTTCTCCTAGGCTCTACAGATCCCCACACTTCAGGCATAGTGACAGAACACCCACAACATTGTGAGGTGCAGATTCAGTTCATCTGCACATACAACACAGGAGAAAGTGACTAAATGAATAATGTTTTGAAAAACCGACCAGTGTGGATCCAATGAACTGAATAGCCTCTTTGCAGGCTTTAAGATTCAATATCAAAATATGAAAACCTCCTACATGATGTGCTAACAGCCCTTGTTTGTTGCTTTCAGTGCAGGCAGGATACAAACTTTATGCTCAAACATTTGGTGCTGGAAAAGCACAGCAGGTCAGGCAGCATCCGAGGAGCAAGAGAGTCGACGTTTTGGGTAAAAGCCCTGCATCAGAATAATAACAAACTTTATGCCACCTGCTCATTTAAATGGCCAAAATTAAAAATCACACAACACCATGTTATAGTCCAATAGGTTTATTTGGAAGCTCTAGCTTTCAGAGTGCTGCTCTTTTGTCAGGTAGCTAATGGCATTCAAATGGCAGCAGCCTCTCACATGCTGCTAGTTAGCTGCATGCCCAGGAGCACATGCAAGAACGAGAGGTTAGCACAAAGCCATCTTGCACATCTTGAAGGGAAGATGCATTTGATTGTAGCAGATGCTAGAATCATTGTAAAAGTGAGTTTGACCTGGGGCAAACACAAGAGTAGAACAACATAGCACAGAGTAAGTTCCAAGGTTTCCCCACATTGCACTTGTTGCAGAAAATGGAGAGGGAAAAGAGATTTCATCTATTCACAGGTAGCCAGGAGGAACTTGCCAGTCCCTAGTTGCTCTTAAGAAGGTGGTAGTGAGCTGCCTTTTTGAATCATGTGCTGTGGGTTGACCCGTAATGTTGTTCAGGAAAGAATTCCTGAATTTTAACTCAGCGACGCTGAAAGAACAGTGATATATTTCCAATTCAGGATGGTGTGTGGCTTGGAGGAGAACTTGCAGGTGATGGTGTTCCCGTGCATCAGCTGCCCTTGTCTTTTAGATAGAAGTAGTCAAGGCGCTATCTAAGAGTCTTTGATGAATTTCTGCAGTGCATCTTGTAGATTGTATACATTGCTGCTAATCAGCATTGGTGGTGAAGGGAATGGACCTTGTGCATGTGGTAATCAAGCAGCCTGCTTTGTCCTGGATGATGTCAAGCTTCTTGAGTGGTATTGGAGCTGCACTCATCCAGGCAAGTGGGCTGTAACCCATCATACTCCTGCTTGTGCCTTGTAGATGGTGGACAGGCTTTGGGCAGTCAGGATGTCAGTTACTCACTGCAGTGCATCTTTGGATTGTGGGAAGAAATCCGCACAAGGAGAGTGGACAAACTCCCCACAGACAGTCGCCCAAGGCTGGAATCGAACTGGGGCCCGAGGTGCTGTGAAGCACCACTATTACACCAGGCTTCCATTAGATTAGATTCCCTACAGTGTGGAAACAGGCACTTCGGCCCACACTGAACCTCCGAAGAGTAACCCACCCAGACCCATTTCCCTCTAACTAATGCATCTAACACTATAGACAATTTAGATGGCCAATTCACCTAACCTGCACATCTTTGGATGGTGGGAGGAAACCGGAGCACCCGGAGGAAACCCACGCAGACACTGGGAGAATGTGCAAACTCCACACAGGCAGTTGCCCAAGGCTGGAATCGAACCTGGGACCCTGGCGCTGTGAGGCAGCAGTGCTAACCATGGCACTTGTAGCCACTATATTTATATGGCGAGTCCAGTTCAGTTTCTGGTCAGTGGAAGCTGCCAGTATGTTGATATTGGAGGATTCAGTGATAATAACACTATTGAATGTCAAGTGATAATGTTGGTATTGTCTCTTATTGGAGATGGGCATTATTGTCCAGGTCTTGTTGCATTTGGACATGAAGATGAGATTGTGTATCTTGGTGTTAAGCATGAATTGTGTTTGTCGTCAAGTGAGTGTTGGAACCATAGTCTGTTAGGAAAGACAAGACATTGAATAGCAGTGGGTAGGAGATTCACTGACATCGACCACTTCTTTTTCACTTGTTCACTGGATGTGGGCATTGTCATATAGGCCAGCATTTCTTGCTCCTCCCTAATTGCTGAAGGGCAGTTAAGAATCAATTACATTGCCATGGGTCTGGAATAACATGAAGGCCAGACCAGGTAAATTTATTTTCCTAAAGGATGTCAGTGAACAATTTTTTTTACAATGATTGACAATGGTCACATAAGTGATCATTTAATTCGTTTTTTTTCCAGCAGTCTAGTCAAGTCCTCAGTGTCAAACTCCAGGAATTGATTTTCACGGCCATCAGCTACTATTCCATTCTTGAGGTGTACCTTGAACTCTGCCTGATCCTTGCAAAAACATAATCAGTTTCTCCTTTTTCTTCTCGATCAATAATGCTTCCGGAAAACTAACGTGGCTTCTTTCTGGTTATAATTAGGAGGATTTTAAGATTGTTATATTTTGGAACAGTGTTTTTAATTTGAAGTGAAGCAGACAGTATCATGTGACCTGTTCTGAAGTCTGCTTAACAACAAGCCAGGGAGATTAAAGTTCAAAAGCTCGCTTATAATCATGTAACTGGAGAAATGATTCATAAAAAGATGTTCAAAGTGCCAGATTGTATACAGTTATGCAGCAAATTGTCCTCTACTTCTGTGTGAAAGACAGTTGGGGTCAAGAATAGTCAATCAATTTTTTTTTACCTGGATGCAAAGCTAATGTGTTCCACATTGCCATGGAGAAATAATGCAGAGGAAATCATTTTTTTCAGAAATGAAAACAGAAATAACTGGAGAAATTCAGCAAGTCTGGCAGCATATGTGAAGAGAAATCAGAGTTAACATTTTGGGTCAGTGATCTTTCCTCAGAGCTGACCTGATCATTTTTCTGATCAGGCTCCAGGTGTATCTACAAAATGAATATCACAGACAGTAGTTGTGATTCACCAAAGCTGGATGTGGGAAAGAGATGGTCTCTGCTGAAAGAGATGCATCATACAGTCTTCTAAAGGTTCCAGGAGGTTCATCCTGGTAAGTTCAGTGGGAAAAAAAGTCAGGACAGGCTCTGCTGCTCGAAATGGATGGGGAAAACTCTCCTATATCTTAAGCAAATGTCCAGAGCTGCTCACTCTTAACTTACGATCCCAAGGATATGGGAATGCAGTGGAATTGTGGACTGTATGTTGCAAGGGCTATAATTTCTTGGGGACTGTGATGTTGATAAATGTGTGATAAAAAAGAAATTAAATCTTTCTGTAGTTTAAACTATAAAGTGCCTCCAGAAATAATGTTTTGTTATTCATGTTTTTAGTCATTTTGTATAGTAACTTGTTTTAGAATGTGAAATCTTGTGATTTTCAGCAATTAAGTGGAAATTTGTCACCTTTTAAGTGCTATTGGTCTCTATAAGGAATGCATTGTTGCTCCAATTGCTGCACATTTTTTTCCGCACAAACTAGAAACAACTATAGTATCTCCTGTTGCACAAGTACAGCTCTATTTTAAGAGGGGCAGCCTACCTTTATGGGGATTGGGCATTAAGTAAGCTTGACATGCTGCTGAGCCCCCTGTTGAGTGTGCAGCTGGTTAGAAGTGTGTTCTATACTGGACTGCATGCTGAAATAATTTGCCCCAAAGCGACTAAGCATTGGGTAATCACACATTGTGATCCTCCTGTTCAAAACAGGTCTTCACCCATCTTTTTCTCTTCAGAATTGACTGAGAGGAGAGGAGCTGAACAAACTCTCCTGATATCCATCCAAAATTCTAGAAACAAGGCTTGTCAAATAATGATTAAATGCAGATACTTGGCCCTCTGAAAGCAGAATTTAAATAAATTGGCATCTCATTCTTGAAAGGATCAACGATGACTGTTTTTCATACAATTTTTAAATGCTCTCAGTATGAATTCATATCTCAATATTGTTTGATTCATTTCAGTGAAATAGGCAATTAATGCGACTTAGGTTGATGTTCATTCAGATCGTAAGGGAACTAGCAATTTCCCGTTCAACATGTTTCTCCACTTATGGGGTTTATGATTTATTTTAAAGGCTTACAACTAAAGGGCTGGAGATGGAACAGTGGTCAATAAAATTACGTCTTCATTGTACAGCAGACCCCTTTATCCCCTGCTAGCTAAACAATAGTGAGACGGGGGGAAAAAAATGTTTCTGCCCTGATCATCCCACAACTGAAAAATACATGTGTGCAGCTCTTGGCACCAGTTGAAGCAACACAAGTCATTACCTTCAGGGGAGAGCAGAGAGCGGAGAACCATCCAGACGTGAGAGATGCTTGGCCAGGTTCTAGAATTAAGGTGGTCAATATTGTATTGTGGACCACTTCAGTCAGACATTTTTAAACTTCAAAGGCACAATTTGATTTATATTACTCACAACTGAAATAATTCAATACACTTCTGCAAAAAATAAAATTTTAAAAAAATCATTAAATCGTGCTAGTTTATTAGGCGCAATTTGCATGAACTTAGTATAACTAGCACAAAAGGTTTTGTCTTTCTAAACACAAAATGAATGCAGAGTAATTCAAGTTTACTTAGTGAGTAGTAATAACTGGATCATTGATAGGCCATTCATGTGGGAGTATAGCAAGGAACAGTGCTAGCATCTCAACTAACTATCCATGGCAAGATTTGGATTTAAGGATCCAGAGAAACTCAATCATATTTTCTATTTAAACTCTGTTCATGGGATAGGAACATCACTGGCAAGGCAAGCATTTACACTTTATCCCTAAAAGGCCATGAAAGATGGTCAGCGAACTTATTGAACAGCTGCAGTACCTGTGGTGTGGCTACAGTGTTATTCGGGAGTGAATTCCAATTTTGACTTGGAGCAAATGAAAGATCAACAATTTTGTACGTATGGCTTTGAGGTAAATTTGTAGGTGATGAAGTTTCATTGCACCTGCTTCCCTTGTCCTTCAGGGTGGTACAGGCTGTGTGTTTGGAAAGGAATTTTGCTGGAGATTGTTGAGTTTCTGCAATATATCTTGTAGATGGTAAACACCGCTGGGCATTCACTAATGGCAATATTGATGAACATTACCAAAATATGGTTTAAGTTCTCTTCTTGTTGGAGATGATAAATGCATGGTACAAACCTTAATCGCTGCATAACTGCCTAAGCCTAAATATTGTCCGAGTCTTACAGCATGAGGCCAAGGGATTCTTCAGTAGATTAGGTGTCTTGAATGTTCAATCATCAATGAAAATTCTCACTCTTAACATCATAGTGAAGGGAAGTTGGTAGATGAAGGGACTGAAAATAGGACAGCCTTGGATGTAATCCTAAGGAACTCCTGCTGGGATATCCTGGAGCTGAGATGATTGACACTTAACAACCACAACATCATCGTATGGGCTAGCTGAGACACTAAGCAATTGAGAGTTTTCCGCTGGTACCCACTAACTTTGATTTTACTGCCACTTGAGATCAAATGTTACCTTGATGTCAAGGGTAGTCACTACCACCTCAGCTCTTTGTCCATATTTGGACCATAGCTGTAATGAACTCTAGAGCTGAAAATCTCTGGTGAAACCCATAAGAAAAGATCACTGAGCAGATTATTGTAGAGGAAATAGTACTTGATCACATTTTCAAAGATAACTTCTATCATTTTGCAGATGGTATGAGTGAACTGACAGGACAATCTTTGGCTAAATCAGATTTGTCTTATTCTTCATTTAGACAGCAAATAGCTGGGAAATTTTCCACTCTGTTGAACAGATGCCAATGTTATAACCGTACTGGAGGGGCTTAGTTCGGACCATGGCTAGTTCCACGGCAAAAAAACTTCAGTACTACTGCCAGGATATTTTTAGGCCCACAGCCTTTGTTGTAAACAGTGTCTTCAGCTGTTTCTTAATATCAGATGGAGTGAATTGAATTCGCCTAAACTTGGCATTTATAATGTTGGTACCTCAGGAAGAAGTCAAGATAGATCATCCAATGTACACTGCGGCTGAAGCATGCTGAAAATGTTTCAGTGTTGTATTTTATCTTGACTTGCTGGGCCCATCATCATTGAGGATGAGGATGTTGTTAAACATCCTGAAGAAGGGCCTGTGCCCGAAACGTCGAATCTCCTGTTCCCTGGATGCTGCCTGACCTGCTGTGCTGTTCCAGCAATAAAGTTTCAACTTTGATCTCCAGCATCTGCAGACCTCACTTTCTTCCCATGTTGTTGAACCTCCTCTTCTAGTTAATTGCTTAGTCAGTCACCACCATTCATATCTAGATATGGCAGGACTGCAAAGCTTTGATCTTCTTTCTTGTCAGCTCCTTTATCTCTATATATAGCAGCTACAATGCATGCTTTATGTGCATATAAGCCTATTTTGTGATATCATCAGGTTGGTACTTATTTCTAAGTACAGTTGTGTTGCACCTGGCATATTCTCTAATAGTCTTCTTGGACCACGGTTATTCCCCTGGCTTGATGGCAATGGTAAAGTCGGGGATATGCCAGGCCATGACCTTACAGACTGTGTTTGAATCCATTTCTGCTGCAGCTATTTGTTCACAATGCCTCGTGGATGCCTACTTTTGAGAGTTATTCTTACCAATGCTGTCATAAAGGGAATCATTTGTGACAGGTAGATTGCTGAGGGTTCATTCAAATAAGGGTTTCCCTGCTATTGGTTCCTCAACCACCTGCCATTGGCCTATTCTGGCAGATATGTCCTTCAGGACTTTGCCAACTTGGTCAGTCATGGTGCTAGATTCACTTTTAGTGATAGACATTGAAGTCCCTCCATTCATAGCCCGTGTTCTCCAATTCCCAGGACTTCTCAATGGTGTTCAACATGAAGATGTACTGATTCAGCCATTAAGGGAGCATGGTACCTGGTAATTCCCAGGAGTTTCCCTCATCCATTTTTGACCTGATGCCATGAAGCTTTGCAGAATCTGGAGTCAATGTTGAGGACTCCTCTCAACTGTACTGTAAACCACTGTGCTGGTGGGACAGGATATATCTAAAGATATTATAGACAAATCTGGGACATTGGCTGTAGGTTGCAATTCGATATGTATGATTATTGTTATAATCCCAGCTGATGGTACCACTGGACAAGTCAGATCCCTGAATAAAATATGGCTTGATAAATCATGTGTTAATTTATTTTTAGTTAGTTAATGTGGTTGTAAGTCACTGAACCATATTGACATCAGTTGCTGATGTTCTTTAACAACAAGGCATACACTTATTAAGCAAAAGGGAAAAAATAAACCAAGCAACATAGAGAAGATTTTTAGAAAGCTCTCAAATGGAAAGGCAAAGTTCCTTTATCTTGACAATTCTTAACAATACCTGTTGCAGAGATTCAGGTGCAGTTTCAATTATTTAACTTTCTACTTAACTGATTTATTCCAATTTCTCTTCCATGGACATGGACTGTAGAGATAATTTTACAATTCCTTTCCAAGACTGGGGGCATGAACCATTCACAATTCTGAGGGCTAAACTTGCTCAGTTCAAACAACTTGAAGATTTCTCGACAAACTCTCCTGGTTTGAATGCTCCACAGAATAGATAAGACTTCTTTGAAGTAACAGGTTCCCCTGAATTGATCCTGAGAAACCTGGTCTCCCTAGAAGGAGAAATTATTCTGCCTTCTGAATGGAACTCCAGAACTTTCTGAACTGAACTGAAAAGTTAGATTTTTCTGTTCTAAAGTCAAAACAAATCTACTTACCGTGTCCTGTTTACACTACTTGTCATAAACTCACCAGCACAGATCACTTTTCAGGGGTACTCACAAGCCCCTCAACCAAATGCATTTTGGTTACTACTCCAAAGTGACTTTCTGACCTGCCAAGAAAAGCCTTCACAGAACTAACCAAAATACATCTGCTTCTATTTTAAAACCCCAAATACCAAAGGTGGGCTGTTGCTCATCTGGTCCAGAGGTGAGGTCCACAAAAATTAGAAAGGATGGCTTTGCAGGGTCAACTTGGCTCAATATATATTTGGTTTTTCCAGTGGTTTGCCCAGTTTTATTCTTCTTTAACTTTTCTGCCACAAGTCTGTGGAATTTTTGTGGTCTGCATTCACGCGTAGGCCAGAACAGCTAAGGACAGTAGGCATTCCTTCCCAGTTAGTGAATCATTAATACAGTGAAATGTAAAAGGTGGAAATGTGATATGAGAAAAAAATCTTTTTCACACATCGAATAGTTACCGTCTGGAAGTGTGGTGAAGGGAGGTTCAATGGAAATGTTCAATTGGGCATTGAATGGTTAATTGGATAGAAATAATGTCCAAAGATATGGGGGAAAAGCAGGAAGAAGGCACGAGGTAACGATACTCGTTTGAAGAGCCAGTCTAGACACGACCATAACACTTCTGTGATTCTGTGAAGATCACAATTGGAATAGCAGTTAATGGGTGAAGTGAGTTTGACAATCAACAAGAACCTTCACAAGTGATAATTGGCAGTTATCAAAATTATACTTTAACATGCTTGTGCCAATTTACCTGGCTCATATCAAATTTGCATTCAAGGGCACGTAAATGAAGTTGAACAGAAACTTGGGTAAAAGAGCACACTACAACCAGTTTGCAATTCATGACATGATTTGTGCTTGTTTGAACATCATTCTATTCTTGTTGAGCAAACATTGTTGTTTTAGGATGGTTCGTAATAGATCCTGAACAAAATAAAGTGCTGTAAATAAACACATTTAAATAATACTTAGAGTTTTGAAGAAGAGAATATTAAATTCCCCTTAATTCCAAACTACACTACATCAAGAAATAAAAAGAGTGGAATATAAGAACTTGCCAAAAGTATTTTTCCTAGAACTCTAATGCACTGAAGTGAGACATGTGAAGAAAAAGGAATGCAATCCAGTTGTGAAAATATTGGCTCAAAATTACTTGGGATCATCCCAATCATAACTCACCATCTTTTTCTTTACTTAAAAGGATAAATATATTTATATAAGCACTGCTGTGCTACTAATAAAAGCTCCTCATGTCCTGACCTTAGGTTTTTAAACAGTAACACCCAATTTCAGTCATACTTCCAGTGGACAAATGTCAAAAAATGATTGTTTGCGATGCCATTATATATGCTGAATGCAAAATAATACAATTTTAGGTGATGTGAAATAGGTTTAGACCACAAGATCGTAAGATTTAGGAGCAGAATTGAGGCTGCTCCAACATTCGATCATGGCTGATGTGTTTCTCAACTCCACTCTCGCGCCTTCTCTTTGTAACCCTTAATATCAAAACAAAGTCATGACAGATGCTTCAAATTCCTCCACAAACATAGAGCAGCCAGTCACAAAAATCTGAACTATCTTTAACAAACCTGCCCAATTATCAGTTCAGTGATTTTATTTTTGTCAGATTACCGCCCAGATGATGAAAATTACAATATGCCCCATCGTCATAAAAATGGTGGCAGGCACATCCATAACTAAGATTAGAGTGGTGCTGGAAAAGCACAGCACATCAGGCAGCATCTGAGGAGCAGGAAAATCGACGTTTCAGGCTAAAGCCCTTCAGCAGGAATGAAAGGCTTTTCCTCGAAACGTCGATTTTTCTGCTCTTTGGATGCTGCATGACCTGCTGTGCTTTTCCAGCACCACTCTAATCTTGACTCTAATCTCCAGCATCTGCAGTGCCCATCTCCGCCTACATCCATAACTAAGAAGGGTTTTGATGATAATGTATTGCATAATCTTGCAGATATTAAATATTGATGTCAGAACATAGAAGGAACAGCTTATTGAATTTATTCATTTACATTATTGCTGATCAGTTTCTCAGCTCCATCAACCTACTCTGGCTTCAAAACCCTCAATATCCTGGTCCAACAAAAAGTTATCAGTCTCAGTTCATAAATTTTCAAGTGTCATGGCTTTTTGATGGAAGTTGTTGGAGATTTCCACTACCCTTTCTCAAAAGCAAGTTGACTGCAGTTGCAGAGAGAAAGCAAGGAAGAGGGAATTCCAAGGAAGCAATTAATTTCTGCAGCATCCTTTCAAATTTACAGCAGAACGTTCTGAGCACAGATTGGCATTATGAGTCATTTGCGTACCCACTGGGATTCTAACAAACTCATCAGACAATAAATTTGGTTAACCTCAAAGTATGCTTCTTATAGTCATCATTGAATGACCTAGCTGTAATTTTAAGTTTCAAAACCCTGGTTCTCAAATCTACAAAACCAGAAGAATTAACTGGAAAAGGTATTCCCAGCCTTGGTGTGGCATGCTGGGAGGCGAGGAGGAAGGGAGCTGAGGGAATAATGGTGAACTGCGTCAGAACATCTCCCCACTGCATTCCAATGATTGGGGAAGCTTCCCAGTGGGCATTCCAGATGTGGATGAGTTGACTGCCAAGTCAAGAAGGCAACTAATTTAAATAATTCAGATCCCTGTTAGGACTGATTTAAACAGCCCACCAGCATTTTGATAAAGGTGGAGCCGTCATGAAAGATAAAGCCTTTCCACTTCAATTTGCAAGTCTGTTCACGAGAAATATTTGGAAGCACTTCAACACACAAAAGTTTCTGGAGGTTTGGAACTCTCTTCCACAAGCAACAGTTGAAGCTAGATCAGTTATTAATTTTACTGAGATATACACCCTTGATAAGCAAATATATGGGCCAAAGGCAAGTTAGGCCATAGATCAACCATGGTCTCATTGGATGGTAGAACAGACTCAAGGGGATGAATGGCCTACTCTTGTACCTCTGTTCCAATATTTCTACACTCTTGGGCTTTCAAGGGGTTGCCTCCACAACACAACTTGTCTCTTCAATGGATTTCCCCCCATTTGCTGCATCTTCCACCCTTTGATATTTTAAATTAAACCATGTTTCTGAGAGTGCTCCCATTCTGTGGTGCCCTCACATTCCACCAGTTACCTCAGAGCACCTAACTCTCCCAATGGAATGGCCAACGCATCAAGGCTGCTGGCCTCTGACTGGATCTCTCGGAATAATATTCTGCGAGCTGTCTTTATTATTTATCTTTGTCGGACTGTTTGCAAGCTGGTGAGTATGTGTACAATCCCTCCAAGGCCAAAGGTCTTTTCTGAGGTGCAGGACCCAGAACTGAACTAGATTCAATCGAATCAAAGCTTTATATATGGATCACAGTGGCTCTGAAATCAGAGATTAGTTGTAGACTGCATGAATCAGGTGGGTGGAAAACAGTTCAGCATCTTGAAATTCCAAATTTCAATCAGAATTGAAATGTTAGATTTTCAAGTGAAGGTGATTGTAAGAAAAATTCTTTATGGGCATAACATACAATAAACATGTAGAAAATATATTGGAATTCCATAAACACAAAGTTAGTTGGATCTAAATTTCATGGACCCTTAGCTGAGGGGTTTGAAGTGCTTAAAGTGTTAATCACACTTGCCTGAACAAAGGCTTGGTTATTTCTATACAGAAGAGTCTTGAAATTAAATCACTGCTGAATTGAGATCACATGGATCCCATTAATCATGGTTTGCAAACTTGGTAATCCAAAAAGTGGGTAGAAGCAAAGCCAAGAGCCTTCTTATGCCTTGAGATCCAAATATATTCATCAGATGACCTCAGAAACTCTTAATCACATGCAAACTAAATTAATGTTATCTAACTTAAAGGGTGCAATAGAGGTTTAGGATTACAGTTTAACATCTCCCATAAATGATACAATTCTGATGCCCTACTGAATCAATGTAGCATGTGTAACTACACTCAATTGCATATCTCTGATTGGTGCTTTCTTCCTGTGCTACCTTACCACAATACACCAGAAGCTCCCTTGTGGAGTCATTACCTTGTTTCTGCATTACATTTTCACTGCTCTAATCAACATGGAAGAAGATTTATTCCCTGGTGCTATATCTTGTCATATCTTCTTCCTCCTGTTTCTCCATTGTTGTCGTGTAGGGAAGGAGGTTAAAAAACTAGGAATGGGAGATCACTACCTCTTCAGAATTAAGGAGACAGAGGAGTACTGGAAATGTGTAAATGGCTTACATTTTGGGAATTTGTGCCATCTAATTTCTCAGGGAAGATAAGGAACATTGGGAGTGATTTATAAGTAAAGTGAGTTGGAGCTTCTAATGAGATGAAAATATGAGATTTGCCATTTAATAGCAAGATTCTGAAGTCATCAATCATGGCTTGAGGGGAACATTACAAAGAAATCTTTGAACCATCAAGATTCTGATTTTATCATTCTCTCCAAAATTTCCCACTTTTCATGCCACACCAGGAAGGGGAAAATTCCATCTCATGTTCCTGGAGAGATTTCTTAAGGCTTTAAAGGTTGACTTTTATGCCAAATTCTATGGAATTTGAAGTCACTCATAACAATTTATGTTTATATTGTACTCAAACATTGTAGCTGTGGTTAAGGTTGGGAGAATAACAAGACTTATGCATTTTTTAATTCTTTCACGGGATGTGGGCATTGTTGGCTGGGCCAGCCATGTTCGTTCATCTCTAGTTGCCCTTGAAGTGTCCTTATACAGTATGTGGAAAAGGAGTGAGACGTGATTTGGGAATTACACACCAATCTGCCTAATGTCTGTTTCAAAAAAATGCTTGGCAGCATTGCACTGAATGTCACCAGTGCTCACTCAAATAACATAGAGTCTTTTAAAACAGTCATCGTGGATTTAGAGAAAGTAGGTCACACCCCATTAATCTTTGTAATTCTTTGAACTGGTAATTACAGAAACAGACAAGGGCTACCAATGAAGACAATTCATTGCAATTTAATTTGATAAATTCCCAAATACAAATATTTTATAAATCTTTCCTGCTTATGGAAAAATGGCAGATTAGCTGGATGGATTGAAAATTGGCCTGAACAAAGGAACAGAAGTTTATGATGAATGACTGAAAGTTAATGATTGTGGTGTCAAACATGGGTCTGATCTTGCTAGACTAGGATATCTAAATGCATGTAAAATCTTAGAATAGCAGATTTACTTTTCAAAACATTTTTTGGACCAAATGGCTGACAGTGCAAAGTGATATCCACAGTGAAGTAAACAGGGCATCTGGGACCATACTGAGAAACAAGGCAGGCAGGTTTAATCAATTAAATGAAATGACTAAGAAAAGAAGAGGAGTTGAGAGGGCAGCCTAATTAAGTTTGGGAGATTTAAAACCAAATTGGATGCAAGAAGAGGAAAATTAGAACAAAATATAAAAGTGCAATATTAACTCCCTGAAGAACAAACACAACCTTAAATCACATTATTTATAATTGGCTAGACGATCTATAAGAAGACTGATTGACAACTATTAGCAAACACCATATTATTTGAAAGGGTGCCACACTCTGTTGTCTTTCTGTCCATCCAACTGACTCTGACTAGCCTCTACAATACCCCCATTATTCAAATGTTGTTATCTTCTATTTTTCAGAGTCAAACCTTCTGCATTAGTGATTGTATGAGATTTTTATTTGCTTCATGCTATGTTCTCGGAATTCCACATCTTACTTAGGTCACTGAGCATACCTGTCATAGCTAATCTAACCTGGATCTCATTCTTGGGTGTAATTGTAGCATTTACATCGACTGCAAGTTCCCCAATTTGTCCACTGCCTATACACTGGTGCTTTCAATCTTGGTTTTTCCATTGCTGTTTAGAAGCATCACATTGATCTTTGGCAGATTGGTAGGACACTGAAAATGCCACGACTGCCGCTGGAAGTACAGCCACAACGGAATGTCTGGGATTAGGAAGGCTCTAAACAATAGATCATGTTGGGAGAAGTTGTTTTGTGAGGTGAAGGTTGGGGGAAAGGAAGGCGTGGGTGTGTCTCACATCCCCTTCCCTCACCACCAATGTTCAGTTCTCAAAAAGGCACTGAATGTTTTTGATCAAGAGATGCAATTTCCTTGCCTCACCCAGGACTGAAGTAACTTGAACACTCTGAACTGCTGGACAAGCCACAAGGCAACAGGTCCATCTACAGCTTGGGAAATCTCAGCAACAGTGAGATAAAGCCCTTCAGTGATCCTTAAAAAAAATCCACTTAAAGACCTCAATCAATGTAAAACCTTTGACATTCCTGCCTAGACCTTATTTCTGAGTGGAGGAGGTGGAAAGTAATTAGTTTCAAGTACATTAAAGCCTCATCGAATTAAATGTCTTTCTTGCCTCAAAACACACCGCCAATGAGAGCAGAAGATTTCACCTACTATGTTTTTTTGACTAGACCTACAACAATCTTTAGCTCTTCCTTTACGCTGGCTATGAATGTGATGTTGTCTGCATTACCTGAGATTCTATTTGCTATTATATCCCATGAGGCAGCAACATCTCTCTGGTAACCTTTTGCATTAACGTCATTATCTTCCTTCCTCCTACTTCAAACAATCTGAATGAGAGAGGGTTCTAGGAGCCTAACTCCTATTTCAAAATGGATTTTGTTTTTATGTCTTTCAGCAACTCTGATGATTCAGGAAACTTTTTTGTATAGCTCTTGTCTCTATATTGGTGAGACCAAACGCAGAATTGGGTGACTGCTTTACAGTACACCTCCAAACTGTCAATGCGAATGACCCTGAGACCTTCCATTTGCTTCCCATTTCAATAAAACCCTTGCTCTCGTGCTAACATTTCTGCTGTGGGCTTGCTGCTCTGTTTCAATGAAACACAACATAAGCTCAAGAATCAACACTTCATTTTCCATTGAGACATGAATTCCACAACTTCTGACCCTAGCCACATGATGCCTCATCTCGATTTTTCTTACATTCTCCCCTCCCTGCAGCCTTGTCTTATCTGTGTCCTGATTGCTCTCAGTTGACAGAACCCAATCTCTCCTTTTCAAACCTTAATTTGCATCCTTTTATATCCCTTTTTCTCTTACACACCATTAACAACCTGTTTGTCTTTTACACAGGTCCTCTTCACCAGATGTTCCCTTTGAACCCTTTCCATCTCTATCAAAAGTATGTCAAAAGAATATTTGCCTACTCTTTTCAGTTCTGAAGAAGTCAGATTGAACTTGAAACATTAACACTGTTTCTCTCTGTCAGACCTGCTGAGTTTCTCCAGCATTCTCTGTGTTTTTTTCAGATCTCCAGCATCTGCAATATTTTGTTTTTATCTGTTAGTTCGGTGAAATTATTTTAGGATCAGCTGACCTAAAATATAGAAACATAGCAACAGAGGGAGCAATGTGTTAGAATAACAGATTTCAATGCATATTTGCTTGTCTAATCATACCAATACAGGAGCTCATTTGCATGCATAATTCCTAACAGGACAAAAGGTCATCAGACTTATATTTAAGAAACTGGACACCAGCAGTAAAACAAAAATCAGAAACCTGGATGTGTCTGCAGTCAAACAAAATAAAAAATCAGGATTTCATCAAGATGCACTCCCAAAACTCATTGAGCTCTCATATTTTTTTCTCTGATACAGAAGAAAAGCTGTGAGGAGTAATATGGATAATGTTCCAAAGTATGAAACAAGTCATGTCATCTCATTTGTGCATGTACCAATTTCCAATGATTTAAATCTGTTTTAATCTATTTAGCAGGGTAGGCTGTACCCAAGAAGGATTGATATATTTGGTGTGATTTGATTATAAAACATCAGGCACTGATAACCACAAACTGGCCATTCATAACCTCATGTCATGTATCTGCCATTAACGTATATCCTTGCTTTCAGAAATCTGTGTTGTAAAATTAACAATGGACCCAGTCTGTTATGTGCAGAAGAGAGTGCCATTCTTTGTGTTTATAATTATGATTATTAATTTCATTCCCAAAAGACCAGGCCCTAATTTTTCAGACAATCTCTCTTATTTTTCCAGATTCCCGAATCAACAAAAATATTTTCTCTCTACGTAGTCTCTCAGATCTTCTTAATATTTAAAAAATTTCAATTAAGTCAACCTTGATCCTTTAAACTCTTAGGAAAATGATTCTAGTTTCTACAACCTCTCCTTGTAATTTAACCCTTAGGTTTCATTCCAGTCAAAAAGACTGACTTCCCAATGTTGTTAATTCTTTGGCAGACACTTTGTAAGTGACAACATGGAATCCATTCCAGAATATGGCAGAAAGAAAAAAGGCAATTCGCCAATCTCATAAATTTTATAAAGTTTCTTCCCAGTGTTGTGGAAAGAAATCTGTTTTAACTTCCAGGATAGAGTCATAATTATCAAAGCAATGTTATTATCTACAAGGACGAAACAGGGACACGAGTAAGGTACATTTGAGATACGCTTCCAAGGATAAAGATAAGAATCTGAGTTAGTTTAACAGTGTTATATCAACTCCAAATATTGTAACATGTTCCCTTAAGTCCCTTGCAGCCAGAGAGTCCAACTCTATCTTTTCAGTCTTACAACACTATTTACATCAGCTGTGCAATTCTGTTAGAGCTGCTTCAATGTATAGAGCCCGCAATGATATGAAAGGGTTTTCTTACCAGAGAAAAAGGTCAAATATTGACAGGGCCCCTGCTGTTGATAGGGTGTGCTCATTATTTAAAGTGATTGCCTATATTTGCTAACGCTAGTTGTAGAACTTGATTTTGATTTACATTTTATGACTTAAAAAAATAACAGAAAGATCTTTGATGTGAACTGTTAGTTTGCAATAAATTGGAAACCAGCTCCTACCATTGGCACTGAAGAAATTACTTGTGGAAATCACAAGTTTCCTTCCAATTTGACCTTCTCTTCCTCAAGTTCCATGGCACTTTACCTCAGCAAGCAACTCAGCATTAAAATACCTGAAGGATGTGAGTTACTAATTACTCAAGACAAATAAATTAGGGCAAGTATTCATCACCATCTTTTGCACAGTGCTAGCTTAGTGATTAAGGCATGATAGCTCAGCGGTTAGCACTGCTGCCTCACAGCGCTAGTGACACAGGTTCAATTCCCACCTCGAGCAAATGTCTGTGTGGAGTTTGCACATTCTCCCTGCATCTGCATGGGTTTCCCCCAGGTGTTCCGGTTTCTTCCCACTGTCCAAAGATGAGCAGGTTAGGTGAACTAGGAGAAAGTGAGGACTGCAGATGCTGGAAACCAGAGTTGAAAAGTGTGGTGCTGGAAAAACACAGCAGGCCAGGCAGCATCCAAGGAGCAGGAGAAACGACGTTTCGGGCATAAGCCCTTCTTCAGGAATGAGGCTGGTGTGCCAAGCGGGCTGAGATAAAAGGTAGGGGGGAGGGAATTTGGGGAGGGGCGCTGGGAATACGATAGGTGGAAGGAGGTGAGGGTGATAGGCCGGAGAGGGGGTGGGGGCGGAGAGGTCGGGAAGAAGATTGCAGGTCAAGAGGGCGGTGCTGAATCCGGGGTTTGGGATTGAGATAAGGTGGGGGGAGGGGAAATGAGGAAGCTGGAGAAATCTACGTTCATCCCATATGGTTGGAGGGTTCCTAGGTGGAAGATGAAGCGCTCTTCCTCCAGGCGTCGTGTGGCTAGGGTCTGGCGATGGAGGAGGCCAAGGAGCTGCATGTTCTCTGAAATGTTCCACAAGTAGGCGGCCTGTCTCCCCAATGTAGAGGAGACCACATCGGGTGCAGTGGATACAGTAAATGATGTGTGTGGAGGTGCAGGTGAATTTGCGATGGATATGGAAGAATTCATTGGGGCCTTGGAGGGAAGTGAGGGGGGAGGTGTGGATGCAAGTTTTGCACTTCTTGCAGTTGCAGGGGAAGGTGCAGGGAGAGGAGGTTAGGTTGGTGGGGGGTGTGGACCTGACGAGGGAGTCGGGAAGGGAGTGGTCTCTCTGGTACGCTGATAGGGGAGGGGAGGGAAATATCCCTGGTGGTGGGGTCTGTTTGGAGGTGGCAGATATGACGGAGGATGATACGATGTATCTGGAGGTTGGTGGAGTGGAAGGTGAGGATCAGTGAGGTTCTATCCTGGTGGCGATTGGAGGGGTGAGGTTCAAGGGCAGAGGTGCGGGAAGTGGAGGAGATGTGGTGGAGAGCATTATCTACCACATCAGAGGGGAAATTGCGGTCTTTGAAGAAGGAGGCCATTTGGGTTGTTCGGTAGTGGAATTGGTCCTCCTGGGATCAGATGCAGCGGAGGCGAAGGAATTGGGAATATGGGATGGCGTTTTTACAGGGGGTAGGGTGGGAGGAGGTGTAATCTAGGTAGCTGTGGGAGTCGGTCGGTTTGTAGTAAATGCCTGTGTTGAGTCGGTCGCCCAAGATAGAAATGGAGAGGTCTAGGAAGGGGAGGGAGGAGTCTGAGACGATCCAGGTAAATTTGAAGTCCGGGTGGAAGGTGTCAGTAAAGTGGATGAACTGTTCAACCTCCTCGTGGGAACACGAGGTAGCGCCAATACAACCATCGATGTAGCGGAGGAAAAGGTGGGGGGTGGTGCCAGTGTAGCTGCGGAAAATGGACTGTTCCACATATCCGACAAAGAGGCAGGCATAACTGGGCATAGCAGGTTAGGTGAATTGGCCATGCTAAATTGCCCGTAGTGTCAGGGGCATTATTCAGTGGTAAATGTATGGGAACGGGTCTTCAGAGGTTTGGTGTGGACATGTTGGGCCAAATGTTTCCACAATGTACGGATTCTGTGATTGCAGTCTGGCTGGCTGACTGTCACTGGAGGGGACAGCAAATGAGCTTACAGAATAATTTTGAGTAGCTCTGAATCAAGAAAGTCTGACTTTCGATTACCCAATCCAGGCATGCTGAGGCTGGGCTGACTTGTCCACAAACAACAGAAAGGGCACAGATGAAATGGCAATGCCAGGAGGATGAATGCTGACATCCTGAAAGAGGATAATGTTCCACAGCAGCTTAATGTTTCACATAGTCACTTCATTTTATTCCAGGAATCAGTTGGGGGACTGATTGCTGGCCTGCAGTAATGCATTGAAGATAAAACAGTGCAGGAACATGTATTTATGTGCGGATTTGTACTGCAAGGCCCTTTGCGCATTAAATCCACAGCCATGATAAACTTGCACAACAGTGAGTTCACATTGTATGGGGTCAGTTTGAACTTCCACTGTACCGCTTGGGCTTTTGGTAGCTGCTGCTTCTTTGGGACAGAGGCAGTGTCACCAGCCATCAGAGTCTGCATAAGAACTGGGACACCACATATGCTGATACATTTGGACATCACTTTTTTGTTGGAAGGGTGAGCTCCAATCTCTGTGGTGCAGGAATGGAAGGCAGTTTATTCACTTTGTCAATTCAATTCAATTTGCCTGTTGCTTATAAAACAAAAGGCAGTGTGGGATAGAAGTAGTCAAGCAAGGGATGATAATTTGTTTACTTCTTTCTCACTGCCTGATGGTTACCCATTTCCTCTCTTCCTGCCCACACTAAAGCTGCAGAGTGACTACATCTCTAACACTGGATTGGTTCCATACAATTCTTAACCTTGTGGATGCAATAGCTCAGAAACCCAGAGTCCAAACTGTTGCAACTGACGGCATCTGATAATGAGCATTTTACTCACTTCAGTATAAGTGAACATTGATGATATTTAGTGATGAATAATGCACTGAAGACAATAATCAAATCTGTACCATCTTCATAATATTTACACATAATGCATGAAACAGTAATGATACTGTTCAAAAATGTTAATGTTTAAAGAGAAGACTAAACACTCTCTGATTAATGGATAGAATGACATCACAAAAACACCACATTTTTAAATATGAACAACTTTTGGGTTTGGTCTACACAGCTGGTGCTGAAGGAGGAGGAATTCCTCACTGCGCGCGTCATTATCCAGAAGGGGTTGAAGGACGACACTCGCAATGTGGGTACCCTGTCTGCCATGTCTGGGGCAAAGGGTAATAACAGTAGAGGGCAGCTCCAGACTGACTTTTCTGGGTGCACAGTGCCCTTCTAAACATGACACCCGCACCAGGGAGACTTGTGAATTTTGGGATCTCCAGTGAGTATCATTTTGCTGTGGGAATGGCGTGTGATAGGATGGGGCAGAAATCAAATGTATACTTTCCATGAGGGGCTGCAATGCCAGTGAATGTGGTCAGTTTGGGAAAATACGGCAAGAGATCTCCCTCATGGTCACAGTGAGACTCATTCCACCAAACCTGCTCAGGCTTGCAATTCGTTGAAAAACTGTAAGATTCTGCAGAATGGGTCAACTGACCTCCTTCTGTACTGTATGAAGTCTATGATATTGAAAATTTACTGGGTATGTACTGTGCTCATTTTTTCGAGAATTGCTTTGAATAATCGGAAAATCATGAGCAGCACAAAATCTAATTTCTGACATGCCTTTCCAGGGTTGAAGAGTTCCAGCAGGAGTGTGCAATCAGAAAAATATCCCAAGAGTGCTCCTTCCTGAAGATGCTAAATAATTCACCATGTCCCATTGAGGAACATATTCATTTATAGGTTGTACTGATATAAACAGATATTTAGGTAAAACAGGATTTCTCTTTTTTTTTGTTCCTTTCTTTGCAATGAGCAGCTGTGCTTTTCGTGAAGGATGGTCTACAGTCCAAAACAAAATCGTCATCCTTCTTTGATTCATGTTCTTCACCACAGCCTCCAATTCTTCAGCATTAAGTTTAGGTCCTGCTGCTAACATGCACACACTGTGTAGTGGAAACCAATTCGAACAGCCCTTTTGCTTTCCCTTTGATAATGGCCCTCAAACCTTTTGTGCTTTTCTCAATTTTGGACTACTCCGTCGAATGGTTTTGTTTGTATTTGAAAGAATGAGTGTAACACCTAAAGTAAAAGTCAATGCCATTTTCAGTTGTATGCATGCTGTCCTTGTTAGGCAATCTCTTGAGATTGAGGATAAATTATTTCTACTTTGACTCAAAGGGTTGAAATGGTTGATAAGTCCTATGCATAATCTTTAGAATTCCATGACATACAAGGCACTTGGATGCTTAAGTAATGCTACAGCCTAGCATCTACTCAGCAGTGAGTCAATTACCCAAGCATTATGATCCTACCCAATGTTATAACCAGACAATCAGATCTGGGAAATACCAAGGGTCAGAAGCAGCTTGGTGTGCATGTCCACCAGTCTGTTAAAGTAGCAGGAGAAGTCGATAAAGTGTTCAAGAAGACATATGGGATACATGCCTTTATTAGCCAAGGCAAAAAGTTTAAAAGCAGGGTGGTGGAACTGTATCTAACAAGTTAGGGCACAGCTACAGTATAGTGTGCAGTGCTGGAATCCACATTATAGGAGGGAAGTGATTGCGGAGAGGCTGCAGAGGAAATTAACCAGGATGTTACCTGGCTGGAGAGTTTTAGTTGTGCAGAGACAGATTAGATAGAATGGAGTCGTTTTCTTTGGAGCAGAGAAGACTGAAGGGACTAACATTGAGATAAAAAAAAATAGGGGGGACATAGCCAGGTTAGAATGAAAGAAATATTTCCCTTTGGTGAAAGGATCAATGGCTTAATGTAGGGGTGTGAGGTTTAGAGGGAATGTGAGGAAAAACAAGATTCCATAACGGAAGTAGAGGAGGTAGAGACCCTGATAACATTTAAGAAGTATTTAAATGTACACTTTTCAGGCATATAAGGCTCTGGGCCAAGTGCTGAAAAATAGATTAGAATAGTTTGATGGCTGTTTTAGACTGAACCAGACTAAATGGACTGAAGAGCTGAAAATGTGTTGCTGGAACAGCGCAGCAGGTCAGGCAGCATCCAGGGAACAGGAGAATCGACTTTTCGGGCATAAGCCCTTCTTCAGCAATGAGGAAAGTGTGTCCAGCAGGCTAAGATAAAAGGTAGGGAGGAGGGCCTTGGGGGAGGGGCGTTGGAAATGCGATAGGTGGAAAGAGGTCAAGGTGAGGGTGATAGGTCAGATTGGGGTGGGGGCAGAGAGGTCAGGAAGATAGCAGGTTAGGAAGGCGGTGCTGAGTTCGAGGAATTTGACTGAGACAGGGTGGGGGGAGGGGAAATGAGGAAACTGGTGAAATCCGAGTTCATCCCTTGTGGTTGGAGGGTTCCTAGGCGGAAGATGAGGCGCTCTTCCTCCAACCGTCGTGTTGTTGTGGTCTGGCGATGGAGGACTCCAAAGACCTGCATATCCTTGGTGGAGTGGGAGGGGGAGTTGAAGTGTTGAGCCACAGGGTGGTTGAGTTGGTTGGTCTGGGTGTCCCAGAGGTGTTCTCTGAAACGCTCCGCAAGTAGGCGGCCTGTCTCCCCAATATAGAGGAGTCCACATCGGGTGCAGCGGATGCAATAGATAATGTGTGTGGAGGTGCAGGTGAATTTGTGGCGGATATGGAAGTTTTCTTTGGGGCCTTGGAGGGAAGTGAGGGGGGAGGTGTGGGCGCAAGTCTTGCACCTCCTGCGGTTGCAGGGGAAGGTGCCGGGAGTGGAGGTGGGGTTGGTGGGGGGTGTGGATCTGACGAGAGAGTTACGGAGGGAGTGGTCTTTACGGAACGCTGATAGGGGAGGGGAGAGAATTATATCCTTGGTGGTGGGGTCCGTTTGGAGGTGGCAGAAATGACGGCGGATGATACGCTGTACATGGAGATTGGTGGGGTGGTAGGTGAGGACCAGTGGGGTTCTGTCCTGGTGGCGGTTGGAGGGGCGGGGCTCAATGGACTGAAGAGCCTTGTTCTGTGCTACAGACCTCTATGACACTATCTCAGAAGGAAATCATTTTTGGCGGACCTTTTTTTAAAAAGGTTATGAGGTGGTCTTTCAGTGAAACACAGGCATTCATTGCTGTAGGTTTGCTTTTAACAAGAAAAAAGAAGTTTATCATTCAAAAGAAACAAAGGTGAAACAGAATAAATTAAGTTATTTATATATAATATATTTGAAAGATTTCAAAAAGCATAGTAAAATACAATTCCAACTATCCCAAGACTATCACTTTATAGTAATCATACACAAGACAGTTTATTTGTCTCTCACAGCTATAGCTTTGACTTAAATGTTTTGTCATTGCCCAGCCATGATTAGTCACACTATTGAGCTTAAAGCTTCTCAACTTTAAATAACCTCTTCAGCATCTAACCAAACACTTCTAGTCTGGAATTTTCAATCTGAAATCCTTACACTGAAGTAGCCTACTTCCTAAAAGTTCTAAACAAACTTCTTTCTTCAGAAAAAAAAACTACTTCACACATTTAATGCCTATCATGACCTCTACAAGCTAAACGACAAAAGTTTTCCAAGATTTTGTGTTTTTACAAAGCCAAAAAAGGTCCTGATTCTTCGAAAGAGAAAACAAAGTATTACTCCTCAATATTTACTCTGTCCACTCACAAAATTGTCTGAATACAAATTCCTATTATCAGCTTAGGGACTTCCTCCTTTATACTGGTTAAAAGAAACTGACTCCAGAAATACTGACAATTTAATCATTAAACCCTACAAACAAAAACCAACATGCTATGATTTCAAAATCAAAGTAATTTATATTAAAATACGTATACCTTACATCACATAGGCATATCTTGTGCACAAAAAGCAAGGCAACTCTAACCCAGCCAACTACCATTCCATCAGTCTACTCTTAATTTTCAGTAAAGGGATGGACGGTATCATCAATAGTGCTTTCAAGCAGCACTTGTTTAGCAATAACCTGACATCACCCAAGGCAAAACAGCATACCTAATTAGCACCAGACCTACACATGCACTCCCTCCACCACTAACACACAGTCAGAAGAGTGGTGCACTGCAGGTATTCAACAAGACTCTTTAGACAGTACTTTCCAAACCAGTGACCACTTCTATCGAGAATAACAAGGGCAGCAGATACCTGGGAGAAGCTCCATCTGAAAGGTCCCTTCCAAGCCACTCACCATCCTGACTTGAAAATATATCACTGTTTCCTTTAGTGTTGCTGAGTCAAAATCCGAAAACAACCTCCTTATTGGCACTGTAGGTCCACCTGTAGCACATGGTTCAAAACGCTAGCTCACCACCACCTTCTCAAGGGCAAGTAGGGACAGGCAATAAATATTGATACATTTTGGTTGCTCACATCCCATTAATTGATTAAAAAAAAGAATAGACTGTTGGGGTAGTATTGGCTGGGTTAGAGTTGTCTTGCCTTTTGTGCACAAGACATTCTTTCTGATGCTTCAACTTGACCTCTGTGTGTTCTCCATCACATCTCTTAATGTATTTATTGCTTTCCTGAAGGAACTTTCTCTATTTCAGTCAGTCACAAACTGGGACCTCCCATTGGTTAACAAAAATGTTTGACTACTTCAGTGATGCTTTACTGATATTCCTAAAGAATATCTTGTGCTCTCTTGCCATGACTGAACTTCAAGGAGAGCTTCGGGAGTTTGACATCAGGCAAATTACATGTTCTATCCAGCCAATGCCCTACCATTGGTGGCTTTCTCAGTCCTTAGATCTGTCAATCTCTAACTATGCCTCTCTGTCTCTCTCTTCCTTTAAGACTTTCTTCATAACCTCATTCACTTAGTTATTCCTCCAAATATCTCTTATAATGGTGTCCAATTGGTTGATTAGAGGCCTGGAACAATTTTGGTTCAAGATGTTATATAAATTTATATTGATGCTATTATTGATACATTGCAATGATCTCAAAACCATGATCATTCACTCTTAGTGTTCAAATATTTACTGCACCAACTGAGCAATTACCACTCTCTGAGATGAAAAGTCCATATCCCTAACATTGCATTCACTCCAGGATTAGAGCAGGAAATGTGGTGAGGAAGTAAAAAGTTAGCCTGTCTTTGGTCAGACATCAGTTTTTGGAATTGTCCCCAATTGACCTGTTGGAGTCCACTTAACCCACATAAAGGAAAAATGTGGATTTTATCATGATCTGGGTCCAAAAGTGCAAGGTCTAAAATGTATTTTATTATTTTTAAGATAGCACCATTTTAACAAATGGATAAACCATCTTGGGGAAGGTGTTCACCAATAACTCCAGGAAGAACTTGTTTTTCATTCTAGTGATATAGGTAAAAATGAGATTTATGATCTGTTCTTAATTAGTTTTGACAAAATGGTGACAGACACATTCTCTGTAGTTGTTGTTCTCTAAGTGCTATTGGTAAGTATTTTCAGGATGGGACCCTGCATGGCTGAAAGAAAAGTGATGTATTTGCAAATCACAATGGTGTGTGTCCCTGCATAATACACAATAGTCTATAGCCTCTAGGGATGGGCAATCCATCTGGCTCTCAATATGCACTCTACTTGCATAGTCATGATGATTAGCATTCAAAGTGGGGAACTTGCCTTTGACCCCGGAAAATACATTGGAGTCAATCCTTGGAAGAAGTAACATTTTCCAGAATTAATTGTTTTTAAACACAGATTGACTTTTTTCACAATTATACAGAAAATCAGACAACTGAAACACACAAGAAAGGGTAGCAAATAATAGGCATCATTATTCATAATCATGCAGCACACTTTCCTCACTGCTTATTTAACTCCTCCCTAGTTTTCCCTTTCCTGAGGTAGATACGAAGGATAATTTTCAAAGTTTGTCCTTCCCATTGAGAGCCTCACTTGCTTGTTTTATACATCAAGGGACTGGGGTCATGGATCCACATTGGTTACACACACATTTCTAAAATCCGTATTTCCTGATTACAAATGTGAGGTAGTACACCTTAATGCTGGGTCATTATTCAAATTGTTTAGATAACAACTGCATTAATTTACCTTGTTACTGTAAAATAAATATTGTTACAGCCTCTATGTAATCATGCACGATTTTACTAATATGTAAATGAGTAATAGCCTATGAGAAAAAGTGTCTAATAGCCATTTTGAAGATTGTGATTTAAGCAGAGTCACAACAAATGATCAAAATTAAATTTATTAAACCAATAATAGAACTTCTGACTTGCAACTGAATTGCTTCATGTTAATTTGTATCTTTCAAAGTTAACTAAAAGTTAAGATCAAGAGCAACAGTCTCTGAAATCAAAATAGTACCTGTTGCAATGTGCAGCTTTTTGTCAAAGTCACTTGCAGATATTTTCTAATCAATGTATTCATAAAAATTGCAACAACCTCTGGAGCAGGTGGGGTCTGAACTTGGACCTCCTGTCTCAGTGGTAGGGACACTATCACATTGCCACAAGAGCCCTCAGAGCTACCTAGGCTGTCTGGAATCCAATTATAATAGTTATGTAATCAAAAAGTGAGCAGTAAACCAATCTCTGGATAATTGGGCCACATCTTGGAGGCACTGCCATTGCATTCAAACCTTACAAACCCCTGTCTCCATGACTGCCATTCCAAGACACTTGTCTGCTCATGAAAGTTGAACAGGGGTAGGTATGGGGTTCTTTTAAATCTGTTCACGGTATGATGGGCATTTAATATTCAATTATTATTCATCTCTAATTGACCTGGAGAAGGTAGTGATGAGCTAACATTTTGAACTGGTGCAGTCCCAAGGTTGTGGGGATGCCCACAGTGCTGTTGGGAAGGGAATTTCTGGATTTTAAGCCAATAACAATGAGGGATGGTGACTTAAATACAATTTGGGATGGAGTTTTCCATGCATCTGCTGCCCTATGCCTTCAAGGTAACCAAGGTCACAGGTTCGGAAAAAGCTTTGTTGAGTTAATGCAATGCACCTTGTAGTTGATATGCTATTACCACTGTACATTGCTGATGAAGTGAGTGAATATTAAAGGTGGTGGATGGTGCACCAGTTAAGCAGTTGTTTTCCTTTGGATGGTGCTGAGTTTCTTGAGTGTTTGTCGACATTGCACTCATCAAGACAATTGAAGTGTATTCTCTCACACTCCTGCCTCACGCCTTGCAAATGATGAACAAGCAATAGGAAGTAGGTTACTCTTAGATTAGATTAGATTCGATTAGATTACTTACAGTGTGGAAAAAGGCCCTTCGGCCCAACAAGTCCACACCGACCCGCCGAAGCACAACCCACCCATACCCCTACATTTACCCCTTTCACCTAACACTACGGGCAACTTAGCATCGCCAATTCACCTAACCTGCACATCTTTGGTCTGTGGGAGGAAACCAGAGCACCCGGAGGAAACCCATGCAGACACGGGGAGAATGTATAAACTCCACACAGTCAGTTGCCACCGTGCCACCCACATATCTTGTTAGGATATGAGAAATTGTTAAACAAGGAAAGATGTCATTTATGCATTCTATAATTAGACTCATTGCTAGTTACACACATTTCTTATTACCACCAAAAGTAGTAGTAGTCTTGTTACTGGTTATATGAGTACATAGTTTGATATCAACTAGTTCCTCAGAACTTTAATAAGAATTATATTTTTCTTTATTATATATGAAGTGTAACTGAAAAGAGAACCTTCATCCATCTCCTTCTGAACACTATCCACCCAATAAAAGGCATTATCCATCTCCCATTACTTTCCACTAACTGCTTTCAAACTAGCATAACGTTTTCTGTTAAATAAATGAAACTTGAGCTATTTTATATGTTGCAAATACTGAACATTATCAATTGCTTTCCAAAAATTGAAACTCATCTTATGAACAGCCATTGGTCCATGACTTAAATAGGTCCCCAGAGAACTTCAAACAAACAACCGATGATGCTGATGCTGGAAATTAGAAACAAAAGTTTATGCATAAATGTCATGCTTTTCCTAGCTACCACCAGTTCTGAAGAAGCATAGTGGACCCAAAATGTTAACTCTGCTTTCTCTCCTCAGGAGCTGCCAGACCAGCTGAGTTTTTCCAGCAATTTCTGTATTTGCTCCAGAGAATATCGTTAGGTTTAATGTGTGCAAAACACAGCTTGTCCTGTTTTTAAAACATAGATCATCTGTCCCATCAAAGCATATTTTTTTCCCAATGATGTCATAACCAATAAACATTGATTTTGTTCATTTCCTGTTCTTATGGACTAAGCCAGACCACTCAAAACATTCTTAAGCATAACTTTGCAATTTGTTTTGGTAAGCGTACAGTGAAAATTACCCGGAGTAAGATAGCTAGGTTGACTACTAGATTTTAGAACAGGCAAAAAATTTATTCACAAAATAACACAATGAAACACAAAGAACAGAATAAAGAGCCCCGACAGAACTCAACCTATCCAAACTAGACTTAATTATGTTGTTCCGAATACACACAACAGTCCCAATAAGCAAACTCCCTTTAAAAGCCAGTATAAATGGAACACATGCTTATAGTTTGAAGTTGAAGGGCAGAAAAGATAGAGTTTCCACATAGCTCCCTGTTGACTTTCCCAGTTCAGGACTGAACTAAAACTGCTTAGCCCAGCTGACCACTCCCCTCTCTTTATACAGGGCACTTCTAAAACATGACCACTTTGGCCTGAAGGCTCATCTGTTTACATCTAAACAAAAGGCCTCTCAAAATCCGTTTCATTTCTGTACCAAACTAGACTGATTGAGCCCGGCCTGGTTTATTGCCCCTCTGAAAAAAATCAAGGATAGAGTCTCCTTGAGCCAAGGAATGGCTTTTAGGAAAAAAGGGATGAGCTTTGTGACACCTCCTCCCCTGAAAAAGAAATGAACCATCAATACCAAAACATGGCTTCATTTTTAACCCTTCAAAACCCGTTAATAATCTAAACACACATCTACACTGTACTAACTATAAACATGCAGACATGCTCAACCACATGCAAATTCAGGCCGCATTACACCTTCCACTGAATGCCTCTGTATCTCATTCACCTCTTGATAATACATCGGCAATCATGTATTCTCGACCTACCACATGCACAATTGTCAAAGTGAATGGCTGCAACAACAAGCTCCATCTGAACAGTCTGGCATTTTTCTCCTTAAATGATTCCACAAATGTCAATGGTTTGTGATCAGTGTATACGATTGTGTCAGATGCATTGCTGCTAATATAAACACTGAAATGTTGCAATGCCAACACCAAGCTTTAAAGTCTATTTCTCCCCCGTTGAATATTCCTGTTGATGAACGTTCAACTTCCTGGAAAGGTCTTGCTATTCCCTTGTAATCCTCCTGCAGGAGCGCTGCACAGATCCCCACATCACTGGCATCAATAACCACCTTGAAAGGCTTTGTATGATCTGATGTTGCTAATAATGGGGCAGTGGTTAACACAGTTTTTAAGCTGTCAAATGCCTTTTGACTGTCTACTGAAACTTCTTGTCTTTTTTTAACAATTTGGTGAGTAGAGCAGCCACACTGCTAAAGTTCGGTAAAAACTTGCAGTAAAATCTATTCAACCCCAGGAACCGTAGTACTGCTTTCTTTGTTGACAGTGTGGGAAATTCCCCAATTACTTTCGTTTTGGCATCTTTTGGGGCCATTTGTCCATGTACAATAACATGGCCCAGAAAGGTGACTTGGACTTTGGCAAATTCACTTTTAGCTAGGTTTACCACCAAACCTGCCTTCTGAAGTCAATCGAACAAGTCCAATAAATGCTGTAAGTGTGCCTTCCATGAGTGACTAAAAATCACCAGGTCATCAATATACACCACACAGTCAGGTAATCTGGTAATGATCTCATTAGTCAATCTCTGAAATGTGGCTGGAGTGTTTTTCATACCGAATAGCATGACTTTGAATTGATATAGTCCATTTGGCGTTACGAAAGCAGAGATACTTGCCATTGCCTCTGAGCAAGTCCAACTTAGAAAGTAAGTTGTCCCACTTTTTTGACACAGTTGTTCAACTGTGGAATTGGATATGCATGAGTCTTTGTAACGGTGTTAACTTTGCGATAGTCCATGCATAACCATTGGGTACCATCTGGCTTTGGCACCATGACTATGGGTGAGTTGCAGTCACTGTAACTCACTTTGACTATGCCTTCTTGGAACATGCGCTCTAACTCCTTCTGAACCTGTGCCAACTTTAGAGGGTTATGCCTGTAAGGATGTTACTTAATCAGAACAGCATCTCCTCAATCTAGGTTAAAAATCACACAACACCAGGTTATAGTCCAACAGGTTTAATTGGAAGCACTAGCTTTCGGGGCTCTGCCCCTTCATCAGGTGGCTGTGGAGTATAAGATTGTAAGACACAGAATTTATAGCAAAAGTTTACAGTGTGATGTAACTCAAAATATATATTGAAAAAGACCTAGATTGTTTAAGTCTCTCATCTTACAGAATGACCATGTTGGTTTCAGTTTTTTCATATGTAAATGGCAAAACTTTTTTAAAAGTTACATTCTCAAGTGAACTTTAACAATTGGTGTCATGTTGGCCCAGATAATGTATTGAAGGTGTGAGCTTCCCTGTGTAAGACTGTCTATGCCAAAATGTTCAGACTGATTCTAATCTTAAAAAATGGATTTACGGCGTCTTACATGGATTCATGCTGTTTTTGAGCAAAGTAAAATATAATTCTGCAAGTACAGATTCACCCCACAAACTTATATGAGTGTGTATGTGTGTCTGTGGGGAGGGGGGGGGGGAAGGTGGAGAATGTGGGGAAGGTTATGTGTATCTGTGAGAAAGTGTGTGTATGTGTGTGAGTGTGAGTGTAAAGGGGTACAAGTCTGTGAGAGGGTGTGTGTGAGTGAATGAGAGAGGGTCTACGTGAGTGTTTTTACCTGGAGGAGGGCATTTATGTGTGTGCGTAGGAGTTTGTGTGTATATGTGCGTGTGTGTGTGTGCATGTTCATTTGTCTGTGTATGTGTATAGTGCAATGGGGTCACCTGTAGTATGACATAAACCCAAAGTCCTGGTTGAGACCATCTTCATGGGTACCAAACTTGGCTATCAGCCTCTGCTCAGCCACTTTTCATTGAAAAACATTTATCCCAATTTTTGACAACTTCCTCATTGTCCAATTTAATTTGAGGAATGTCCAATTCAGAATCATCTGAACTTGGTTCTTTCTTCTGTGCTGTAATCATGAACATCATGTCTTCTTGCTTTCCTTCCCTATCAAAATACCTTTTGAGCATATTCACATGACATATGTTGTGAGATTTCTTCCTGTCTGGAGTCCTTATCAAGTAGTTCACCTCACTAAATTCCTTCTCAATTTCATAAGGTCCACTAAACCTTGCTTTTAAAGGTTCACCTATCACTGGAAGTAACACCAATACCATATCCTCAATTGCAAAATTATAAATTTGTGATTTCTTATCCGCTTCCTGTTTCATTGTATGCTAAGAGACTATTAAATGCTGTCCAGCCAACGCTCCAGCTCTATTTAATCATTCTCTAAAATTTGACACATAGACCAAATAGGTGGTCTCTGAATTCTGACTTATTAATTTCTCCTTAATCAATTTTAACGGTCCTCTTATTTCATGCCCAAACATTAATTCAAATAGGCTGAATTCGGTCAATTCAGTCGGAGCACCTCTGATTACAAAAAGTGCAAACAGAACTCCCTTATCCCAATCATCTGGATAGTCCTGACAATAAGCCCTCAACATGATCTTTAGTGTTTGTTGCCATCTCTCTAGTGCTCCCTGCGATTCCAGATGTTATAGAATAGATTTGAATTGCTTTATTCCCAAGTTATCCATAACCTCCTTCAATACTTTGGATGTGAAGTTTGATCATTGATCTGACTGGATCTCTATTGGTAGTCTGTATCTTGTAAAAAAATTTAAGTAATTCTTCCACAACCCTTTTAGCTGTGATGTTGCATAACGGGGTTGCCTCTGGAAATCTAGTCGACACATCCATTGTTGTTAATAAATACTTATTCTCACTTTTTGTTTGAAGTAAGGTTCCTATGCAATCAATCAAGACTCTTGTGAAAAGTTCCTCAAATGCTGGAATAGGTATTAAAGGTGCAGGTTTTATTACTGCCTGTGGTTTTCTGATTAGCTGACATGTATGACATGCCTGGCAAAATTCAACTACATCCTTGTGTGGTCTAGGACAGTAAAAATGTCTTTGTACTTTAGCCTGTGTTTTCCTCACCCCTAAATGACCTCCAAGTGGTAGCATATGCGCCACTCCCCGCACCCCCTTTCTACACCCGAATGAAAAAGCAATTTGATGAATCTCTTTTTTTTTGCTTTTCAGTGGCACAGCAACTCGATGGACGGGAGCTTATACCAGGGGCCTGCTATGAGCAGTAAGTCACTGATTTGAGCCTTTAAAAACTTACCACGACCACGGGAGTCCTCCATTTCTGTTTTTCAGCAGCAGCAGCAACTCGAACAGCGGGAGATTGCACAAGGGGCCTGCCGGGAGCGCTGAGTCACTGATTGTGCTTTGAAATTTGAAGTCAGAGAGCAGAGGTTTCTGGGAAAGGAGTGACTTCTTATTTTTATTTCCATCCTGCTATATAAGTCAGTGTCTTCTCAACACAAGACCCTACCTTTGTAGGACCTCACACCCAACGACCTCCTCTAATCTTAAAGACCAGGGACATATCAGGTAAACATCTCTTCTTTTTTACTTTGTGACTAGGGGACTAGCAGGGATGGCAGTGCATCTCTTGTTAAGAAGAAGAAGGAGCCTTATGTGTTGATGAGGCAAGATGGTTCAGATGAGGCAATGGAGAGTTACAGATCAGCTAGGAAGGATTTAAAGAGAGAGTTAAGAAGAGCAAAGAGAGGACACGGGCAGTCTTTAGCAAATAGAATAAAGGAGAACCCTAAAGCTTTCTATAGGTATATGAGGAATAAAAGGATAATTAGGGTAGGAATAGGGCCAGTCAAAGACAGAAGTGGGAAGTTGAGGGTGGACCCTATAGAGATCGGAGAGGTGCTAAATGAACATTTCTCATCGGTGTTCACTCAGGAAAAGGAGAATATTGTAGAGGAGAAGAATGAGGTATGAGATATTAGACTAGAAAGGATCGAGGTTAGTTACGCAGGGGTGTTATCAATTCTAGAAGGAGAGAAAGTAGACAAGTCCCCTGGGCCGAATCAGATTTATCTGAGGATTCTCTGGGAAGCTAGTGAGGAGATAGCAAAGCCTTTGGCTTTGATATTTGAGTCGTCATTGTCTACAGGTATGGTACAAGAGGACTGGAGGTTTGCAAATGTCGTGCCCTTGTTCAAGAAGGGCAGTAGAGATGACCCAGGTAATTATAGACCAATGAGTATTACTTCTGTTGTAGGAAAGGTTTTGGAAAGGATTATAAGAGATAAGATTTATAATCATCTAGCAACCAACAATTTTATTTCAGATAGTCAACATGGTTTTGTCAAGGGCAGGTCGTGTCTTACATACCTCATTGAGTTTTTTGAGAAAGTGACCAAGCATGTAGATGAGGGCAGGGCAGTTGACTTGGTATACATGGACTTCAGTAAAACCTTTGATAAGGTTCCACTTGGCAGGCTGATGGAGAAAATGCAGAGGCATGGAATTGAGGGTGATTTAGCAGTTTGGATTAGAAACTGAATTTCTGAAAGAAGGCAGCAAGTGGTGGTTGATGGAAAATATTCAGTCTGGAATCCAGTTACTAGCGGTGTGCCACAAGGATCAGTTTTTGGACCACTGCTGTTTGTCATTTTTATAAATGACTTAGATGCAGGCATAGGTGGATGGATTAGTAAATTTGCAGACGATACTAAAGTCGGTGGAGTAGTGGATAGTTTGGAAGAATGCTACAAGTTGCAGGGGGACTTGGATAAACTGCAGAATTGGGCTGAGAGATGGCAAATGCAGCTAAATGTAAGGTGATGCACTTTGGGAAGAATAACAGGAAGGCAGAGTACTGAGTCAATGGAAAGATTCTTGGTAGTGTGGTTGTGCAGAGGGATCTTGGAATCCATGTACATAGATCCCTGAAAGTTGCCACCCAGGTGGATAGTGCTGTTGAGAAGGCGTAGGGTGAGTTAGATTTCATTGGTAGAGGGATTGAGTTCCGGAACTGCAATATCATGCTGCAACTGTGCAAAACGCTAATGCGGCCTCACTTGGAATATTGTGTTCAGTTCTGGTCGCCCATTACAGGAAGGATGTGGAAGCATTGGAAAAGGTGCAGAGGAGATTTACCAGGATGTTGCCTGGTCTGGGGGGAAGGTCTTATGAGGAAAGGCTGAGAGACTTGGGTCTGTTCTCATTGGAAAGAAGAAGGCTAAGGGGGGATTTGATAGAGACATACAAGATGATCAGAGGATTAAATATGGTAGACAATGAAAGACTTTTTCCTAGGATGATGACGTCAGCTTGTACGAGAGGGCATAACTACAAATTGAGGGGTGATAGATTTAAGACAGACGTCAGAGGCAGGTTCTTTACACAGAGAGTGGTAAGGGCGTGGAATGCCCTACCTGATAATGTAGTCAACTCAGTCACATCATGGAGACTTAAACAATCCTTAGATAAGCACATGGATGATTTTGGGATAGTGTCGGGGAACGAGCTGCGATTAGTTCACAGGTCGGTGCAACATCGTGGGCCAAAGGGCCTGTTCTGCACTGTATTGTTCTATGTTCTATGTTCTATGTTCTGTGTCTCATCTGCATGAATGTGTGACGGTTTCCATTTCCTCATTAAGACATCATTTGTTCAGTAATAAGATACAGGAATGCATTCACTTTCTTTCTCAGTAAATACCTTTTGAAAAAAACTGTTTTAACTCCTCATCTTTCTGCTGTAATGCAATCAGCTTAGCAGAGCTAAAAAGTACTTGCATGTTTACCTATTTGCTCCTTCTCTGTTCCACTTATCTGATCAAAAAAGATTTCGGATAACACTATGTCAGCTTCTTTATTTGTGTCTTTTGATCACTCCTGCTTCGGTTTGTGCCTCTGTGATCTAGTGATCACACAATCAGGGAATATCCCTGGATAAGCATCCTTCATGTCTTCAGTTGCCTGCATCTCCACTGGCTTTTCAAATACAACTCAATCTGCCGAGGGAGTCCGTGGAACCATATCCGCTTGCTAACCAGTTCCTTTAAAGGGGGGGCACGGTGGCTCAGTGGTTAACACTGCTGCCTCACAGCGCCAGGGACCCAGGTTCAATTTCCGCCTCGGGCAACAGTCTGTGTGGAGTTTGCACGTTCTCCCTGTGTCTGTGTGGGTTTCCTCCGGGTGCTCCGGTTTCCTTCCACATTCCGAAGACGTGCAAGTTAGGTGATTTGGCCATGCTATATTGCCTGTAGTGTTAGGTGCATTAGTCAGAGGGGAGTGGGTTGCTCTTCGGAGGGTCGGTGTGGACTTGTTGGGCTGAAAGGCCTGTTTTCACACTGTAGGGAATCTAATCTACAGTAGGCAGCATGTGTACTGGTGAATTGGCTATATCATTTTGTATTCCTGGAGCTGAGAGTTTGTCCAGTACTCGTACCATAAATTCTTCACTCTTCTCTGGACTCTCTAGCCTCAGTTTACAAAACTGAGCACTTTTTGTCTCACCACGATTTCCTGTTACCTGTACCTTTTCCGGCAATAGTCCCTCAGGAGTGCATATCTCCCCATCCTTCAGCATTACAGACTGAGAGGATCCTGTGTCTCTTAATATTGTAATCTCCTCACCTATTACTCCTGGCCTGTGTGAATAAACTTTACCCTTGCAAGTATACTTTTCAAGCAGATCTGGCATCTCCTCCTTAATCAACCTTTGATCATCTTATACACTCTGAGGCAGTTTTCTAACTTCCCTTGTGTTTTTTGTTACTAGTCCAACAGAACTTCCAGACTTGTTGATTTTCCTACATCTGGCTTTCTCCCAGCCCACCAACACTGCGATTTCGTGTGGCCCACTTTATTACACTGGAGCTTTTTAACTTCTTTGTCCCCCTCAAGGATTTCTTTTTTACCCTGTGGTAAGTTCTCCTTATGATCTTCACTGAGATCTATCTTTCCCTTTCCACGTGAGGATTTCTCTTTGCCCCAGTCTCTATCCCTCATGAACTGAAATTGATTCTGGAAGCCAAACTGAGTTTTATGGACCAGCTCATAATCATCAACCACTTCAGTTGCTCACTTATTGTTTTAACTCTCTGCTTTTCCACATGAGTTTGCATTATGTCAGGCAGTGAATTTTTGAATTCCTCCAAAATAATAACCTCTCTAAGGGCATCATAGGTTTGTTCAATTTTTAAAGCTTTTATCCATCTATTGAAATTATTCTGTTTGATCCTTTCAAACTCAATATAGGTTTGACCAGGGTCCGTCCTTAGATTCCTAAAACATTGTCTATAGGCCTCTGGTACAAGCTCATATGCACTTAAAATGTTTTTTTTCCACCTCCTCATACTCCCCAGATACCTCCTCTGGTAGTGATACAAATACCTGACCAGCCCTACCTACAACTTTCGTTTGGATCAACAGAACCCACATTACCACTGGCCACTACATTTGTTTAGCCTCCTTTTCAAATGAGATGAACAAGACTTCCAAATACTTCTCATCATATTTAGGCAATGTTTGAACATTCTTAAATAGTTTCTCACTAGGCTCCTCACCACCTGGGGCTTGCTCATCCTCACTCTCTTCCTCACTAAGCTTACCCTCAGCCTTTATCTCCAGCCTTTTAAGCTAACTTTTCTTTTTAAGTGTCAGTTTTTGAAGTTCAAACAGTCTATTTTTCTTTCTCTGCTCTCTCTTTTTCCCTCTCTTCTGGTTCTAATCATAACTCAAACTCTTTCATTTCTGCTGCCCTTTCCTTATCTCTCACCTCTAACTCAAGCTGCTTCATTTACAATTGAATTCTTGCCATCTCTATAGATTCTGAGGGTTTCTCCAACAAGTTTAAATGTTGAGCTACTGCTGTAATTATCTCTCCTTTCCTCACAGCAGCAGGCAGTTCCAATTCCAGCTTCTCTGCTAATTCTTGCAACTTGGTCTTATTCACTTTTTGCAAAACTTCCAAAGTCAGTGCATCCTCATCCAGAAAACTTTTGGCAACTTTTGGATAGAGCCATTACTATCCCAAACTTTGTCTACCCAACCAAACCAACACCCGAAATAAAGACACTAACACCTACCTCTCGTTGTTTAAGATCCTGGATGAGCTCCCAATTTGCCAGACCACTCAAAACATTCTTAAGCAGGCTGCCCTAGAACTAACTTTGCAATTTGTTTTGGTAAATGTACAGTGAAAATTACCCAGTCTAAGATAGCTAGGTTGACTACTAGATTTTAAATCAGACAAAAATGTATTCACAGAATTACACAATGAAACACAAAGAACAGAATAAAGAACCCCGACAGAACTCAACCTCTCCAACTAGATTTAATTATGCTGTTTCGAATACACAAACAATCCCAATAAGCAAACTCCCTTTGAAACCCATGCTTACAGGTTGAAGTTGAAGGGCAGAAAAGAGAGAGAGAGAGTTTCCACACAGCTCCCCATTGAACTTCCCAGTTCAGGACTGAATGAAAACCACTCAGCTAGCTAAACAGCTGACCATTCCCCTGTCTTTCTACAGGTCACTTCTAAAGCATGACTACTTTGGCCTGAAGTCTCATCTGTTTACATATAAACAAAAGGCTTTCAAAATTGTTTTCATCTCTGTACCAAACCAGACTAATCGGAGCCCGGCCTGGTTTATTGCCCCTCTGAAAAGAATCAAGGACAGAGTCTCTTTGAGCCAAGGAGCAGCTTTTGGAAAATAAGGTACTCGCTTTGTGACACTATTAAACTTTCTAGTATTAGGATTGCATGAATATTCCTCTACCTTTGCACACAGACTGATAAAGCTCTGACAAATCATAACCAGACTCCTGCTGATTTTCTGCAGTGTTACAGCATGTACTCACTCTGATCAAGATGTCCTCTATAGATAGTTAATGTTTTTATACTATTTGTAACAAATGTTTCATTCATCTCAAAGAACATGACAAATCCATGAGCCAATTTTATTGCATCTGGAATTGATTTTGAATCTTTATTGATGAATACTGATGTGAATAATTAATTTGATGCATCTGTGTTATATTTTAACTAATTTTATCTTTAGAAGATCAAAGTAATCTAAAGATAAATTGATGACACATGTTGGCTTACCTTCACTGTTCAGAATATTGAGTATAGGAGTTGGAATGTCATGTTGTGGCTGTATAGGACATTAGTGAGGGCACTGCATAAAATTATGGTCGTCCTTCTATAGGAAGGATATTTTAATACTTGAGACGGTGCAGAAAAGATTTACAAGAACGTTGCCAGGATTGAGGATTTGAGCTACAGGGAGAGGCTGAATATGGTTGGGGCTATTTTCCCTGGAGCATTGGAGGCTGAAGAGTGACCTTAGAGAGATTTATAAAATCATGAGGGGCATGGATAGGGTGAATAGATGAGGTCTTTTCCCAGGGTGGGGGAGTCCAAACTAGAGGAATAGGTTTACGGTAGGAGGGGAAAAATTTAAAAAGGGCCTGAGGGGTAACTTTTTCATGCAGAGGGTGGTGTGCATATGAAACGAGTTGCCAGAGGAAGTGGTGGAGTCTGGTACAATTACAACATCTAAAAGGCATCTGGATGGATATATGAATAGGAAGAGTTTAGAGGGATATGGGACATTGCTGGCAAATGGGATTAGGTCAGTGTGAATGAGTGGGACTGAAGGGTCTGATTCTGTGTTGAATGACTCAATGACATTGATGGATGTCATTTCTATTTTGCTCTTACTACTATTAATGAGGTTATTTATCTTCAGCTATGTTTTAGTTGTGCTTATTTTATATTGTCCCTATTTATACCTTTTACTTTAATTCTTAATACCATTGTAAAGTATTTTCAACTTCAATGCTTAACCACTTTGACCTTCTTGAAAAAATAGCTTTCTTTTCCAAATTGTTCAAAAGCTGTTAAATGGGCTCTTCAAATAAATTTTTGATGTCATCCTAACTTGAGATTTGACCTTCTGAAATTAAAAGAATCTGCATATTGTACTTGTCATAATGTTTGTACTTTGTATTATAGAGGATAATTATTCCTCTGGAATCCCAGCATTATAAACCTTATAGTTGCTAAAGGTTACATTCATTATTTTTTTTTACCAACTCCTTTTTAACATGTTTCTCATCCTTTACCTGAGATGAAAAGAAATTGCTTCACTTAGACAGTGGTTGACCTCTGGAATTCTCTGCCACAGAAAGTGGTTGAGGCCAAAACATTGAATGTTTTCAAGGAGTTCTTGTGGATAAAGGCATCGAAAGGTTGGAGAGAAAGTGGGAACAGGGTACTGAGTTGGATGATCGGTGACGATCATATAGAATAGGAGCAGGCTGAAAGGGCTGAATGGACTATTCCTGCTTTTTTTTAATGTTTTGACATATAAAATTTTCAGATAGAGCCAGTATATGAGCAGCAACTGGGGGTGCATATGCCTATAATCCATTGTTCACTGAAATATTGTTCAGATGTGTAACAGTGTCACATAAAATGGCGCATGTGTATTAGGTGGTTCTTGTCATAAGATAAATGTGGATAAGTGCATTGGTAATATTTAGATTCATATTTCTCAAAACCGTCCTACACTTTTAAACTTAAATTCTATATCTGCAAAAATTACTAATAATGTTCTTTTTGCTAATGTTGATCTTGCCTAGCACTTACCCTATGCAATGTAACCTGTAAGCCTCCATCTAAGTTGTTTTTCCACTCTATGATCTTAATGACCTTGTTTATTATGATCTGTCTGTACTGCTCGTAAACAAAGCTTTTCACTGTACTTGGGTACACATGACAATAAATAAATCATATCAAGTGTTTGAACAGCATATTACATTTTACGGTCATCTAGTTAGGATGAGGTTTTTATATGTTTGTATGTATAGAAAGTCCTTTAGCCAAATGGCTGGCGCTTATGTCCAATCCATACTACTGAGTGTCGAATGATAATTCAACTATGCAGGAGTATCACAGTCAAGCCAAGCAAGATTCTCCCTTCAGAAACATTCACCTGAGCACTTCTAATAATGACCACTAGATGGTAGAGTCATGGATTAATTGGGCATAATTTTCACTTCAAGCATGAATAGAAAACAAACTGTTGTCAATTTGGCATCAATAGAAAGGAAATATTTTATCCACACTCCCAGACTTAACCCACACCCAAAGTGAAGCTATTCTCATTAAATATTATCACACAGAAATTAATCATTTTTCCTAATAATTCCCCAACGATGTTTTTGAGTGAATGAGCCACTGAATATAAATCCGCTTTCCTGTTCACAGCCCACACCAATGAATGTTCTTCCTTTTCATGAAATGTTACTGTTTTCTTTTGAAAGGTCTTTTGACAGTGTTGGAACAAGCTTTTTGACAGAGAACACTTCGATTACACCCTGTATAAAAAAATCTGCAACTCCCCTTTAATTATGTCTGTGCTAATCATAAAGGTGTGTATTGCTGGAAAGGGACAAGTTACTGAAACTTTCCAAATTGCACTCACCAGGACAATGCAAGAATAGCAAATTTCAATTGATCACCACAGGACTGTCGTATCAGAGTAAAGAGTGCTGATTGTTTAACAAGCTGACTGATTGGCCAAAGGATTGCAATAGATGAAGAAAAGGGAAATCAATCTCCAAGCTCTTGGACAACTCAAAAAAAGGTTTGAAGGCTTTTTTGAGCTTAAACATATTCCTTTTGTTTGCAAAGAATAATTCCTTGTGTATGAATGTAAGATGCTTGTAGCAACTTACAAGTTAATCGATTATCATAATTAGTTATTACTGCAGCTATTGGCATATGTAGATTGGTTCACACAATATTGAAATGATATTTCACAATAGTTGTTTTGATTTGTGTTTTGGAAGCAAAGTCTGGTTGAGAATGGTCTGGACATTGCATTTTAAGACCAACCAAAAGAATGGTTTGTTTGATTCAATCATTCAGTTACTGTGAAGTATGGCTTACATTCACACCAGTCCTGAAATCCATACATGATGTTGTTCAATTGTGTAGTAAGAAGAATGTATTTTTAGATCAATCATGGTATCCCATTAACTTAAGGAAATCCTGAATTTTTAAACTGGACTCTTCCCCTAGCTGGAAAAATAATTTCTACACGCACTTTATCAAGATTATTCAGGCCTATATATAATTTAATCAAGTTATTCCTCACTCTTCTAAAATCCAATGGAAACAAGTTTAGTGCATCCAACTTTTCTTCATAAAACAACTCATTAATCCTAGTGAACCTCCATAGAAATATCTCCAATAAATATCTCCTTTCTTAAGGTGGAGGTGCCGGTGTTGGACTGAGGATGGACAAAATTGAGAATCACATGATGCCAGTTTGTAGTCCAACAGGTTTATTTGAGAGTACAAGCTTTCGGAGCACTACTCCTTCATCTGGTGGCTAGGACACCAAACCTGCACAGTACTGAAATATGGTCTCACCAATGCCCTATATAACTGAGGCGTAACATCCTCACTTTTATGTTTAATTCCACTCATAGTAAAGAATAGACTTCTATTAGTTGATATAATTATTTACTGTATCACTGAACTGCTTATGACTCATATACTAGAATGTTTAGATCCCATTGCGCCACAAAGGTTTGTAGCCATTCACTGTTTAAGTAAGTTTATACTTGAACTAACAATAGGCCCAACTACCTTCATCTGCTTCATCAATGATACTCCCTCATCATAAAATCACAAGTGAGGATACTCACTGATAATTGCATAATATTCAGCACCATTCACCACTCCTCAGTCCATGTTGAAACACAACAAGATCTGGATAATATCTAGGCTCGGTTTGAAAAGTGGCAAGTAACGACATGAAAGAATTGAACCAAAGAGTCTGTTTCCATGCTGTACCTCTCTATGACATATGCACCGTACAAATGCCAAACAATGACCATCTCCAATAAGACACAATCTAATCACCACCTCTTCACATTCAATGGTATTACCATCAATGAATCCCCTACCATCAACATCCTGGGGATAATCATTGACCGGAAACTCAGCTGGATTTTCCATATAAACACAGGGACTGCAAGACCAGGTCAGAGGCTCAGAATACTGTGGTGAGTAACTCACCTCCTAACTCACCAAAGCCTATCCATCAACTACAAGGCACTAGTCAGGATTGTAGTGAAATCTTTCCCACATGCCTGGATGAATGTAGCTCCAACAACATTCAAGAAGCTTGACACTGTCCAGGCCAAAGCAGTCTGCTTGACTGGCACCACATCCACAAGCATCCACTCCCTACTCCACTAATGCTCAGAAGCTGCAGTGTGTGTTACCTACAATACATAATGCAGAAATTCACCAAAGATCTTTAGATTGCACCTTCCAAGCCCACAATCACGTTCATCCAGAAGGACAAGAACAGCAGATATATGAGAAGACTACCATCTGCAAACACCCTCCAAGCCTCTCAACATCCTGACTAGGAAACATATGGTCATTTCCTTCACTGTCACTAGGTCAAAATCCTAATTCCCTCCCTAATTGCATTTTGGGTCAAGCTACAGCATGTGGACTGCAGCAGTTCAAGAAGGCAGTTCACCACCACCTTCTGAAGAGCAACTAGACAATAAATGCTGATCCAGCCAGCAATGCCCATGTTTCACGTTGGTGGAGAATACATTTGAATAACAATTGCATTGTAGGAGTGTGAGGTGCCTTGCTTAACCTCCTCAAAGTTTTGAAATACTTTCCCCTTCCTGAGCAATTTGACATGGACTGGGCACTTTTTAAATGTGGAAATGGCAACCACCGACCCATTTTCAAGTTTGGACAATACACAGTGACCTGACCCAGAATGGGGTGAGAAACATCAGCCGTGATTCAACGGTAGAGCAGATGCATTAGCCCATGTGGCCTTATCCTGCTCCTAGTTCTAATGGTTTAATAGTCTTATAGTGTAAGCTGCGTGTTGGAGTTCCTATAGCTTTAGACATTAACCACAGATCTAGACATTGGCCTGGGCCATGTTTAGATGCGGAAGTACCCACATTCCATAAGTGCAGCACAAACCTACCTCCCATTGACTGAGTGGTAATAAGTTAAATGTAATTTTTTTATTTAAACAGTCCCATAAAATTAGTACTCTTTACCATAATTTTACTGTCTATAGCAAATAATGAGAGCACATAGTTGTATATCAACTGATAGCAACAAAGTTGTACATAAATGCAGACCAGCTGAGCAGCTTATCAAACTCTTCTGGTTTCACTTTTATTTGTATTTTGTTTTTCAAACTGATAGCAAGTTGGCTCCCAGTTGCTGAAGTGGTGTGCTGCAAATGGGCTAGAAAAGGAAGAGAAAGGTATACCTCCTTCCCATAATTTACTGCTCCCACACTGTCAAACTTCCAAGCCTTCCTCCCTACACCACTTGCAATCTATTTTGGCTGCTATCTAGAGCTCCTGAAACGATACTGCTCGTGGTTTAGATAGGTCAGCTGTTCTCTGCTGTTTTTCAAGAATCGGTTTTAGCTAGTTCTTTCATGAACTGCACTACAGTTCCTCTCAGTAGAAAACATTCTTGATTAAGCCTGAAAAACACTTTAGATCTTAAACTTTAACAGGAATTCGCAAATGCTAAAGTCCATTAACATTCGATTTTAAGGAGATGCTAACCCTTAACAAAGAGAGCAACGCTTTAAACACTCAAATTTTCCCAAAACCCCAAGATTTCCATTCTGTGCCAACTGCACAGGAAGGTAAACACCGCCTATGTGTTTCTCTCCAGAATTTGGGCATTGATGTTAACCTTGGCATCCTTAATACTTTTCAGTGAGGGAACATTTAACCCAGCAGCAACCATGGAAAAACCTGGGATCATCTTTTTCAACATGATTCAGCAATTCTCTATATAAATCTGCATAGTCATTGTGAAAATTGGATTAAAATAGTAAACTATTCCTAATATCTGGGTAGAATAAAAATATTCCAGTTCTGGGGTTGAAAACAAACAGGACCTAGTCCCAGTCTAAGAGTTAGTATACAACAATCAGTGCAATGAACATGTTCAAAGTCATCCAAATTATCAATTACCTCTAATGGAGTACTACTGTATACAGTAAACAAAATCTAATATAACTTCTAGCGCATCGGGCAACTACGCAATAATTTGTTACCTGCATGAAATTACAAATGTCTGAACCTTCCCTTCAGTTGTCACGTGTCTCGTTATTTTAGCTCTGAGATATAAAACACCTTTGTGCGGTTATTACATTCGGATCGTCTATAACCTCTCCCACACATTGAGACAAGTTGCCATCTAATTAACTTAATTACATGGTTACAGGCTGGAATTGTCATTTCATGTAATTTCATATGCCCAGCTTTTAAATAAAACAGCTTAAATACATCTAAAAATAAATTATAGCCTGTGTAGTTGTATCATTGAAAATCCTGTTTTGTTTTACTTTATACAGCTAAAATGGGGGTTTTACACTTGAAAAGACAGACGATGTATTTATATATCATGTTGGATGATCACCTCAGGTCCTAAAATACTTTATAGCCTTAATTGATTTTGATATGGTCACTGTTCTAATATAGGATAAAGTCACATACAATTCACATAAACTAAGTCACTAAAAACAGCATGGGAACAGTTAGCTTAGTTGGCTGGGCAGCTGGTTTACAAAGTAATGCCAACAGTGTGGGTTCAATTCTTGCCCTGGTTGAGAGTCCATGAAGGACTATGTTTTTCAACCTCTCCCTTCACCTAAGATGTGCTGACGTAGCTACTACTAACTTGTCCTTGGCTGGAGCTATGACAATTTTACCTTACCTTGAGAAACACCATGAGATAATCTGGCCTAAGTGATGTTAACTGAAAGATGAATATTGGTCAGGTGACCGTGGAGTTGGGAGTGTGATGCTGGAAAAGCACAGGAGATCAAGCAGCATCTGAGGAGCAGGAGAATTGATGTTTCAGGCATAAGCCCTTCATCAGGAGAGACCATGGGACAAATCCACCTTATCATTGGATTGTGGCATGGGATCTCTTACCTATACCTGATATGGTTTAACAGTTCACCAGGAAGGAAGGCTGCAGGGTTCACCTCCTCCATCTGCCAACTTAGGTGAATAAGACAAGCTGCAGAGAGGCATTAGTTGAACCTTTGAAGGCTTGTTTCCAGATGCCGTGATATATCTGAGCCTATTCAGTCCCCCCCACCTTGTGTTGTTGCAGTTTGGCACATGCTGCACAGGTTTACCATTCACGTGGTGAATCCGAGCCTAGTCTTTCAGAAAAGGAACAGGGTCATTAACAGAATGAACAGGGGGCTCAGGGCTTACTTGAGGAAATGGTCAGACATGAGAAAGCTTCGCCTTTTGTGAGATGTGGATGGGCAAAGCTCACAAGGAACAACTTCACCTAACTAAAAGCTACTTCCCTTTTCCAAATACATCAAATCATTTCAGTGCTGTAATGTGGATCTCCTACACTATAATCAGTGCTCCCACTTAGAAACTTACTGCTGCAAATTATTTTTCCAGGCATTTTATACATTTCCACAATAAACAGTATTTTGCTCCATATAATCTGTGTGCTGTTCAACTGTTTTTATAATTATGCCTGCAAATCTTGCCATTTGAAACCAAATCCGCTATTTCCTCAATTCTTGTGGTGTTTATTAATAGGAAAATTGGGAAGAGATGGCCTCAATTTCATTGCAAACAGGTCTATATCTGCTACTGTAACGATAGCCTGGTTTGATCACATGTACAGGCACCTAAAGAAACAGTAAGAAGGTGAAGACATAACATTAGTGAGATAGCTTCAGCACTTATGCATGCCTCCTCATCCTGTGGTACTGGATATTGATTCCATTTTGTTATTGATAAGTGAGAAACTAGACTGAATGTAATCAAACAAAATTGGCCAGCAGTAATATCTTATCTGAATTCTGAGGGAGGGTCACCAGACCGAGACATTAACTCTGATTTCTCTTCACAGGTGCTGCCAGACCTGCTGAGCTTCATCAGCAAGGTTTATATCCCATTCTGACTGTGTGATTATATCCTTGAAGTCCCCCATTTCATCACCTGCACTCCCCACCATCACTGCTCAACAATGCAAAAATGTAGTGACGCTGAGCATTGAAGGAGTCTCAGAACAAGTGAGTACTATAACACTGAGTGAAGAGGCTGGAGATACAGTCTGATCCAGTCAATGTGCTGGATGCACATCCTTGTGTCCTGTTGCACTATTACAATGAAAGTTGCTGGTGCAGCACTGAAGTGCAGAAGCATCTCGTCAGTTGATTGGAGTTGTACCAGGAGAGTTGTTAGAGGCTGGCACATGACAGAAGCCAATGTCCGTGTCATACACATGGCCATGAAGCAGACCTTTAGGTGTTAGTGCCCTGTTTCCAACATGGAGGCTGCTCACAGAAGACAGTGAGCTGAATCCGCCAGGTACATGTACTCTGGTTTCTTTGTCCAGTTTTCCTGATATTGAGCTGTTTAACAGGTTTGGTAAGGTGGAGCTGAATATTAGTGAGGTGAGTTGGGCTGTTAACGAGCATTTGACAAGAAAGAATCCCATCAATTGGCAATTCACCATCACCAAGCAAGAATCATACCAGGCCAGTTGTAAAAAGCATAAAAAATGAATTGAGATTATCTCAACGACAACTTGAGCCTTGCTGGACTTCTTATCTGATTCTGTTACATGCCATAGCCCACACTGCTCAGAAACATGCAAGATTCTGTCCTGTGTTTCCCAGTTGGTTAACCTGGCTCTTTACTTCCCTTTTATTTTTTTCCACATATCTTACATTCCCAAACAACTTTGCATCAGCAACAAACGTGGGTACCTAACTCTGGGTCTCCATGTATACGTCTTAACATCAATTGTAAATAGCTGAAGACCCAGCACAGATCTTTGTAACAAACCACTATTTACAGCCTGCTGCCTAAAAATGGTCTGTTTACCCCTTAAAATGAAACAAATACTGTGAATTCACATGAAAAAAATGTTGGAGAAGCGCAGCAGGTCAGGCAGCAGCTGTGGAAAGATAAACAGACTAAATTTTTCAAGGACAAAATGCATTTTCTTCAAACTTCAAAGTGCACTGAGAAAACTATTAGAACTAAAGGCTGACATGTCAGCAGAACCTGACAAATTCCTAAAATCATGGTTTGTGGAGATAATAGATGTGCTATATTTAATTTTTTAAAATTCTGTTGATTCTGGAAAATGTCTGATCAAGTTGAAAAACATAACTGGAACTCTTCTGTTCAAGGAAGCAAGGAGACAGAAAACAAGCTAGTTAATTCAAAATCTATCACAGAGAAAATGTTAGATTCTATGATTAAAGAAAGTACAACAGGGCACTTAGAAGCACTTAATGCAACCAGGCAGAAGCAACATGGTTTGATTGCAGGTAAATCATGTTTCACTAATTTATCAGCATTGTTTAAGAAAATAACAAACAATGTGGATACTGGGAATCATACAGATGTGATGTATTTGGATTTCCAAAAGGCATTTGATAAGGTGTCATTTCAAAGATTTACACAAAACAAGTGTATGCTGGATAGAGAATTGATAAGTTAACAGGAAGCAAAGACAAGGGATAAATAAAGTCATTTTCAAGTCAGCAACTGTAACAAGAGGAATGCCACAATGTTCAGTGCTCTGGGCACAGATATTTACATTTTATTAAAAATAACATGAGTGAACAACCAAACATAAGGTTCCTAAATTTGCTGATGACACAAAAATAGATAAGGAAGTAAATTTTGAGGAGGACATCAAGACTTCACAAAGAGGTTTAGAGTCGTTAAGTCAGATAATCATAGAGATGTACAACATGGAAACAGACCCTTTGGTCCAACACATCCTTGCCGAGCATGTATCTCAACCTAATTTAGTCCCACCTGCCAGCACCCGGCCCATATCCCTCCAAAACCTTCTCATTCATATACCCATCCAGATGCCTTTTAAATATTGTACTTGTACTAGCCTCCACCACCTCCTCTGACAGCCCATTCCACAAACACACCACATGCTTCATGAAAAAGTTGCCCCTTAGGTCTTTTTTATATCTTTCCCCTCTCACCGTAAACCTATGCCCTCTAGTTCTGGACTTCCCCACCCCAGGGAAAAGACTTTCTCTATTTACCCTATCCATGCCCATCATGGTTTTATAAACCTCTATAAGGTCACCCTTCAGCCCCCTACGCTCCAGGGAAAACAGCCCCAGCCTATTCAACCTCTCCCTGTAGTTCAAATCCTCCAACCCTGGCAACATCCTTGTAAATCTTTTCTGAACCCTTTCAAGTTTCACGACATCTTTCCAATAGGAAGGAGGCCAGAATTGCATGCAATATTGCAACAGTGGCCTAACCAATGTCCTGTACAGCCACAACATGACCTCCCAACTCCTATACTCAATACTCTGACCAATAAAAAAAAACATACCAAACACCTTCTTCACTATCCTATCTACCTGCGACTCCACTTTCAAGGAGCTATGAACCTGCACTCCAAATTGAGCAAATGGAGTAGAATGTGGGAAAACCCAAACATGTCAACTTTGACAGGAAGAGTGGAAAATTATGCATTATTTAAATAGAGAAAAGCAACAAAATTGAGCAGCATAAATGGATCTTGGTGTCCTGGAACATGAATCACAAAATGTTAGTATGCAAGTCCAGCAAATGATTAGGAAACCAAATGCAATTTATTTCAAGGGAAATGAAATATGAAAATCAGGAAGTTTTGTTACAATTGTATATAGCATTGGTGAGACCACATCTACAGTAATGTGTACAGTTTTGGCCTCCTTACTCGAGAGGAAGTAATAGCCTTACAAGCTGTTCAGAGAAGGTTAACTCGACTGATTCCTAGAATGAAGAGATAATTTTATGAGGAAAGGTTGAACATGTCAAGCCTGTATCCATTGGAAATTCGAAAGATTAAGATGGATTTCATTGGAATAGATACAATCCTGAGGAGAATTGACAGGATAGATACTGAAAAACTGTTTCCCCTTGTGAAAGATACTAGAACTAAGAGACAAAGTTTAAAATTAAGAGGTCACCCATTTACAACGGAGATGAGGAGAATTGTTTTTCTCTCACTGGGTCATTCATCTGTGAAATTCTCTTCCCTAGAGAGCAGTGGAGGTAGTACATATGAATATTTTAAGGCTGAGTTGCATTCTTTCCTTTCAGAAAGTCAAAGTGCATAAAGAGTTACAGGACAAGAGTTGAAACAACAAATAGATAAGATGCCATCTTAACAAAGGATAGGGCAGGTCTGATGGACTGAAAGGCCAACTCCTGGTCCTAATGTTTATATTGATATCTACCCTGTTAGTTGTATCAATTAAAACGCTAATAAAATTTGTCAATCATGATTTCTCAATAACAAAACCAAGTTGACTCTGATCATGCTGTTATTTCCTCAGTGCAATGTTGAGATTTCCTTAATATGAAGGTGTCAGTGTTGGACCGGGATGGATAAAGTTAAAAATCACACAACACCAGATTATAGTCCAACAGGTTTATTTGGAAGCACTAGGTTTCAGAGTGCTGCTCTTTCATCAGGTAGCTATGGAGCAGGATCATAAGACACAGGATTTATAGCAAAAGATCATGTTATGCAGTGTCATGCATAACATTGTGATCTATTACTACAAATTCTGTGTCTTATGATCCTGCTTCACAGCTACCTGGTGAAGGAGCAGTTCTTGAAAGCTAGTACTTCCAAATAAACCTGTTGGACTATGAACCTGGTATTGTGAGATTTCCTTAATAAGAGATTCCAGCAATCTTCGTATAATTGGTTAACTAGCTTGTAGTTTCCTGGTTTCATCTCACCCTCTGTTCTTGAATAAACTTATCATGACTGTTAATTTCCAAAACACTGGGAACATTTCAGAATCTGTGCAGCTTCTTTGTTTGGAATGGTGGCAGGATAGTTATCAAATCCTGGAGACTTTGTAGATTTACCCACTGTGGTTCAAGGTTCACCATCACTTTCTGAAGAACGATAAATGCTGCCCCAGTCAGCTACACCCACATTCTGTGAAAAAAATTGTAAACATCATAATTGCTCTATAAAGTCAAGGCAAAATAACTTTGCATAGACTCCAATTTACAAGGCACTAAAGGTAAAGACTAAGTCTGTGAATTACATATGTTGTTACTATTTATATGTAGCACCCATTCCTGATGAAGGGCTTTTGCCCGAAATGAAAATTCTCCTGCTCCTCTGATGCTGCCAGACCTGCTGTGCTTTTCCAGCACCACTCTCTCAACTCTAATCTCCAGCATCTGCAATCCTCACTTTCGCCATATGTAACACCCAAGTCAAGATAGAGGTTAAATGAAACATAATCCTTAAAAGATTTGCCATTATACACACTTAACATGCGTTCTAGTTAAAATCACAAATTGAGTTTTTTTCAACATAAACATCTGCCCAGCTATTCACCAAGTCAAGTCAGTTGCAACACATAAATTTTTCAGCATTGTATCAATGAATGTTTTGTGGACTTGGAACAAATCGAATTTGAGGGATGTGACAAAAAAAAGCAAAACATTTGCACTACATCAGACTCAGATGATGTTGCTATTGCTGGCAACTTGATGTGCTTGTGAAAGACATTTCCTCTTTATTTAGATAATAATCTCAAAAAGCCAATTCGTTTTTCCAAGAGAAACAATACGAACACTGGCAGAACATTAATAGCATTGGTTATATTTGTTTTATGATTGTAGATGATAAAAGATAAATAGGATGGATCACATGGTTTGAGTGGCCTTGGATGATAATGTCACTGTACTTCTTGTCTCTTCCTGCTACAAACCTCACCAACTCCCAGGCCCTATGAGACGCTGCCCAAAGTTTGTGTTTTGAGTCTGTTACAACTCTTAAAGTCATAGTCATACAGCATAGAACAGGTCCAAACAGTCCATGCTGAACATACTATGGACATGCTATACTGTCTGTTTGAACATACACATCTTTTAGTGCATGATTCTAAAATGGTGGAGGAGTCTAGATATTGTTGAGGGTAGATTTCAAGCATCAACAAAGGCTGCACACAATCTGTATTTTTTTTTGGAGGTAAGAGAAAAAGGTAATGTTTGCATTTATACAACTCCTCCCATGATCTCAGGAATTCCCAAAGTGCTTTACGGGCAATGAAATTTCCTTGAAGTGTAATCAAAGTTAGAAAAGGAATTCCTATGCATTAAAGTCCCATTACAAATCCCAGAGTACCAGACTTAAACATAAATCAACATGACATTTATTGGGGAAGTGAATGGAGAAGGAAGTGCACAAAAATCAGAAGAATGGAAAGTTTGTGAGGTGAGGCTTTAGAGCAAAATGAAAGTTGTGAGCTAGGGAGGGTTGATGCCTTGGAGGAATTCAACAAGTTTTTTTGTCATTTCTGTCATCAAGAACAGAAGTAATGGGCAACAAGACTGCTGAAATACAGAATTTGAGTGAAAGAATGTTGAACGAACTCAAATTCAGAAGTGTGAGCACTTAAATAAAAGCAAAATGGTGGATATCTGAAAGTACCAAAGAACTGGATAAATGTGAGGTATTACATTTTGGAACAACAAACAAAGGTGGGGCTTATATAATTAATATTAGGGCCTTGAGTAATGTTGTAGCACAGAGCAACCTAGGGGTGCAGGTACATAATTCTTTAAATTTTATGTCACATATAGACAAATTGATTAAAAAGGTGTTTGGCACGCATGCCTTCACTGCTCAGGCCTTTGAGTATAGGAGTTGGAAAGTCATACTGAGGTTGTACAGGACATTGGTGAGGCCTCTTCTGGAATACTGTGTCCAGTTCTGGCCGCCCAGTTATAGAAAGGATATTATTAAGCTGGAGAGGGTTCAAAAGAGATTTATAAGGATGTTGCCAGGTCTGGAAAGTTTGAGTTATAAAGAAAGGCTGGATAGGTTGGGACATCTTTCACTGGAGCATAGGAGACTAAGAGGTAACCTGATAGAAGTTTATAAAATAATGGTGGGGGGGGGGGGGGGGGGGGGGGGGAGGTGTTTGGATGGAGTTAATAGTAGCCGTCTTTTTGCTAGATGGGGGTTTCAAGACTAGGGAGAAAATTTTTAAGGTGAGAGGAGAGAGACTTACAAAAGATAACAAGGGGCAAAGTTTTACACAGAGTTAACATATGGGACATACTTCCTGAAGAAATGATGGATATGGGCACAATGACAACATTTAAAAGACATTTGGATAAATGCATGAATAGAAAAGATTTGAAGGCATATAGGCCAAGAGCAGGCAAGTTTAGTTTGGGATTATGTTCAGCATGGACTGTTTGGACCTGTTCCATGCTGTATGACTATGACTTTAAGAGTTGTATCAGACTTAAAACACAAACTTTGGGCAACGTCTCATAGGGCCTGGGATTTGGTGAGGTCTCTTGCTGCTACAAACAAGAAGTACAGTGAGATCTATTTCAGCATTGAGAGCAATGTATTGGATCTTTCATAAAGTCATAGAGTCCCAGATGCGTGCAGCATGGAAACAGGCCCTTCAGCCCAATTCATCCATGCTGCCCAAGTTTCCTAAACTGAACAAGTTTCATTTGCCAGCATTTGGCCCATATCCCACTAAACCTTTCCTATCCAGATACCTGCCCAAATGTCTTTTAAATGTTGTAATTGTATTTGCTTCTACCATTCTTCTGGCAGTTCATTCCACATACGCACTACCATCTATTTGAAAACGTTGCCCCTCAGGTCCCCTTCAAATCTTTCCCCTCTCACCTTAAACCTATGGCCTCTAGGTTTGGACTCCCTTATTCTGGAGAACAGACCTTGGCTATTTACTTATCCATGCCCCTCATGATTTTATACCCTACAGCTTTACTCCTCCATATTCTTCATAGTATTTCATAGCGCACTTAATGCATTCAATCATGTATTGGTATCTCCATTGTTTTTACTCTTTCAAGCCTGCAATATAATGGGAATGAATATGTTAATGATAATGATGTACACCTCTGAAATCAACAGCTGCATGCTATTGAAACACTGAGAAGAGTGATATAGAAGTACTCTGGAGAGCTGCAATCAGTATTTTATATATATTAGATTAGATTAGATTCCTTATAGTGTGGAAACAGGCCCTTCTGCCCAACTAGTCCACACCGACCCTCCGAAGAGTAACTCACCCAGTCCCATTTCCCCCTGACTAATGCACCTAACACTATGGGCAATTTAGCATGTCCAATTCACCTAACCTGCACATCTTTGGACTGTGGGAGGAAACCGGAGCACCCGGAGGAAACCCACGCAGACACGGGGAGAATGTGCAAACTCCACACAGACAGTCACCCAAGGCTGAAATTGAACCTGGGACCCTAGTGCTGTGAGGCAGCAGTGCTAACCACTGAGCCACAGTGCCGCCCTCAAATATATCACAACAAAAAAAAATTAGAGGAACTCCTGAGAGTCGGACAATGTCTACTCTTAGGTAAGGTAGAGACAGAAATGCACCTGACTCAAAGCAGGGACAATCTAACTAAGTAGAGCAGCCTCAAGAGTGCAGTACAAGAACCCAATTCCCAGACCACATAGAAAGCAGAATCTCTGAAGGCAGAATAAAACAGGTTATAAACCATAGCAGCAGCAAAGTTCACCGAGTCATAGTTGATAGTACATATTTAAAGCCCTCTCACAATTTATACATTGCAATGAATTGTGCTCTGAAGCATTGCTGTTCTCTGAATAACAAACCCATTCTACTCATTCTCTGCTCATTTGACAACTCTCTCATCCCAAGAATCAACCCAGTGAACCTTCATTGCACTCACTTTGGGGAAAGTATATCCTGTCTTCGGTACAGAGACCCAATTTGCACACAGTACTCCGGTTGTGACATCATCAAAGCTCTGTACAACTGTAACAATGCTGTCTTACTCCATTTCCCTTGCAAAAATGGCCAATGTTTTATTTTCCTTCATCACTATGTGCTATACCTATTTCCTAACCTTCTGTGATTTGACTACAAAGGTATCTAAATCCCTCTGACCAAAGTAAAATGAGAATCTCTCAGCATTTACAAATATTGTGCTCTTTATTCTTTCTAACAAGTTCACATTTCCCCACATTATACTCCTTCTGCCATGTCCTTGCCACTCACTTAACCTGATTATATTCCTTTGCAGACCTTTTCTTGATTTTAACTCTCTCTAACTGAATTGGTTTAAATGAGTTGAAATCAGGTCCAATGTGTCTTTCTCAAAATCTACTTGCAACTGGATCTATATCATCAACAAACCTGGATATGACGTGGTGAATTACTTCACCTCGGCCATCAATATGGATTGTAGATAGCTGTAGCTCAAGTATTAATCCTAATGACTTGCCAACCTGAAAATGGCTTGTTTATTCTCACTCTGTTCTTCATCCTTTAGTAAATCCTGTATCTACTCTCAATCTGCCAACAGTAGTAAATGTACAAAGTGTCCTTGTACACCAGCCATTGAAAGTAACGAAGGCAAAATACTGCAGATGCTGTAAATCTGAAACAAATACAGAGGATGCTGGAGAAACACAGCAGGTCTGACAGCATCTGTGGAGACAGAAGCGGTGCTAATGTTTCAAGTTTTCAGAACTGAAAGGTACTGGAAATTTTTTGATTTTTTTTGACAGAGGAGGACGTCCAGTCCTAAATCGGTGCCTTTATGTTCTGAGACTATACCCTCTGGTCCCAGACTCCCTCATGAGAGGAAATATCTTCTCAGCATTGACCTTGTCAAGCCCCTTAAGAATTCTATATTTCAATCAGATCACCCCTCATTCTTTGAAATTCTAGGAGGAGAGTCCCAACCTGTTTAACATTTGCTCATAAGATCTGCATACCGGTGTTCATCTGAGTTAACCTTCCCTGAACTGCCTCCAATAAAACTATATCTTTCCTTAAATAAGGGGACCAAATCTGCTCACAGTGCTCCAGATGTGGTCTCACCAGCAACTTGTACAGTTGCAGGGTTACTTCCCTTTCTCTTTTATATCCATCTTGAAATAAGAGCTATCTCTTTATCTTTTTCTTATATGTTACATTCAGACTTAATCTCTCAGGTAGAATTGTGAAACACAATTTTCCTTTCAGAAAACCATTCGGATTCTGCCTAAGCATATCATAATGTTCTAAATGTCTGATTACTATTTCCTTAATTATAGATGTCAGCATTTTCCTGATAATTCTACGGCTGAATGACACTGAGTTTCCTCTTGATGTCAGGTGCCTTGTTGAATCAATGCATAGCAGCAAATGACAGCTTGGCTTTAGTTATAGTAAAGCAAATGCATGCATCAATCTATCACATATTGAAAGCTTTGCATGGAGCACACGGCTCCTGTGAATATAATGCTTACTCCTCATTCTGTCTCACTTAGTCCATTCTACATTTTTCAGTGATATTTGTCTGCCTCGCTACCTGACATATTATACTTGTTAATTAAGCCCACCTTCTGCTAGCATGTTATGATGCTTATGGCCATTGACACTACTGTAGGCCTTCTCTGTGTGTTTTAGAAAGCATTTAGTAATTGGAAAGTGATGCAGACCTCTCAAACTCTGCTGAAAACAAAACATGCTGGAGATCACAGCAGGTCAAATTCTGCTTCTGATTTGGTGCAGAGATGTCTCTAAACGTGATTTGAATGCCATATAACTTGAAGTCTTGTACTAACAAGAGATCTAAACCCCACTCTCAAATTATATGCATTGAATCTACAGTTTAATTTGTTCAATCCTATCTTCCATATGCAGTTTCCATCCATAGCTAAAGGGGAAGAAATAGTCATGATTTATACTTCTGATTTATATCAAGTGACTGGTATTGGGCAAAACACATATAGGGATACCGAAAAAAAGAGCACTGACCTATGTTGCCTTCTACCAAATAGCCTTTTGATGTTCACTGCTTAAATTTGTCCAAAACAAAATATTCCTGAAACCAGGGTCTGGAATAAATTGCTTCTTTCAAAAATACGGGAGATAACAAGATATCCACTTTTTGCCAATTTTCTCTCTTAAGGGTAATGATTCTTACAGGAGTCTTTTTGCATTCATCTTGAATGTATTTCATACATAATGCCTTTTTTTTTAAAGAATCAGGTAGCTTCTTACTGGGTTTTCAATAAATATATCTGATTTTAAATATGTACTCTGTAACCCATAGTGTTATTATATGTTTAAAATCTCATTTCTGATTAACAACTTTCATAGTAGAGAACTTAATATTTGCTAGAAAAAAATAAGTGGAATCCATTCATCTTGCACTGATCAGGACTGGGCCACAAGAAACTGACTTGAGAAAAGATGCATCAGTTTATGTAGCATTCCAACAGGATCTGATTGTTCAAGACAGAGTTGGTTTTGAGATAGAGTAGGAACAGTTCTCCTCTAAATTTGGTCTGAGCCTAGACAAATAGACCCTGACTGGGTCAGGCTGCTCTGAAGCTTGCCAGTATATGCTAATTGAACACGATCAGCATGTGAATGGTCAATGAGGTGAGTTTTTTGATATGATCCACCAGTCATTAAGCCATGCTCAAGGTTAAATGCGGTTCCGCTATTGGAAAACATTTATTAATAATCCAGACTGTGCTAAGAATTGCACCAGAACCTAATTTAAGATTCATCAGTTTGGTGATGAATTTGGGGATGGGAAGCTACACAAATTAACACACAGCACCCTGTTTTATAAAAGTAAAAGTGATTTGTACATTTTAATAGGGAAAATAAATAGTCATAAAGACTTCCAAGCTTTTCTGCATTCACGTGGCGACACCCTGACAAACAAACATCTATCAGCCTGGTCCAAGAACTAAAATTAACCGTTCAATGATCCTCAGTATTTCCATGCCCACGAATCATCACAGAGACGGTGTTATATCTAATTTTATAGCCTATTGAGACATCTACAGTAGGTCCCAGTTACCTGCCTGACAAACACACTGAGAATCTATTTAACCAAACAAACAGTCACGTGGAACTCTGGGTGGGTACTAATTCTGAGTCTAGTCAAGATTGGGAAGGGGAGGCTAAAGGGTTATTGGTGGTCAGGGGGTCCGAATACCATTAGTTAGGGTACAGTTCAGTCACAGTCCAGGGATCTGATCACAGTCAGTCAACCCGTTGGTATGCTCACTGCCAGGATTCCAGTCCAGGGAGTGAGCAACCTCTGTCATGTCAAGTCAGAACCAACACTTTGGCATCACTCACCATCTGTTAGGGAGCTGCAAAGACAGCATCAGGATCACGTCCTGTTAACAGGCTGCTTGTCAAAGTTGGTCAAAGGTTTGGGGTGAATGCAGTCAAACAGCGAAACAAAATGCATGACAAGAATTTCTGAATAGTTGGAGCAATGAAACAGAAATGAAACAGTTGCCCAATAAGTCATGTTAGAACCTTCAGTACACTAAAAAGCTTCTTTTCAAAGTAGACCATGTAATAAACCAAGTGAAGAGGGGGAAATCAGCTTTTGAACCTTCTCTGTCGGTTACAACAAATATTAAATATTGTTATTTCTTTTCTAGCATGTAGCTATCAAGCTTCAAGTAAAATGTCACTCATAGGGAAATAAAGAACCCAACTACCAAGATTTTCTTGAAAGAGATAGTTAAATTAACTATCTACTAACCCCAAGGAAAATTAATAAATCACAACTTGCAAGTTGAGAGTGACTGCCCTCGATATCAATACTATATTTGATCATGTGGGGCATTGTGGAACCTTAGCAAAACTATAGTCAATGGGAATTGGATGAAAACTTGTTATTCTCTTGTTTCTGGTCAATGGCAACCCTCTGGATGTTGTTCGTGGGGGATTCAATGATGGCAATGCCAGTAACTGTCAAGAAGTGATGCTTAGATTGTCTCTTATTTGAGATTGTCATTGCCTGTCACTTGTGTGGCGTAAATGTTACAGGTTGAAGTCACACCTAGCAAAAACGAAGATGCTTGTAGTTGCTGAAAGTCAGTCACCTCAGTTCTAGGACGTTTCTGCAGGAAGTCCTCAGGTTATTTCTGCAGGAAATCCTCACCCACCAGTCCTGGGTGGTACTATGTCTAGCTGCTTCATTTATCTTTCTTCTATCATGAGTTCAGAAGTGGAGACATTCAATGTTGATTGCACAATGCTCAGCATCACCATTAATTTCTCAGATACTGAAGCAGTCCATGTCCAAATGCAGCAAGACCTGGACAATAGGTAGGCTTGGGCTGACAAGTGATAAGTAGAATTTAGATTACATAAGTACTAGGGCAATGATAATCGCCAATAAGATGTAAAGTAGCCATCATCCCTTGATATTCACTGGCATTACCATAATTGAATTTCTCCAACATCAACATCCTGGAGATTAACATTGACCAGAAACTAACTAACAGATTCGTGCTTATAAGGTAACTCTCTTATCATGGTGCGGGCATGCGAATCTACTGAAAAAGGAACAGGAAAAAGACAGAAATTTGGAACTAAGTTAAATATGCAACTGCCAACTTACAGTTTTAGATCTGACCATGGCATTTAGTTTAACAGATATTTACATAAAATTTCATCTTCCGAAAGCAAAATGGTCAGGACATCCTTGCCAAAGACTAATGTATTTGCTCACAGATGTATTTAAGATGTTCTACTGCTCAATAACTTCCTGCCAAAAAAGTACATTTGACAGTCTCGATAAAATCACATGGAAAACATTTTTGAGACATAATCTGTGGTTGGCCTTAACATAATAGTATTTATGTCAGACATGCAAAAGCTTTTATCAACAGAAATAACATCATTAATCTTTGAAATTCTGGATAACGTTACCACAAAGTCAGCACTGAAGTATATCAATGACACTTGTGTTTCGTATAACATGTAATGCTTATTTTATGATGTCTAGAGATATGACGTCAGGTTCCACGTGCACATCCTTTGCTCCATCTGCCTACATCTCTCTCAACTCTGCCAAATCTTTATGTAACACGAACAAAAAGTGCTGGAGAAATTCAGTAAGTCTGGTGGCATCTGTTGAGTGAGAAACAGAGTTGAGACAAAATGAAAGACTTTTCAGAACCATTCTTTCTGTGTTGACAGACTACACATTCAGCATCTATTCCTGGACAAACTACAATTTTCTCCAATTTAATATAAATTTTAGCTCATCCAAAATTCTAAGACCAGTATATTCTTATCCACCAAGTCCCTCTCTTTCACCCCTGTGTTCACCAACCTACTTTGACTTCAATCTACCAATATCTCATGTACCATGCCCCTATTCAAATCATGGCTTCACCCCCACCGCACCCCACTCTCTGTAATGTCCATCACCAATGCAATCCTTCTAGAGTCTGTTTTCCACCAAGTGTGATCCTTTTTCATCCCTCACTCCCTATGTCCCACTTCTACAAATTGGAAATTGCACCCTCAACCACTTAGTCTAACCTTGTCTAACAGACGATGCATGAGTCAAGAGTTCCATCTGGCCCACCATCAGGTTTCCAAATACAAGAAGTTCAAGTGGCAAAAGGAAGTACAAGGAGACAATCTTCCAATCAGAGAACATTTCTTTCTCACAGTTGCTGCTGATAGGTTCATTAGTGAGCCTATTAGCAGCAAGTGCAGGAGAGAAACATCCTCTGATTGGAAGACCAGCAAGCTGTACAAACATGACTTGAATAATTCATGACGTGAAGGTGCTGGTGTTGGACGAGGGTGAACAAAGGTCAAAATTACACAACTAGCTACCTGATGAAGGAGCACAGTCCAAATAAACCTGTTGGACCATAACCTGGTGTTGTGTAATTTTTAACTAGAATAATTCACTCTAAGGTCTGCACATCAGGAACACCAACAGCGGCAGCAGTCAGTCAACTAGAGAAGAAACTACAAGTGTCAGGATGCCTGCTGGGAAAGATGAAGAAATGAGCTGTGTTTCCTGGGTGGTTCCAAGAAATATCCCCCCACCTCATTGTTGGGAGCAGTCAGTCAGGGGGGATAGATGCTTCAAGTTTCCAGGCAGGTGCAGGGCAAGTGTTGAGGTCAAATGATCCAAGTGGGAGAGCAAGTCGTGAGAAAACTAAGTCTTACTCCTTCATTCTTAGGTTACAGGCCCCTGACACCCTGCAGTCAATGTGATGGAGTAGCTTCTGAATATGTGGGTGAACAAGTGACTGAATGTGTTGGTAAGTGAGTGAGTTAGTGTGTCTGAGTGAATGAATGAAGAAGAAGGGAGGGAATTTGTGTGCTTGTGGGTGAGGGAATGAGGGCAGAGGAGTGTGTGAATGACTGAAGGAGTGTGCAAAGTTAAAAATCACACAACATCAGGTTATAGTCCAACAGGTTTAATTGGAAGCACACTAGCTTTCGGAGCGACGCTTCTTCATCAGGCGATTGTCACAACCACCTGCTGAAGAAGCAGTGCTCCGAAAGCTAGTTTGCTTCCAATTAAACCTGTTGGACTATAACCTGGTGTTGCGGGATTTTTAACTTTGTGCACCACAGTCCAACACCGGCATCTCCAAATCATGAAGGAGTATGAGTCATATTGTGTTATTGGAAAGGAAGAAGGGGAGAGTGTGCATGCAAGTGAAGGGTGAAGATACAATGTATACTCGACCTTGAGACTGAGAGTGAGCCTGTCATATAACCATCCTTTCTCCCTCCTCCAGTCCCAAAATCCTAAAGATTTTGTTAATTAGCTCGGCTACTTGATATTTCTAAATGCTAATTTTTACTAATTTTTAACATATTACTTTGGATTTTTTTCTCCAATTCACATTTACTTTTGTGCCAAACCTGTTATTTCTGAAATTTTCTCAGTAGCCCCTGTCTACCTCTACCCCCACCCCCACTCCCCTAAAAGTAGGAAACAATTGAAATGTGGCTCCCCAGACAAAGAGTTTGGACAACTCTAATCTAGAGCCTAGGCTTTGAAATTTTACCTCTAACCCTCTCAGCCTCACTTACCTCCAATAAAACCTCTTTAAAAACTATGGCTTTGTAGAAGAAAGAACTTGCATTTAGGTAGCATTCTTTTGACATTAGGACATTCCAGATCACTTCACAACCAATGAAGTGCCCCTGAATTGTAGTCGTCACTCTCTAAAACTGAAAACAGAGCAGTCAATTGACACTTAGCAAAGTTCCACAAAAAGAGTCAGGTCATGTCCAGATAACTTGGTTTAGTGATGTCTGTCAAAGGATACATGTTGACTAGCACACCATGATGAACTCCTCTTGACATCTGTGAAATAGAGCAATAGGATTTCTTATGCCCACTTGAGAGGGCAAACAGAACAGGGGTTAAACAGTACAGCTGAAAATTCAATCTTCAGGTCTCTAATATCTCCTGCTTTGGCCTGATGTCAATTTTTGTTCAATTATATGTTATTAATTGTGCTACATAAATACAAATTGATACCATTAGAGATGAGAACTTCAAGTTAGAAAATGTAATATTTATTCACTCAGCACCTTGTCTCATCACCAGAATTATTTGTTTAGCACCATACAAAGCCAATTTAAAGATGAGTGCAGTTGTCATGTTAGCTATATTTTCTGAAGAATTATCGGTGATGTTTGTGGATTGAATCCACAGAAACTAGGAATTGGATGGTCACTGCCAAAGCCCAATTTCAGATTCTAAACTTAATACACTGGCCAATTTATTCACACTTCATAAAAATATAAAAACAGATTGGACCAATAATACTGCTCTGATATGTGAGATAACCAGTACAGAGTTCTGTTTATTAAATTTTACTATTGTTATGATTACCATAAAAAACACCACCAAGGAGAGCATCTTTTAAATTTATTTGTTTGTGGGATGTACCTGTTGTTGGCTAGGTCAGCATTCATTGTCCATCCTTAATCACCCAAGACAGAGTGGTGAGTTTTCTTCTTGAACCACCTTTAGGAGTAGACATAGCCACAATGTTGTTAGGGAGGAAGTTCCAAGATTTTAACTCAGAGACACCAAAGGAACAGCAATATATTTCCAATACAGACAGTCCATGGCTTAGATGCAAGGTGGTGTTCCTATGTATCTGCTGCCCTTGTCCTTCTCAGCAGCAAAGTTTGAGTTTGGAAATACTGTTGAAGGATTCTTGGTATGTTTTTGCAGAGCAACTTGTAGATGATACACATTTCTGTCAACATCCATCACTGGTGGAGGGATAGGTCATGGTTAAGGTGCCAACCAAGCAGTGGCTTTGATGTGAATAGTGTTAATCTTCTGGAGTATTATTGGAATTGCACCTATCCAGGCTAATGGAGATTATTTCATCACACTCTTAATTTGTGCCTTTAGTTGGGGCACATTCAGTGGGGGGTTGGGGGTAGCACAGGGCCTTTTACATGCCCTTGTAGTCATAATATTCATATAGATGGTCCAGTTCAGTTTCTGGACAATGGTTGATAGTTGGGGATTCAGCAACAGAGTTGGGCATGGGATTCTACCCTCAATCACAGAATCATAGAGTCATACATTACAGAAACAGACCCTTCAGTCCAACTCATCCTTTTTGACTAGGATTTCCAAACTGAACTAGTCCCATTTGCCTGCATATGGCCCATTTCCCTCTGAACCTTTTCTATTCATGTACGTATCCATTTAAAAGGTGTAACTATACCTTCATCTACCACTTCTTTTGGCAGTTCATTCTACACGTGAACCATCCTCTGTGTGAAAAAGTTGCCCCTTGGGTCCCTTTTAAATCTTTTCCCTTACCTTAAACCTACGCCGTCTAGTTTTGAATTCCCCTACCCGTGGGAAAAGACCTTTGTTATTCACCTTATCTATGCCCCTCATGATTTATAAACCTCTATAAGGTCATCCCTCAACCTCCTACATTCCAGGGAAAGATGTCCCAGCCTATCCAACCACTCCTTACAAATGAAACCCTTCAGTCATGGTAACATTCTTGTAAATCTTTTCTGCATCTTTCCAATTTAATAATATCTTTCCTAGCAGAGCAACCAGAACTGCACACAGTACTCCAAAGGTGGCCTCACCAATGTCCTGTACAATCACCCCAATCCTATACTCAATGCTCTGACCAATAAAGGCAAAAATGCCAAACGTCTTCTTCACCACTCTGTCTACCTGTGATGCCACTTTCAAGGAACAAGGTACCTGAACTCCTAGGTCTCTCTGTTCAATAACACTTCCTAGGCCCTACCATTAACTGTGTAGGTCCACCCTTGTTTGTCTTTTGACAATGCAACAGCTTGCATTTACTTAAATTAAATTCCATCTGCCACTCTTCAGCCCATTGGCCCAGTTGATCATGATCCTGTTGAACTCTTAGATAACCTTCTTCACTGTCCACTATATCACCAATTCCATCCACTAACCCATAAACCATGCTTCCTATATTCACATCCAAATACTTTGATATAAATGTCAAACAACAGTGGACCCAGTACCAATTCCTCAAGAATACCACTGGTCACAGCCCCTAGTCTAAAAAACAACCTTTTATCACCATTCTATGTAGCCAACCATCAAGCCAATTTTATATTCAATTGGCTGGCTCTCACTAAATTCCATGTGATCTAACCTTACTGACCACTCTAACCATGCGAAACCTTGTCAAATACCTTATTAAAGTCCATGTAGACAACATCCACTGCTCTACTGTCATCTATCTTCTTGCTCACGTCCTCAAAAAGCTCAATCAGGTTTGTGAGACACGATTTCCCAAGCACAAAGTCTTGCTGACTGTCCCTAATCAGTCATTATCTCTCCAAATGCATGTAAATCTTGTCTTTTAGAATCCCCTCCAACAACTTACCCACTACTAATGTCAGACTCACTGATCTATAGTTCCTGGTTTCTCCTTGTAGCCTTTCTTAGATAAAGGCACACCAATAGCCAGCCTCCAGTCTCCCAGCACCTCAGCCTTGATTGTAAATGATACAAATATCTCTGCTAGGGGTGCCACATTTCTTTCCTAGCTTCCCACAATGTCCTGGGATACACTTGATCAGGTCCCAAGGATTTCTCCGCTTTTATGCATTTTAAGACCTCCAGCATCTCCTCTTCTGTAATGTGGACTTTTTGCACGACATCACTATTTATTTCCTCAAGTTCCCTAACTTCAATGTCTTTTGCCATAGTAAGTACTGACACAAAGTATTTGTTTAACATCTCACCCATCTCCTGTGGTTCCGCACATAGCCAGCCTCATTGATCCTTAAGTGGTCCTGTTCTGTCACTAATTATTTTTTTACCCTTAATGTATTTGTTGAATCTTTTTGGATTCTCCTTAAACCTATCTGCCAAGGCTATCTTATATCTCCTTTTGGCCTCCAGATTTCCATCTTAAGTATCGCCCTGCTCCCCCTATATTCCCCAAGAGATTCACTTGATCCAAACTTAACATATGCCACCTCTTTTTCTTGACCAGAGTCTCAATAACTTGAGTCATCCAGTGTTCCTATTACTACCGGCCTTGCCCTTCACTCCAACAGCTACATACTGTCCCCTAACTCACTTTTGAAAACCTCCCACTTCTCAGTCATCCCTGACCACAATTTCCCTTCCCATGTGGTTAAAGATACCCTCCAAAGCATCTCGTCCACATCCCGCAGCTCCGCCCTCAGACCCCACCCCTCCAATCTTAACAAGGACAGAACGCCCATGGTGCTCACCTTCCACCCTACCAACCTTCACATAAACCAAATCATCCGCCGACATTTCCGCCACCTCCAAACAGACCCCACCACCAGGGATATATTTCCCTCCCCACCCCTTTCCGCCTTCCGCAAAGACCGTTCCCTCCGTGACTACCTGGTCAGGTCCACGCCTCCCCTACAACCCACCCTCCCGTCCTGGCACCTTCACCTGCCACCGCAGGAATTGCAAAACCTGCGCCCACACCTCCTCCCTCAACTCCATCCAAGGCCCTAAAGGAGCCTTCCACATCCATCAAAGTTTTACCTGCATCCACCAATATCATTTATTTGTATCCGTTGCTCCCGATGCGGTCTCCCCTACATTGGGGAGACTGGGCGCCTCCTAGCAGAACACTTTAGGGAACATCTCTGGGACACCCGCACCAATCAACTCCACCACCCTATGGCCCAACATTTCAACTCCCCCTCCCACTCTGCCAAGGACATGGAGGTCCTGGGCCTCCTTCACCGCCACTCCCTCACCACCAGACGCCTGGAGGAAGAACGCCTCATCTTCCACCTCAGAACACTTCAACCTCAGGGCATCAATGTGGACTTCAACAGTTTCCTCATTTCCCCTTCCCCCACCTCACCCCAGTTCCAAACTTCCAGCTCAGCACTGTCCCCATGACTTGTCCTACCTGCCTATCTTCTTTTCCACCTATCCACTCCACCCTCCTCCCTGACCTATCACCTTCATCCCTTCCCCCACTCACCTATTGTACTCTATGCTACTTTCTCCCCACCACCACCCTCTTCTCATTTATCTCTCCACCCTTCAGGCTCTCTGCCTGTATTCCTGATGAAGGGCTTTTGCCTGAAACGTCAATTTTACTGCTCCTCGGATGCTGCCTGAACTGCTGTGCTCTTCCAGCACCACTAATCCTTTATCTATGAACAGCCTACCCCAACCCCAACTTGTGAAAGATCCTGTCTAATTCTGACAAAGTCAGTCTTGATTCAATTTCAAATTTTTACACGAGGTCTATCCTTTTCCATAACTATTTTAAAACCAAGGTTATAGTCCAACAGATTTATTTGGAAGTACAAGCTTTCAAAGCACTGCTCCTTCATCAGGAAACTAATGGAGTAGGATCATAAGGACACAGAATTTATAGCAAAAGATCACAGTGTCATACACTGATGTGCTTTATTGAACAAATCCAGATTGCTGTTTAGTCTTTCATTTTTTAGAATGTGTTGTAGGTTTCAATTCATTAATATGTAAATCCAAGAACTTCTTTCAAGTCACGTTCCGGAGATAACTTAAGGCTTTATAAAAAAAAGGCGACACTTCAGCTTGGACAATGCATTAAAGGTGTGAGGTTTAAGTCTGTATGTATTCCAATCTTGAGATGACATCAGTGTATGACACTATGATCTTTTGTTATAAATTCTGTGCCCTATGACTCTACCCCATGAGTTGATGGAGCAACGCTCCGAAAACTTGTACTTCCAAATAAACCTGTTGGACTATAACCTGGTGTCATGTGATTTTTAACTTTGTCCACCCCAGTCCAACACCAGCACCTCTAGATCATATTTTAAAACTAATAGAATCACAATCACTAGCCGCAAAGTGCTCCCCGACCAACACCTCAGTCATTTGCCCATGCAATGCCCTGGAGCTGAGATGATTGATCTCAAGTAATTATAACATTTTTCCATTGAGCTAGGTATGACTCCAAACAATGGAGAGTTTTCCACCGATTCCCAGTTTCACTAGGGCCACTTGATAACGTACTTGGTCAAGTACTGGACAGTCACTGACCTAATGTCTGGAGTTCAACTCATCATCCATTTTTAGACCAAGGCTACAATGAGGATAGGAGGTGAGTGACTCTCACAAAGTTTGAACTGAATGTCAGTGAGCAGCTTTAGTCCTTTGCAAGGGCCACTATGTAGGACTAATAATAAGCCTCTCTCATCACTTTGTTGATGAATATACCAGGACATATCCAGGCAATTTTCTATATTGGTGTATCGATAGAACAGCTTGCTAGCACACAACTAGTTCTGGAGTGTAGACTTTCAGTATTACTAACTGAGTGCTTTCAAGGCACATTGCCTTTGCAGTATTCAGTACAATTAGTCATCCTTTGACATCACGTGGAGTGCATCAAATTGGCTGAAGACTGGTGCCTGTCATCCTTGGGACCTCAGGAACAGGAGGAGATGGATCATCCAATCCACAGTTCTCCCTGAAGATTGTTACAAATGCTTTAGCCTTATCTTTCGCACTGATGTGCTAGGCTCTCCTATCATTGACCGTGGAGATATTTGAGGAGCTGTTTAATTGTCCACCTCCAATCATGAGTGGATGTGACAAGATTGCAGAGGTCAGATCTGATCCATTGATTTTGAGATCATTTAAATGTCTTTATTACTGTTGTTTTTGCTGCATGACATGCAAATAGTCCCGTGTTGTAGCTTCACCGGGTTGACATGTCAATATTAGTTACACCCGATGCTGGTCCTGGTAAGGCCTCTGCATGCTTCATTGCACCAGTGTCACTACCATGATGGTGTTGGTAGAGTGGGGCCTATGCTGAGTCATAATGTTACAGGTTATTTTTAAGTACAATTCTGCTGCTGCTGATAGCTCATAGCACCTCATGGATTTCCAGATTTAACTTACCAGATCTGATCCAAGTCTGACATCAAAGGATGTGACATGGCAGAGGTTGGCGTTTTAATTTATGAGCTCAAGGATTAAGGGATACAACTGCATGATAACAATACATATATCTAGGCAGGACTGCAATCTCTATTGGCATTCCCACATTTTCCAGGTTTGAATGTTTCTACAAAATTAAGTCTACAGATATGAGTACAATTTTGTTTTTCTGTCATTAGCACAAAAGCAAAACAAATGTACCCAAATAGACTTCTTAAAGTCATATGATGTGGAGGTGCCAGTGTTGTTGGACTATAACCTGGTGTTGTGTGATTTTTAACTAAAATCATATGGACTGAATTTTAAAAATTATGACATATTATTTTTATTACTTGATTTGTTTCAACATTTACTCATGGAAACTATCTACTCCCTTAATATATTGGTAATGCATGAAAAATCTGGCATAAAGCAACATCTGGCAGACTTCTACGGGGTTCTCTTCTGGTGTCCCTGATGTTCATATCATTATTAAACATATTGGCAGCTACTTCTCATGATATTGCAGAATTTTTTGGCGATATTTGAAGCATTCTTTGATTTAAAATATTAAATTGGAAGTTGTGCTTTGTTATTTTAGGGCGGTGCATGAATGGAAATGAACTCCGTTCTGATAAGCTAATAAAAGAGTAACTGGTACAGCCCCTTACTCTCTTTCCTATGACCATTTTTGTTCCTGGGCCTGATAGGAACTGAGAATTCCAATGAAAGGTCATGAGGACGTAAACATTCCACCTTCAAGTCAGAGTAAACAACTGTAGTAACAGGTTCTCGGAAGATATTTTTAGGAGAGTTTTATTCTGAACAGATTCAAAATAAGATGACCTCTCTGGAGACTGGACAGGTTGTGTAATGAAAGACTTGTGTCCTGTAATCATTAGCATTGCCACTAATTCAATATGCCAAGTTCACAGGAAAAGAACAATTTGGACGAAAACTGTTTGTCCATTTGAATAATTCCAGCTGCACAGCTGGGTTCAACTGTTGTAATAACTTGCTAAGCCCTCGCTATTGTGATGCAATTAAAAATGCTTCTCTGTCTTTAATAAAGTGAAGCAGGAGGCACAGTGGCTCAGTGGTTAGCACTGCTGCCTCACAGCACCAGGATCCCAGGCTCAATTCCAGCCTCGGGCGACTGTCTGTGTGGAGTTTGCACATTCTCCCTGTGTCTGCGTGGGTTTCCTCCCACAGCCCAAAGATGTGCAGTTCAGGTGAATTGGCCATGCTAAATTGCCCACAGTGTTAGGTGCATTAGTCAGAGGGAAAGGGGTCTGGGTGGGTTACTCTTTGGAGGGTCGAAGGGCCTGTTTCCACACTGTAGGGAAATTAATCTAATCAGATATCTAAAGAATCTTTCAAAAAAGAGAGTACAGAGTGGGAGTCACATGACAAAGTGAGTTGCCAGAGAACACTGAAGTTTTGATTTTTTTCTTCAATTGCATGTTGTGTTTTCTAAACCTGTAGAGCACATGTTTCTGTGTGATTTCAGTTGTCACTTTATGGATACAAATAGATCTGCTGTTCAGGTCCATTGATTTTAGACAGGATGCTCCATTCCTTTACAGATTATGTTAACATATGTCTAGCATTCAAGTGTGTTGATCTACAATCGAGTCATGATGCATTTAATGACTACAGTACAATAATGTATGTCTTACCTTTGGGCATAGTGATTTCAATATTTCACTTCTTATTACGACTATTATTACACTAAATAACCCGAAAAGCTTAGACTTAGATGCATACATCACAGTTCAGTTTTGAATAGTTAAAATTGAATTGTAGGGAAAATCTCAATCCGTATTATGCAATACAATTTTTCATTTATCTTTATCCTTCTTCCAGGTTCATATATCAATGGTGAAGCATGGATCCAGTGCTTCCAATTTGGAACAGTATTGAGCAGCACAAAATAAAATTACTGGGGATGAAGTCCTTTATTTCCTATCAATTAAAATTCCTCATCATGGCTAGGTGATCATTCAATATGACACAAATACAGGTTACGTATTCCTCTATAAGGAATGTTAAATTTAGTTAGCAGCTTGTCACATTCTCAGTGACATCATGAACTGCTGACACAGTTTGAAGTCAAAGATTTGAAGCCAAACATTGTGACACTCAGCAGCTGAGAGAACAGTTAATTCAGTCTTCCCAAGAGTTCCAGTAGCAGCTCACTTATGCTCAGTTGGCTGAATGGTCAGTTTGTGATGTAGGGTGTTGCAAACCATGTGGGTTCAATTTCCACACTGGCAATGGTTACAATAAAGGACTCACCTTTTCAGCCTTTCCCCTCACCTGAAGCTTGCGACCCTCAGATTAAACTACCACCAGTCAACTCTCTGTAATGCAAGAGGAGCCCTATGATGATTTTACGTTTTATTCATGCTCCTTCACTCACTATGTGCTCTTTCTGTATTTACCTAAATGAATCATACCCTTTTCCCTCTTTGATGATAGCCACTAAAGAACTGAGTGATACATTTCTTGCGGTGCATAGGCAAGGCTAGACTGTAAGTTTTGAAAATGTGTTGCTGGAAAAGCGCAACAGGTCAGGCAGCATCCAAGGAGCAGGAGAATCGAAGTTTCGGGCCTGAGCCCTTCTTCAGGAATAAGGAAAGTGTGCCAAGCAGGCTAAGATAAAAGGTAGGGTGGAGGGACTTGGGGGAGGGGCGTTGGAAATGCGATAGGTGGAAGGAGGTTAAGGTGAGCATGATAAGGTGAGGGTGATAGCTCGGAGTGGGGTGGGGGCGGAGAGGTCAGGAAGAAGATTGCAGGTTAGGAAGGTGGTGCTGAGTTCAAGGATTGGAACTGAGACAAGGATATATATCCATATACATCGTATCATCCGTCGTCATTTCCGCCACCTCCAAACGGACCCCACCACCAGGGATATACTTCCCTCCCCTCCCCTATCAGCGTTCTGAAAAGACCACTCTCTCCGTGACTCCCTCGTCAGGTCCACACCCCCCACCAACCCAACCTCCACTCCGGGCACCTTCCCCTGCAACTGCAAGAAATGCAAAACTTGCGCCCACACCTCCCCCCTTACTTCCCTCCAAGGCCCCAAGGGATCCTTCCATATCCACCACAAGTTCACCTGCACCTCCACACACATCATTTACTGCATCCGCTGCACCCGATGTGGCCTCCTCTATATTGGGCAGACAGGCCGCCTGCTTGCGGAACATTTCAGAGAACACCTCTGGGACACCCGGACCAACCAACCCAACCACCCCGTAGCCCAACACTTCAACTCCCCCTCCCACTCCACCAAGGACATGCAGGTCCTTAGACTCCTCTATCGCCAGACCATAGCAACACGACGGCTGGAGGAAGAGCGCCTCATCTTCCGCCTAGGAACCCTCCAACCACAAGGGATGAACTCAGACCTTTCCAGTTTCCTCATTTCCCCATCCTCCCACCTTGTCTCAGTCCCAATCCTTGAACTCAGCACCACCTTCCTAACCTGCAATCTTCTTCCTGACCTCTCTGCTCCCACCCCCACTCCGGCCTATCACCCTCACCTTATCACGCTCACCTTAACCTCCTTCCAGCTATTGCATTTCCAACGCCCCTCCCCCAAATCCCTCCTCCCTACCTTTTATCTTAACCTGCTTGGCACACTTTCCTCATTCCTGAAGAAGGGCTCAGGCCCGAAACGTCGATTCTCCTGCTCCTTGGATGCTGCCTGACCTGCTGCGCTTTTCCAGCAACACATTTTCAGCTCTGATCTCCTGCATCTGTAGTCCTCACTTTCTCCTAGACTGTAAGTTTTGTTAATTCATTAGGAAGAGAGGTTTTGGGGAAACAAAAATCAACCAAAAACTTGAATTCAGAAACAAGAAAAGACTTAAAACTGTAACAGGAGTTGTTGAGAAGCCTCTTGAATGCTGCAATGAAGTAATGCGATGGATTGGTTCAGAAATTAGAATGGATTGTAGCAAAAACAGTTGTTTTAAAAGGTGCTTTTAATTTTCATATAAATTTGGACAAACTCAGGCTCAGCTCAGAATATTAACAATTTTTTAAACACATTCAAGCTCGTTTTCTGGAATTATATTTTCTAGAATCAACAACAATCAACATAATAAGAGATTTAATGATGAGTAGAAGCTAGACTTAGTTAAGGACAGTCAGGGATCATTTATTTAATAATGAGTGATCATCATCATATTGACAAAAGGTGCATGGGATCACCACCACCTACAAGCTCCCCTCCAAACCATGCTCCATCCTGACTTATAACTTTATTAGCTCCCCTTCCCTGAGTCAAAATTCTGGAACTCTCTCCCTAACTCTCTCTGGGTGTCCCTAAACCACATGGACTGTAACAGTTCAAGAAGGTAGCTCAGCAACACCTCCTCTGGGGCAATTAAGGATGGGCATTAAATGCTGGCTTAGCAAACAATGTCCACATCCCATAAAATAATTGAAACAAAATGAGCAAATTCAATGTTTGGGTTTCAAAGCACAGTTATTGAAAAAGGATCACGTTAATAGAATGAGATAGAGACTGATGGCAGCAAACAAGTCAAAACTATTGTCAGGTAAAACTTCAGACGAATAATGAAAGGTGTTTGTAACAGCTCAGGAAGGCCAACTGGAAAGAAATATCATTGTTGAACGGCAAAATAGAGCTGCTATTCATGGCATACAAAGGCAAGTCCCAGCCCAGAACAGACAGTTCTATAGGTCCATCCCTGGTCTGCTTTATTATTTTCAGAATCCTATTTTTCTAATCAACCTACTCAGCAAGGTTATCGCACACCTTCAGGAACAGGTGGGACTTGAACCGAGGCCTCCTGGTTCAATGGTAGAGATACTACCAGTGAGCCACAAGAGCCCCTCCAGGTCTTTTTTTTAATTAACCAGCTTACTAATCAACTAGTTCAGAAATACACCTCTGGAGTAGGTGAGACATGAACCTTGGCCTGCCAATCCAGGTCATAGAGGCATCGAGATGTACAGCATGGAAGCAGACCCCATCGGTCCAACTCGCCCCATGCTGACCAGATATCCTAACTTAATCTTGTTCCATTTGCCAGCATTTGGTCCATATCCCTTTAAACCCTTCCTATTCATACACCCATCCAGATGCCTTTTAAAGGCTGTAATTGTACCAGCCTCCACAACTTCCTCTGGCAGCTCATTCCATCCATTCACCACCCTCTGTGTGAAAAAGTTGCCCATTAGTTCCCTTTTATATCTTTCTCCTCCCACACTAAAATTATGCATAACAATTCTGGACTCCCCCATGTCAGGGAAACAACCTTGTGTATTTAACCTATCCATGCTCAGAATGATTTTATAAACCTCCATAAGGTTACCCCTCAGCTTGCAATTTTCCAGGGAAAACAGCCCCAGCCTATTCAACCTCTCCCTGTAGCTCAAATCTGCCAACCCTGGCAACATTCTTGTAAATCTTTTCTGAACCCTTTCAAGTTTCACAACATCCTTCTAATAGGAAGGAGACCAGAATTGCACCCAATATTTAATAAGTGGCCTAACCAATGCCCTGTATAACCACTATATGACCTCCCAACTCCTACACTCAAGGCTCTGACCAATAAAGGAAAGTATACCAAACGCCGTCTTCACTATGCTATCTACCTGCAACTCTATTTTCAAGGAACTATGAGCCTGCACTCCAAGGTCTCTTTGTTCAGCAACACTCCCTAGGACCTTACCATTACGTGTATAAGTCCTGCTCTGATTTGCTTTTCGAAAATGCAGCACCTCACATTTATCTAAATTAAACTCCATCTGCCACTTCACCCCATTGGCCCATCTGATCAAGATCTTGTTGTACTCTGAGGTATCCTTCTTTACTGTCCACTACACCTCCAATTTTGATATCATCTACAAGCTTACTAACTATATCTCCTATGTTCATATCCAAATCATTTATATAAATTACAAAAAGTAGACCCAGCATCGATCCTTGTGGCACTCCACTGGTCACAGGCCTCCAGTCTGAAAAGCAACCCTCCACCACCACCCTCTGTCTTCTACCTTTGAACCAGTTCTGTATCCAAATAGCAAGTTCCCCCTGTATTCCATGAGATCTAACCTTTCTAACCAGTCTCCCATGGGGAACCTTGTCGAATGCCTTACTGAAGTTCCTATAGATAATGTCCACCTCTCTGCCCTCATCAATCCTCTTTGTTACTTCTTCAAAAAATTCAATCAAGTTTGTCAGACATAATTTCCCACGCACAAAGCAATGCTGACTGTCCCTAATCAATCTTTGTCTTTCCAAATACATGTAAATCCTGTCCCTCAGGATTCCCTCCAACAACTTGCCCACAACTGATGTCAGTCTCACCAGTCTATAGTTCCTTGGCTTTTCCTTATCACCTTTCCTAAATAGTGGCACCACACCTGTGAATATGATACAAATATCTCAGCAAGGGGCCCAGCAAACCCTTCCCTAGCTTCCCACAGAGTTCTAGGGTACACCTGATCAGATCCTGGGGATATCCACTTTTACGCATTGCAAGATATCCAGCACCTCCTCCTTTGTCATATGGACATTTTGCAAGATGTCATCATCTATTTTCCCACATTCTATATCTTCCATGCCCTTCTCCATAGTAAACACTGATGCAAAATATTCATTTAGCATCTCCCCCATCTCTTGTGGCTCCACACAAAAGCCTCCTTGTTGATTTTTGAGGGGTCCTATTCTCTCCTTCATTATTCTTTTGTCCTTAACATATATATTAAAGCCTTTTGGATTCTCCTTAATCCTTAATCTCCTTAATCCGTTTTGCCAAAGCTATCTCATGTCCTCTTTTTGACCTCCTGATTTCCCTCTTAGGTATACTCCTACTTTCTTTCTCCTCTAAGGATTCTCTCAATCTCTCCAGTCTATACCTGACATATGCTTCCTTCTTTTTCTTAACTAAACCCTCAATTTCTATAGTCATCCAGCATTCCTACACCTACCGGCCTTTCCTTTAACCCTAACAGAAATATATTGTCTCTGGACACTCGTTATCTCATTTTTGAAGGCTTCTCATTATCCAATCAACCCTTTTCCTGCGAACATCTGCCCCCAATTAGTTTTAGAAAGTTCTTGCCTAATACCGTCAAAATTAGCCTTTCTCCAATTTAAAACTTCAACTTTTAGATCTGGTCTATCCTTTTCCATCACTATTTTAAAACTAATAGAATTATGGTTACTGGACCCAAAGTGCTTCCCCACTGATATCTCAATCACCTGCCCTGCCTTATTTCCCAAGAGTAGGTCAAGTTTTGCACCTTTAGTAGGATCATTCACATACTGAATCAGAAAATGTTCTTGTACACTCTTAACAAATTCCTCTCCATCTAAACCCTTGACACTATAACAGTCCCAGTCTATGTTTGGAAAGTTAAAATCCCCTACCATAACTACCCCTAGTTTTCTGACAGCTTTCTGAAATCTCCTTACAAATTTGTTTTACAATTTACTACTGACTATTAGGGGTCTATAACATAATCCCAATAAGGTGAACATCCGTTTCTTATTTCTCAATTCCACTGAAATAACTTCCCTGGATGTATTCCTAGGAATATCCTCCCTAAGAACAGCAGTAATGCTATCCCTTATGAAAAACGCCGCTCCCCCTCTTCTCTTGCTTCCCCCCCCCCCCCGACCCTTTCTATCCTTCCAATAGAATTTGTATCCTACAACATTAAGTTGCCAGTCCTGTTCATCCCTGAGCCACATTTCTGTAATTGGTATGACTTCCCAGTCCCATATTTCTAACCATGCCCTCAGTTCATCTGCCTTCCCTGTTAGGCCTCTTGCATTGAAGTAAATGCAGTTTAATTTATCAGTCCTACCTTGTTCTCTGCTATGTTCCTTCCTGCCCTGACTGCTTGACTCACTTCCTTTCGCAAATGTACCAGTCTCAGATTGATCTCTTTTCTCACTATCTCCCTGAGCCCCAGCTGCCACCTTACTTGTTTAAATCCTCCTGAGCAGCTCTAGCAAATCTCCCTGCCAATTGAGATGCAATCTGTCCTTCTGGTACAGATCACTTCTACCCCAGAAGAGATTCCAATGATCCAAAAATGTGAATCCTTCTCCCATAAACCAGCTCCCCAGCCACGCACTCATCTGCTCTATCCTCCTATTCCTACCCTCACTAGCTCATAGCACCAGGGGTAATCCAGATATTACTACTCTCGAGGACCTCCTTTTAAAATTCCTGCCTAGCTTTCTACATTCTCCCTTCCTATGTTGTTGGTTCCAATGTGTATAATGAGCTCCTGCTGGCCCCTCTCCCCTTGGAGAACATTCTACACCCACTCTAAGACATCCTTAATCCTGGTACCAGGGAGGCAACACACCATTCTGATTTTTCACTGCTGGCTGCAGAAGCGTCTGCATGTGCCTCTGACGAGAGAGTCCCCTATCACAATCGATTGTTTGGAATCTGACGTCAGAAGCTTGGCTGTTTGCGTTACATTCCCCTGAGAGTCCATCACTCACTACATTTTCCAAGAGAGCATAATTGTTTGAAATGGGGATAGCCATGGAAGACTCCTGCATGACCTGCCTACCTGTCCTACCTTTCCTTGAATTAACCCATCTATCTGACTGTATCTACGGCTTTTCTCCCTTTCTACTACTGCCATCCATCACACTCCCTAGCTCTTGTAAATTCCTCATTGCCTCTAACTGTCACTCCAACCGATTCTTTCAATCTTATATGGTTCGCCAAAAAAAAAACTTCCTGCAGACATAATCCCCAGTCACATGTAAACTCTCCCTAATCCCCACATCCAACATAAAGAGCACATCACTCTACTAAAGGCCATCTTTGCTCCTTCAAAATCTACAGACCCAGAAAATAGCGCCATCATTTTGCTCTAAAAAAAGAAGTGCTCCAGGCTAACTTAGTACTTACGGGTTTATATTTTCAAAATTTAATCAAGAGACAGATTTCAATAAATCATATAATCAAGAAAGAACCCAATCTACTCATTCATGTAGACTTACAGCAAGATTACATGTTAAAGACTATACACTTATCTGTTCCTGTGTTGTGAGCTCTCCCACACAGGTTCCTCTAAGATCAGTTGTGAATTTTGCTGTTTGTTACTTTTTCCTTGAGTTGCATGAATTCAAACAGCAAAGGTATTAACTGCACAGAATCACTGCTGTATCAGTTTCTTTCTCTCTCTGACCATGAGCTCGCTGTCTGTCTGCATTTAGTTGACATTTCTGATCAACTTGTTCAAAGATGTTATTACACATTTCTGGAGGGGGTGGTTCTTCAACCCAGGCCTCTCTGTCCAGAGGTAGGGAAACTATTACTACACCACTAGAGGACCCAGATATAAGATTTTAGATCATTTTTCCTCCTAATCAACCTGTTTGGAGATGTTATGACACATCTCTGAAGCAAGTGGGGTAGACTCAAGTGATGAGTTTCAGCTGGTCAGGCCATTGCCTGTTACCAAGGAAACTCATCCTCAAACAAGCTCCCCAGGGACATTAATTGGTAATTCCCTGTGAGCTTTGGAGGGGTTAGCAGAGTGTTCATAGTTTATTTTGGTTTAATGCAGAACATGCAGATTGACCTACAAGAGCCCTATTTATAAAAAAAACATTGTTGACAATAGAAATGAGAAATAACATAAATAGACAAGCTGAGGCAAATGGCCTGTTTCTGTGCCATATCCAATGTAACAATACTAAAGGAGAATGTATATAAAATTGAAAAGATTAGTGTAGTGTAACTAACTACAACAGAATACAAAAAAAAAAGCTAACCTGTTGAAAGGGAATGTAAAAATAAACTTGCTAGAGAATAGAGAATTTTTTTTTCAATTATGTTAAAGTAAAAGGTTCAGTCGTAAAATAAAAAGTTAATGTAGATCCTTCAAAGCAGATGCAATCAACATTGCAAATTGTGGATATGTGCTGAATAATTACTTTCACAGTCTTCACAGAGAAAGAGATGAATGTACCTGACATCGAATTAAACGAATTATGAACCAGTGACTGAGTTAAACCATGCTGGAGGTCTGAACCAATAATCTCCTAACTCAGCAAATGCAAGAATGCCATAAAAATTTGAGATGCATTCCATTTCACTTTGGAATACCATGAGGGAGAAGAGGTATGCATTCAAATTGGAAAGAAGTGCCTAGCATCCCTCAATAATCTATGCCTTGGCCTCAGTTATTGACCAAATTAGTGATTTGGATAATACAACAGAAAGCCATACAGACAAGCTTGCCAAAAATACCAAGCTTGATGGAATAGTAAGTAGCATCGGTTCAGAAATAAAATTTTAAATGAGACATTAAATCATTAAGTGAGAGAGCAAAACTGTGACAGATGGATTGCAATGAGCTCATCCATTTTCAACCAAAGAGAAAAAAAAGAGTTGAGTATGGTTTTTTTGAAACACTGAAAAAGAAATAATGAGATCCATGTGCACAGATCACTAAAATGTAGAGGTCAGGTTAAAAATCTAATGGAATGGAATGAAAAGGGATGCCCTGCTGAAGCTGACTGAAATCTTTGCTACAGTCTATTACAATATAAATGTGCTAATGATGACATAAATGATATTGCTCCAAGCAGTTTGCAGTGGAGCAGGTGTGGGTCACTATAATAGAGGGCTGCATTTAGTCACATGAGTGTAAATGAAGAGTGTTACTGCATTGAGGTGTGTGAGACAGCCTTACTCAAGAATAAGGACAAAACAGTGATGCTAGAGACAAAGAATATTGGCCACCTAGTAAAAAAGAGCAGCCTCAAAGAGTATATGTGTAGACACTCAACACCAGGAGAAACAAGAGATGGTGCAGTGTGCTTGTAAATCATGCTAAAAACAATAATCGCGGGCTAGACCACATCTGGAATGCTGCATACTGTCCTGGCCACTGCATCTTAGAAAGGAACCTCAGAAGAAGCACAGTGCAGATTGGCCAGAAGTTACCCAGACTTCATGGATTAAATTATGAGGAGGTATTACATAAACAAAACCTTTACCCCTCAGGTTCTACCTTGGCCTTCTGCTATTTCTCATCTGGATGCTGTCATTTGGCAGCATCATCCAAAAACATGTTAGATTTCACATTCAAGACCAGTTCAAGCTCAGCACCAGATCTCTTGCTTCCTCCACTTTTGTGATGTTATCTGTCTGCTAATCAAATCAGGTACTGGATGACCAGAAACCTATTCCAAGTAAATGTGGGGAAGACTCTTTTCAGCCCCCAGTGGACATTTCTTTCCCTAGCACCTACTCCGTCCTTTTCCCTGGCAACAATCTGACACTGAAGCAAGCTGTTTAGAACCTTGGTGTCATACTTGAACCTGAGGAAAGCCACCATTAGAACTATTTGGTTCAATTTCCATAACATCATCCAATTCGATCCCTACCTCAGTTCATTTACATGTGAACCCTCCTCCAAGCCTTTTTTTTATCTCTAGCCCTGACTATTCCAATGCATTCCAAACTGGCCTTCCACATTCTACTTTCAGTAAGTTTGATATCATTCAAAACTCTGCTGCCTGTGTCCTTACTTGCACCAAGTTCTATTCACTTATCATTCTGTGTTCATTGACGTACACAATTGACATCCTGGTTAAGCAGTGCCTCAAGTTTAAAATTCTTCTCCTTGTGTTCAAGTCTGTCATGGTTTTGTCCCTCCTTATAATTAATCTCCTTCAGCCTCACGACCGTCTGGGATATCTCTGTCCTCTTGTGCAATTCGATCTTAATTGTTCCATCAGTTATGTGTTCAGCTACCCAAGTTCTGAACTCTGGTATTCACTTCCTAAAACTCTTCACTTCTCCACCTCTTTCCTCTTTTAAAACATTTATTAAAATCTATTTCTTGAGCCAAGCTTTTAGCTAATATTCAATAATAGCTCAAAGTCAAATTTTGTTTAAAAATTGTCCCATTGCCTACTTGTAATATGTTTTATTAAAATAAAACACTACATAAATAAATACAAATTCATATTGCTGAATTCTAGAGACAATATAAAGTTAAATGATGGTTCCATCAAAGCTTTTAGAATTTTGAAATGAATTGATTGGCTAGAGAGAAACATTTCCTACTATGGGGGAGAATGAGTAGTCACCCAGGATAGGGAGAATTGGAACAAGGTAATTCAGGAAGAAAGCTAGGAATCTTTATACAAAGGGATTTAGAATTATGGACTTCTCTCTCACAATGAGCACATGATGCTGAATTAATTACAAACCAGAAATTCATACATTTTTGCTAATAGGAGAGATAAGCATTTGGTCACCTAACCTAATCTCTCTTTAAGCGGTTTGTTGTCATCTTATTTTTGCAATCTTCATTGTCTCCAGAAAGTGCTTTAGAATGCTCTATTACACTAAAACATAAAAAGTTTCTCCCTCTTTTTTTCCATCACTGCTGAATTCTTTGTTTGGAACAAACATATTCCAAAAATTTGGATTATAAAACTTTACTGCAGGCCCGGGTGGCTAGCTGGCTAGCTTGTGGTCCAACATAATACCAACAACATGGATTTAACAGCTGTACCAGGTTTGATTGACTTAATTGTCTCCCCCGCAAGAGACAAAGGTGTAGTCATCTACCACTGACAAAACTGTCAAAAAAACAGGTCCAGATGAAACATGAGCAGACAATGAGTCAAGGGCTTCAGGCAGAGTACATATGAATCAACAGTTGGATGAAAATATGAACCTGGAAACTTACTGGTTGCAATTTATTCAGGATTTATACAGCTCAGGTGGTAAGAAGCAAAGGAACCATGGATAAGCATGGTGCCTTAAAAATCTTACACAAAAATAGGAGGACAAGTTGTGATCCTCTCTGCACTTTGAGAATAAAAATTGGGATACTGATTAATTGAATTGAATTGAATTTATTGTCACGTGTACCGAGGCACAGTGAAAAGCTTTGTCTTGCGAGTGATATAGGTAGGTCACAGAGTTAAGTAGCACAGATAAGTAAATAATAGGTAAACAGCAGCAAAAACAAAAAACACAAGTAAAACGAATGTTGAAAGTTTGTGAATCCATTCAATATTCTAACAAAGGTAAGGTAGGAACTGTTTCAAACCAGCTGGTTCATGTGTTCAGGCTTCTGTACCTTCTCCCCAATGGTAGAGGTTGCAGAAAAACATTTCCAGGGTGGGATGGATCTTTGAGAATGCTGGCAGCCTTTCCTTGACAGCGGGTTTGGTAGACGGATTCTATAGATGGGAGGTTGGCCTTTGTGATTGTCTGGGCCAATGTCACCACTCTCTGTAACCGCCTCCGTCTTGAATGATACAGTTGCCAGACCAGGTAGTGATACATCCAGACAGAATGCTTTCGATAGAGCACACATAAAAGTTGGCGAGGGTATTCACTGTCATGCCAAATTTCCTCAGCTGCCTGAGGAAGAAGAGACATTGTTTGACCTTTGTAACCAGTGTGGTTACAAAGGAACCACATGAGGAAACCAAGAAAGCTTATTGTGGATGACCACTCCCAGGAGCTTGACACTCTCCACTCGTTCCACCTGTGTGCTGAGTACATCTTGCCAAAAGTCAATAATGAGTTCCTTGGTTTTGCCAGCATTGAGAGCTAGGTTGTTCTCAGTGCACCATTTTTCCAGGTCTTCCACCTCCCGTCTGAAGTCTGTTTCGTCACCACCTGAGATTTGACCGACTAGGTGGTGTCATCAGCGAACTTGTAAATGGCATTAGTCTGGTATTTGGCGACGCAGTCATGGGTGTACATTGAGTTCAGTAGGCGATGAGTACGCACCCCTGGGGGGCTCCAGTGTTGAGTGTTAGTGAGGTTGAAACTGGGGTCAGGAAACTGAGGATCCAGTTGCAGAGAGTGGGACTTAGTCCAAGATCACTAAGTTTAGTAATCAGTCTCGAGGGGATAATAGTATTGAAGGCTGAACTGTAGTCAATGAGTAGGACTCTTATGTCGCTGTTCTTAGTGTCAAGATGTTCTAGGGAGGAGTGAAGGGCAAGTGATATGGCATCTGACATGGATCTGTTGGTCCAATAGGCAAATTGGAGTGGGCCTAGAGCAGTGGGGAGGCTGGAGTTGATTAATACCATGACCAGCCTTTCAAAGCACTTCATGATCATTTAAGTTAGAGCCACTGAGCAGTAGTCATTGAGATACGCTGCATGAGCCTTCTTAGGCACAGGGATAATGTTTACCCTCTTGAAACAGGCAGGGACAGTGGCCTGTTGCAGGAGAGGTTGAAGATGTCCGAGAAGACCTCTGCCAGTTGATCTGCGCACGCTCTGAGTGCACGGCCTGGTACTCCATCTGGTCCCATCGCTTTCCTTAGATTCACACGAAGGAAAACTGATCTGACCTCTGATGCAGTGACTGTTGGGATAGGCTCATCAGGACCTGTCAGAATAGGTGTTAACACTCTGCCGAAATTCTGCTCAAAGCGAGCTTGGAAGATGTTGAGACAATCTGAGAGGGATTGTCTGTCTGGGTCTCTAGTTTGGATGGGTATTGGTTCTTGGCTGTCTTAATGGCTCTGCAAAGGTCATACTTGGATTCCTTTTATCTGAGTGGATCTCCTGATCTGAAGGCCTCATGCCTGGTTTTTAGCTGGTTCTGTATGTCCTGATTCAGGGTTTCTGTTGGGGAACACCCGAATTGACTTCCTCGGTATGCAGTCCTCCACACACTTGCTGATAAAGTCTGTGATGGTGGTGGCGTACTCATACAAAGTACCTGCGGACTGTTTGAACATGGTCCAGTCAGCCGTTTCCAGACAGCACCGGAGTTGCTGATCAACAAGTTCTCAGGTCACAACAGGAACTCTCATCTCTGATCTGTAATTAATTTCTTGAACTAGCCAGTTACAGGTACATGGGAAATCTCTTTCAAAAGGAAGGAGTTATTGGCTCTAATAAACCGTACAATGATGAGTTAGCAGTCACACTACATGTCCAAGTCAGAACTCTGATCAAGGTTCAGTGATGCTTCATGGAATGTGATTTAAATCTTCCATCTCCTGACTCTCAGACAGGATTGCTCTGATTAAGCCAAAGAAAAATATCCGTGGAAATGAGCCAAATAATTAGGAAGAAACATTAGGAAAAATATAGTGGCTGCATATGACCTCACAAAGAACATCCCATACATGGATTCCAGATCACCTAAATTTTATTTATGTCTCGATCTTTTTAGATCACTATTCAAATTCTCTTCAAGTGTACTTTCCACTCCTTGATACTAGGACTAACATTATTGAAGTAGCTGTGAATCTGTGTATCGGTGAGAGAGCATGGGGAAAGGACATTACAAAAACGTACTGGCCCTGAGTTTCGGTGATCTCTTCTCTTACCCTTTCCTTCTCTCTTCATAAACTCAGCCTCCAACACCCCAGCCACAGTCCTCAAGGTCAAATAATCCCCAAGGTCTCCTCCAGTACTTCTTGGATCCTGTCTAAGATGTGCCATCTAATCCTGACAATTGGGTAATCCTGAGATTTTGCATTTTTGGTTGGTAGTGATCTCCAATTTCCCATCCTTCTTTGAATCCTGTATAATACCAAACAAACATGGTTAAAGCAGCTAGACTGTCTGAAGAGATCTTGTGTGGAGCAGCTATAAGTTTTATTGCTCCAATCATTTTGATTTTTTATAGCTTTTCATATTTCAGATGGCTACACACCATACAGATGTAGAGCCATACCTGGTTCCCATTCAGTACCCTGGTTCTTTCATGGCAATGCTGCAGGGAGTATACTTCTATCAGTGGTTATCATGATTTAGTACACATTGGGAGCAAACTTTGTGAAATGTCTTGTTGTGCATGAGTCTTTCATTCTAAATTACACTTTCGCCCAAACTAAACTGTTTTATTGAGGTCAGTCACCTTCTTCCTAGTATTAGGCCTGTAATTTTAACTAGTTAGCCACCTTCCTCTATTAGGCAAAAGTGAGGACTGCAGATGCTGGTGATCAAGGTCTAGATTAGTGTGGTGCTAGAAAAGCACAGCAGGTCAGGCAGCATCCGAGGAGCAGGAAAATCAACGTTTCGGGCAAAAGCCCATCATCTATTCCTCTATTCCCATCCCAAATCAAGATATTATTACTCTCCTACCTCTTTTTAGCTTAACACTCATCGTCAATTTGTCTCTCTAGGGATAGCACTGCCACTTCTTCAAAGATTATATTTTCACTTCCTCTTAAAATATCTGCTGCCTTCCCTTCCTCATTGGATTATTGTAAGCATCTTTTCTACCATTCTGTATCCAAGTCCATCCTGACAGTTTGGCATCTCACCTACATCATCAATCTGCCCTGATGTCACAAAGTTTGATGGAGAAAACATTCTCTATGCTTATTACCAGATCCTGCTTCTCCCTATCCTCTTTAGTGGGTTGCCACCTTAGTTTACTCTTCTTACTTCCATTCTTACTGCCTCAATACATTCATCCAAAGATTTTTCCATCTGTTTCTGTTCAGTAACATCTGCCATCCATTCAAGATTATATCCAAAACCCCTTTGTATTTTTCAGCTATACGCAGCCCCTCTTGAAACACATTCAACTTCCACACGTATTTTAACAACATCAAATCCAAACACAACTTTGATTCTTTTGCTGTCTTATTTATGTCCAACTGTCTTCTTAACATCAACATTGCATGATGCAAACACTTCTTCGGGTAAACACTGGCAAAATTGAAACAAATTCCTAGAAATGTATGCCATTAGGCGTCAGTTCAATCTCCTCCCTAGCTGCCCTTTCAAATGAAAGCCACAGCCACATAAACTCGACAATTTGAAAACAATAAATTGTAGATGTTGGAGATCTGAAAAAAATAGAAGCACGGGAGAAGCCCAGTGGGTCTGGCAGCATCTGTGAAAAGAGAAACAAAGTTAGCATTTTTAAATCCAAAATGGTGTCTAGGACATCGTCAGGTGTGATTCCTTGAGTATGACTATGTCAGGTTGTTGCCTGACTAGACTGTGAGACAGCTCTCCCAGTTTAGCACGAGCACTAGCACTAGTCAGTGGGGAGGACTTTGCAGGGTCAAAAAGGCTTTTCCTATTGTTATCTTTTCCAGTGGCCAGGTCAATGCCAGGTAATCTGTCCGGTTTCATTTCTCCATTGAGACTTTGCAGCAGTTGATACAACTGAGTGGCTTGCTAGGCCATTTCATGGGCAATTGAGAGTCAACCACATTGTTGAGGATCTAGAGTCATATGCAGGCCAGACCAGCTGAGGATGGCAGGTTTCCTTCCCTGACAAACATTAGTGAGTCAGGTGGGTTTTTCTTATGACAATCAATAATGAGTTCATGCTGATCCGTGGATTCTTAATTCTAAATGTTTTAATAATTTCAATTTCCACCAACTGCCAAAACTGCCAAAATCCTTACAAAAGAGGCAATTAGAACCCAGATCCTGAGAATATTAGCTGAGTTTCTGGATTAATAGTCCAACAATAGTACCATTATACCATCACCTCCCCACAATTTCAATCCTATTTGACTCCAAACTGAGCTTCAAATCATTCTCTCAGTCTTGTTCCAGGATTGCTAACAGCTAAAGTTATCTTCTCTGTCCTGGATAACTTCCACAGACTCTCTTTCTGTTAATGTCAAAGTTCTTGTGCTCACTTTCAACTCTCTCCCTGGGCTGGAAACACTATTTCTATGCACCTTTCTCAGTGCTGTGTGCCAACTTTGAGTATCTGATTCTGATTTACTGCATATGTCTCCCACACCGTGCTCCATTGGGGGTTCCAAAGCACTGTGCTCTGGAGCTTTCTTTTTTAACTTCACCTTGCCACTCCTGTCCATCTTCAGAAATCTATCCAAAACTCTGATCATGTTATCAGTCAACTCGTACAACAACTACTTTCAATCCAATGTCAGCAAATCTTCTGTAACAACTTATTGTGTGAAAAACACAGCAGAAATGGGATAAATTGTTATCATTTTATCAAAAAATGTTCAATGCATTTGAACTTTGATGCTTTAATGACCCAGTTATACTGCTTTGTTACATTAGATTCCAAATTGAAGCTACAGCCATTACAGAGATAGCAGAAAGCTATAAACACTCAGAATTTATGAATAGCAGGGATTATAAATTGATTTATAGAGAGTAAGCTCTATGTCAGTCCAATTTACTTGCTTCTGCAAGATGAGATGTTTCAACTTGCTAAGAATTTCTGTATAGCATCAGTAAGGCACAAGGAAGTCTCAATTGCCTGCTATTTCACCCAGTTAAAATCAACATGCTCACCAATGATTAAAGCGTGGCAACCATGAAAGTTTAGTAAACAAAAAAAGCTGCATACCCTTAAGGTTGTCAGTGAGGCACGTCTTTAATACATTTTATCTCCAGCATGAAAATGAAAAACAGATGTTCACTTGGATTTGCGTCAATACATTTCTCAAGCATGTTAATTGTGTTGAATTCAATCACTCCTCAGCACAACTGTATGTGACATACTTCAGATCACTCACGTTCAAAGCTGTTGAATCTTTGCAAAACTGAACCAGTTGTTAAGTGGGAATACTCATATACTCAATCAAATCAGCATACGTCAAACCAAAGATCTTACTTTTGTAAAAGGTGCTTCAGGCAGATCATATATTCATTCAAAATGCTTTTTTACATGATTTCATAAAACTGTAATGGTGTCAGAATTTAAACTTCTTCGGTGTATTAAATAGTTATTGATGCTGGGAATCTGAACTAAAAATGTTATTTCTTATAATTGGCGAAGTCCTCACACTGTCACCATGTTTTAATCCGGAATATCCTGGGTAGATTCCCTGCATTCCAATTGTTCTTGCTGTTATTTTTCTAATCAATTGATACTATGGGGAAAGAATGCCTAGTCAACATCTTGGGAGAAGATAGGCTCAACCTTGTGAACAATAAAGATGTTTATTGCATTTACTTAATACCTAATTACATTGCAACTAAATACTTGATAATTTCTTGAGAGATATAATGGTCACTTTAAGGATTAGTTCTCATTACAGGTACTAAAACATTCTCACATAGTACTGGTAATAAGCACAGAACCCAAAGCATAACCAGTTAAGACACACAATGCAACTTTGCTCCTGCTAAGGGCTGTCCTGTATAACCTAGTGAGTAGAGCTATCCAGTAGCTATGCTTGGAATCACATTAAGGACGACAATCATTGCACCCGCAGTACCTATAAGTGAAAACATATTTGTAGTTATGCCTGTATCTCTCATTAATCCCAAACTGGATTCTACTTCGAGGGACACAAGGTTCCTCTTTAACTCAGATTTATTCCCAAAGAAGTATACTTGCTTTATCAACGTGACCTTTTATTAACTGTATGCTAACGAACTAAATTAAGAATGAAATTTATTGACGTTGATGATTTATTGTTACCAATATTTAATCAGCTCAGCCTTTTGATAATGTAAATACAGAAACTATTTGCAATGTGGTCACAATGAGATATGATTTAAAGACCCTGAGGACAGATTTACATTATTATTACTTGTTGTAGAATTGTTATTACATCCAGATTTCATTCTTCATATTGTTTGTACTTTCAAAATGTTTTTAAAAATTATATGTTGCATATAATTACATTCCATGGCAACATCAACTAGAGTAGCCAAAAGCTAAAATTCAGAAATTAGGACTTTTTACGCAGACAAGGAAGAAAAGAAAGAAACAAATCCTTCAATGCTCTGCTTTCAAAACAAATAATTGCAAATTTTAATGTGTCCATTCTGAATGCCTCTGATAAGCCTGGGAATTCAGCACCTTTGTGGGACCGATCTTTGGAAAAGACTTCACCTAAATCACCATGTTCAGTACAGGTTCTATTATATCTTATATCTTAAAATATTTCAGTATTAGAGCATATTATTTCATATGAATTTTTAGCCAAGCCTATTAATTAAAATCTGAAGTTTACAGGCTGTCCCATAAAATGGTTGTCTTTATCTTGATTGTTGGAAAAAACTGAGTGAAACACTAATGTCCTTTCAGAAAGGAAACTGCCATCCTTACCTGGTCAGACCTGCATGTGACTCCAGACCCACAGCAATGTCACTGACTCTTAGAAATGGTCAATAAATTTGTGAGAAGATTTGTAGCTCGGGTGCTCGTTGCTGTGGTTCTGTTCGCCGAGCTGGAAGTTTTTGTTGCAAACATTTCGTCCCCTGTCTAGGTGACATCCTCAATGCTTGGGAGCCTCCTGTTAAGCGCTTCTGTGGTGTTTCCTCCGGCATTTATAGTGGCCTGTCCCTGCAGCTTCCGGTTATCAGTTTCAGCTGTCCGCTGTAGTGGCCGGTATATTAGGTCCAGGTCGATGTGTTTGTTGATGGAGTTTGTGGATGAGTGCCATGCTTCTAGGAATTCCCTGGCTGTTCTTTGTTTCGCTTGCCCTATAATGGTAGTGTTGTCCCAGTCAAATTCATGTTGCTTGTCGTCTACATGTGTGGCTACTAGGGATAGCTGGTCGTGTCGTTTCGTGGCTAGTTGATGTTCGTGGATGCGGATCGTTAGCTGTCTTCCTGTTTGTCCTATATAGTGTTTTGTGCAGTCCTTGCATGGGATTTTGTACACTACATTAGTTTTGTTCATGCTGGGTATCGGGTCCTTCGTTCTGGTGAGTTGTTGTCTGAGTGTGACTGTTGGTTTGTGTGCTGTTATAAGTCCTAGTGGTCGCAGTAGTCTGGCTGTCATTTCAGAGATGTTCTTGATGTATGGTAGTGTGGCTAGTCCTTTGGGTTGCGGCATGTCCTCGTTCTGTTGTCTTTCCCTTAGGCATCTGTTGATGAAATTGCGAGGATATCCGTTTTTGGCGAATACCTTGTATAGGTGTTCCTCTTCCTCTTTTTGCAGTTCTGGTGTACTGCAGTGTGTTGTGGCCCTTTTGAATGGTGTCTTGATGCAGCTTCATTTGTGTGTATTGTCAATAAATGCTGCCCTAGGAGGTGACATCCACATCCTGTAAATGGATTTTTAAAAATTGATTGAAAAGCAAGCATGTTTTTACTTAGAGCTTTTATGCCCAACTCAGAAGCACACCTTGTAGGAGCTGCTTTCCATCATTTTTCTAAACAGTTTCCCAAACCACCTTGCCTGATCATCAAAGCACCTTGCTTTATTGTGATCTCCTGTCCCCTTTTAACATACCTCTGGCATTCCAGGCAACATTTAAATAGTCTCTACACCTTTTCAGTTCCAACAGCACCTTTGGAATTTCAGGAGCTAGATTATTTTATTTAATTTGCTTGCAGAACCGAAGATGTCAGTGCAAATTTGTAAGCTTGAAGTGAGATCTAATATTTGAAGAATCTCCTGTTCCCAAACACAGGTAGGAAAATGAGATACACCTACAAAATTGGGTTCATGCACGAACATCTTAAAGCAATATCACAAAGAAAATGTGGTTGAGGACAGGACTGAATATTATTGCCATTCTCTGACCAAGGCAAAAAGCTGTTAAAGCGGTAAATGAATAAATGCTTTAACAATGGAAAACATTATGGCAGAAGGTGAAATTCAACATTGGTCAAAGTACAAAATGATGATATCCTATGGGGCTAACCGGCAGCTATCATCGCAGTGCTGTTGCCAAAACACTGAGGCGCAGAGAGACACGGCTAGCTCACAAACTCGAAAAGCCTGCATTTCAGGGTTGCTCTGATTCTTCAGCATTGGCCCAGATTTTCTGACTGCAAGACCTACCATCTAAGCTGTGGCGCTGCACATTCTGTGCACACCAGTCGGAGTGTCAGTGCCATTCCAACCATTGAATGCCAGTGTGGGAACACACTGTCACACACAGACCTTGGAGGTTTGCACAGCAGAAAACTTAATTTGGCAGAAACAGTCATCATTCCAGAATGGATGGGACTTCTATGTGGGGACCCTACAGCATCCTCAATGTAACAGACTCCAAGAGAACTGCCTGGGAAATTGGAGATATTACTGGGCAATTTTGTATTCCTGGAACCTCCAACAGTGTCCCTTTATTTGGAATATGAAGTTACCCAAATCGTTACTCACGAAATGTTAGTTTATTAAAACTTAGTTTAACTGCTGAATAACTATTCACCTGACCTATACCTACCACATACACCCACATAACTGTCTTCCCAAGACCCCATCTAGTGCCCTGAGACCTGGACCTGTCCTCTTTCCCCAGGGGAACTGATACCTCTCCACCACCAGACTTGACAATCCCATTCCCCTGACCTAGGCTGGCTTCAACTCTGTCATTCCTTCCCATCCCTTCCTTTGGCTTCAGTCGCCCCCTTCCTCCATTCCGCCTTATCGTCTCTCTGCAACTGTTTCTGCCTTCCTTTACTTGTGGCTTTCCCTTTCCCACTGCTCCAGATCAGCTGTCCACTTCCTCCCAGCACCAAGACCCACTTCACCCTTTCCCTGCTCTGGACTAGATCCATCTCCAAACTCCTTGGGACTCAGCATCCCAAATCCCCTAATCCTGGGACCCAAAACCCATTGTGGACCCAGGACCCACTTAGCCTGGACCTTCCACTAGCCTTGATAATCACCCACCCACCCTAAACACTGCATCATTTACTGGGCTCTCTTTCCAGGGAATGTTCTAGCTGCTAACCACTTGTCTGTCTATCCATCTGGCTCTTTATCCCCTCTGGCACCTACTTAACTGGCTCCCTACCTCCCTAACTCCAGGAGCTATCAAAGTGGCTATCAGTGATTCTGGCCTTTTACATTTCAGAATGTATGAACTAACTGCTGTGAAAAGCTGGCATAATTTGACTTCCACAGACGCATATATGCTGTGAATTGTCATAAATGCTACTGAATGTAAATCAATTGTCAGCAAACATTCTCACTTTTGACCTAATGATCAAGGAAAGGACATTGCTGAAGCAATTTAAGATGGTTGTGTCTGTGCACTATCCTGAGAATGCCTAAGGTGATGTTCTGGAGCTGAGAATATTGGCTTCCAACAACCACAACTATCTTCCTTATGTCACATACGGTGCTAACCAGCAGAGATTGCTCCCCCAACCCCTATAACTTCAGTTTTGCTGGGTTTCCCCAATGCCATACTCAGTTAAAGGCTGCCTTAACGTTAAGATCTGTCAAGCTCACCTTATCATTGGAATTCACCTCTTTTGTCTATGTTTTGACAAGGCCAAAATGAGGTCAGGAGCTGTGTGACCCAATGGATCCTAAGCTGAGCATCAATGAGAAAGTGCATCTTGATATCATTGTTGGCAACCATTTTTCCCACTATTTTTTGATGATCAAGAATAGGCTTATGGATTGAGAATTGACAGGGCTGGCTTTTACTGAGTAATTGTCCACATTGCTGGGTGAATGTCAGTATTCTGCTGTGTTGGAACTCAGGGTGCACAAATTTTCCGTATCATTTTTAAAATGTCGGGAGTGCCTTTGGAGTACTCAATGTGCGGCAGCTGTTTCTTGATATCACTTGGAGTCAATCAAATTGACTGGAGACTGGCATCAGTGATGCAGGAGGAGGCTGAGTGGATCACATACTTGACACTTCTGACTGACACACAATGTTCCTCTGTTCTTTCAAAATTAATTATCTATTGCTATTCTGTCTTCTATCTACTGCTTGTTCTCTTGCCTTCCTAAAACCTCTTACCTTACACTTCTCTGCATTGAATTCCATTTTATATCCTTTTGGCCAACTGACCAGACTATCCAATATTTCTTGCCATCTGTAGGTTTCCTCCTCATAGACTATGACACCATTAACATTGAATCATCCATAAGCATCTTTATCATGCTGACTACATTTGAGTCTAAATTTGATTATAAGGCATTAAAAGCAAATGACCAATGACTGAGCCCTGCAGATACCCACTTTTTAAAAATTAATTCACAGTATGAGGGTGTTGCTAACTAGGACAGCATCTATTGCCCAGAGGGAAATTAAGCATTAGCCATATTGCTGGAGTCAGACCAGATAAGGATGGCAGTTTCCTTCTCTGAAGGATATTAGTGAACCAGTTGGGTTTTTCCTGACATTTGACAATGCATTTATAATCAACAATAGACTCCCAACTCCAGGTTTTTATTGAATTCACAATCCACCATCTGCCATGGTGGGATTTGAACTGTGTCCGCAAAACATTACCTGGGTCTCTTGATTCACCGTTGAAAAGTGTGGCGCTGGAAAAGCACAGCAGTTAGGCAACATCCAAGGAGAAGGAGAATCGATGTTTCAGACATAAGCCCTTTATTAGGAATGTGGAGGGGGAGGATAGGGGGCTGAGAGACAAATGGGAGGCAAGGTGCATTTGGGGGTACGGTAGCTGGGAAGGCGATAGGTGGATGCAGGTGGGGGGTGATGGTGATAGATCAGAGTGAAGAGTGGATCAAACGGTTGGAAGGAAGATGGACAAGTGGGATAGTTCAAGAGGGTGGTGCTGAGTTGGAGGGTGGGATCTCAGATGAGATGGGGGAGGGGAATGAGGAAACTGATTAACTTACTTTTGATGCTGTGTGGCTGGAGGATCCCAAGGTGGAAGATGAGGCATTCTTCTTCCAGGTGTTGGATGGCTAGGATTTGGCGGTGGAGGAGGCCCAGGACTTGTATGTCCTTGATGGAGTGGGAGGGGGACATGAAGTGGTTGGCCACAGGGCAGTGGGGTTGTTTGTGTGTGTGTCCAAGAAATGTTCTCTAAAACGTTCCGCAAGTTGGTGTCCTGTCTCCCCAATGTGGAGGAGACCACATTGAGAACAACAGACACAGTAGATGAGGTGTTTGGATGTGCGGGAAAATCTCTGCCGGATGTGGAAGGATCTTTTGAGGCTTTGAACGTAGGTGAGTGGGGATGTGTGGGCACAGATTTTACACTTCTGTATCCTCTCCACCTGCTCCTATCCCACCGAACGTATCTCTTCATATCTTGACAGCACCCTGTTCCCATTGGTCCAGGAACACCCCACATATATTTGGGACACCATCCACACCCTCCACCTCCTCCGTGGCATTCATTTCTGTGGCTCCCAATGCCTCATATTCACCATAGACATCCAGTCCCTGTACACATCCATCCACCATGACGAAGGCCTCCAAGCCTTCCGCTTCTTCCTCTCCCACCAACCCTACCAGTTCCCCTCCACTGACACACTGATTCTATTGGCTGAACTGGTCCTCACCCTCAACAACTTCTCCTTCGAATCCTCCCACTTCCTTCAGACCAAAAGAGTAGCCATATGCACCCTTATGGGCTCCAGCTATGCCTGCCTCTTCATCACATATGTGGAACAGCCCATCCTCTGTAGTTACACTAGCACCATTCCCCACCTTTTCCTCCGTTACATGATAACTGTATCATCTCCACCTTGTCCATCCACAACGAGGTTGAACAATTCATCAATTTCACAAACTCCGTCCACCCCAACCTTAACTTCACCTGGACCATCTCGGGCACCTCCCTCCCCTTCTTGGACCTCACCATCTCTATTTCCGGCAACCAACTCAGCATGGACATCTACTTCAAACCCACCAACTCCCACAGCTACCTGGATTACACCTCCTCCCACCCTGCCTCCTGTAAAAACGCTATCTCTTATTCCCACTTCCTCCACCTCCGCCGTAACTGCTGCTCGGAAGACCAATTTCACTCCAGAACAACCCACATGGCCTCCTAATTCAAGGACCACAATTTTCCCTCCTACATGGTCAACGATGCCCTCCAGTGCATTTCTTCCACTTCCCACACTTCTGCCCTTGAGCCCCACTCCTCCAACCACAACAAGGATAGAACATCCCTGGTCCTCACCTCTCACCCCACCAACCTCCGAATACAATGCATCATCCTCCACCACATACAGTCAGACCCCACTATTAGAGATATATTTCCTCCCCACCCCTATCAGCATTCCGCAGAAATCATTCCCTTCACGACTCCCTCATTAGGTCCAAGATCCTTACCAACCCACCACCCCTCCCGGCACCATCCCTTGCCACCGTTAGAGGTGTAAGACCTGTACCTATATCGCCCCCCTCACCTCCATCCAAGGTTCCAAAGAATCCTTCACATCCAGCAGAGATTTTCCTGCACCTTCAAACACCTCATCTAATGTGTCCATTGCTCTCAATGTAGTCTCGTCTACACTGTGGAGACAGAACGCCTAGCCACGGCACATTTCAGAGAACATCTCTGGAACACATGCACTAACCAACCCTACCGTCCTGTAGCCGACCACTTCAACTCCCCCTCCCACTCTGGCAAGGGCAAGCAAGTCCAGGGCCTCCTCCACCATCAAATCCTAGACTACTGGAGGAAGAACGTCTCATCTTCTGCCTTGGGACCCTCCAACCGCACAACATCAGTGTAGATTTCACCAGTTTCCTCATCTCCCCTCTCTCACCTCATCCCAGATCCAACCCTCCAACACAGCCCTGCCCTCTTGAACTGTCCTACCTGTCCATCTTGCCAGAGTGGGAGGGGAGTTGAAGTGCTCGGCCACAGGGGGGGTGGAGTTGGTTACTGCGTGTGTCCCAGAGACGTTCTCTGAAACATTCTGCAAGTTGGCGTCCTGCCTCCCGTAGGCATCCACCTATCACCTTCCTAGCTACATTCCCCTAGCCCCACCACTCTCTACTATTTATCTCTCAACACCCCCCTTCCTCCCCGCCACATCTCTGATGAAGGGCTTATTCTCCCGCTCCTTGGATGCTGCCTGACCGGCTATGCTTTTCCAGCACCACACTTTTCCCCTCTGATCTTCAGCATCTGCAGTCCTCACTTTCTCTGGATTAACAGTTCAGCAATAATATCATTTGGCCATAACCTCCCATTAGCTGGTAATAGTCTTCTAGTCATAAAACACACGTCAATGTTTATCCTTCACATCTGCCACTCAGTAAAGTTTGGTTACAATTTATCACTCTCCATTGGATCCTGAGGCATTAGCTTGATTGACGAGCCTGAAGGTTTGTCTAAGGGTTTGCCAAAATCCATATAAACTACATCTGCCACAATAGCTTTACACGTCACCTCCTGAAAAATATTTGTCAAGTTAATCAGGCATGAGCTCTTTACAAACCTGTGCTGACTTTCTCGATAAATCTATTTTTTCTCAATGATGGTTTATGCTTAGAATTGATTCCAATAATTGGTCCATTATTGAAGTTAAATTAACTGGCCTATTACCGTTCACACCTTTTTTCATACAGTGACTTAGATGTCCTTACTCCAATGCTATTAATATCAAGATCACAAATCTCTCCTGACAACAGGAGAGCTTCATGTAATCATAGACTTGTACAGCACAGAAGGGGACCATCTGGACCGTTACAAGGTTCATGAAGGGCAATCCAGTTAGTCCCACTCATCTGCACTTTTACCATATCTCGACAGCTTTTCTCTCCACAAATGTTTATCAACCCCCTTTTGAAAGCTGGTCTTGAATCTATATCCAACACGTTATCAGGCAGAGTCGTAAACCACACAACACCAGGTTATAGCCCAACAGGTTTACTTGAAAGTACAAGCATTCAGATTGCTATTCCTTCATCAGGTAGTTACTCACTTGTACTTTCAAATAAACCTGTTGGAGAATAATCTGGTGTTGTCTGATTTTCAACTTTGCTCTCCTCAGTCCAACACAGGCACCTCCACATCATGTTTATCAGGCAATACACTGTAAATCCTGACTCATTACTTAGAAAGGATTTCTAGCTCTTTAACCAGTCTTCCAAAGTCTATGAGGAAAGTGTGCCAAGCAGGCTAAGATAAAAGGTAGGGAGGAGGGACTTGGGGGAGGGGCGTTGGGAATGCGATAGGTGGAAGGAGGTTAAGGTGAGGGTGATAGGCTGGAGTGGGGGTGGGGGCGGAGAGGTCAGGAAGAAGATTGCAGGTTAGGAAGGTGGTGCTGAGTTCGAAGGTTGGGACTGAGACAAGGTGGGGGGAGGGGAAATGAGGAAACTGGAGAAGTCTGAGCTCATCCCTTGTGGTTGGAGGGTTCCTAGGCGGAAGATGAGGCGCTCTTCCTCCAGCCGTCGTGTTGCTATGGTCTGGCAATGGAGGAGTCCAAGGACCTGCATGTCCTTGGTGGAGTGGGAGGGGGAGTTGAAGTGTTGAGCCACGGGGTGGTTGGGTTGGTTGGTCCGGGTGTCCCAGAGGTGTTCTCTGAAACGTTCCGCAAGTAGGCAACCTGTCTGCCCAATATAGAGGAGGCCACATCGGGTGCAGCGGATGCAGTAAATGATGTGTGTGGAGGTGCAGGTGAATTTGTGGCAGATATGGAAGGATCCCTTGGGGCCTTGGAGGGAAGTAAGGGGGGAGGTGTGGGCGCAAGTTTTGCATTTCTTGCGGTTGCAGGGCAAGGTGCCGGGAGTGAAGGTTGGGTTGGTGGGGGTGTGGACCTGACGAGGGAGTCACGGAGGGAGTGGTCTTTTCGGAACGCTGATAGGAGAGGGGAGGGAAATATATCCCTGGTGGTGGGGTCCGTTTGGAGCTGGCGGAAATGACGACGGATGATACGATGTATATGGAGGATGGTGGGATGGTAGGTGACGACTAGTGGGGTTCTGTCCTGGTGGCGATTGGAGGGGCGGGGCTCCAGGGCGGAGCAGCGGGAAGTGGAGGAGATGCGGTGGAGAGCATCACCGATCACGTCTGGGGGGAAATTGCGGTTTTTGAAGAAGGAAGCCATCTGGGTTGTACGGTATTGGAACTGGTCCTCCTGGGAGCAGATGCGGCGGAGACGAAGGAATTGGGAATATGCAATGGCGTTTTTACAGGGGGCAGGGTGGGAGGAGGTGTAGTCTAGGTAGCTGTGGGAGTCGGTCAGTTTATAGTAAATGTCCGTGTTGATTCGGTTGCCCGAGATAGAAATGGAGGGGTTGAAAGGGGAGGGAGGAATCTGGGACGGTCCAGGTAAATTTGAGGTCGGGGTGGAAGGTGTTGGTAAAGTGGATGAACTGTTCAACCTCCTCGTGGGAGCACGAGGTAGCGCTGAAACAGTCATCGATGTAGCGGAGGAAAAGGTGGGGGGTAGTGCCAGTGTAGCTGTGGAAGATGGACTGTTCCACATATCCTACGAAGAGGCAGGCATAGCTGAGGCCTATGCGGGTGCCCATGGCTACTCCTTTGGTTTGGAGGAAGTGGGAGGATTGGAAAGAGAAGTTGTTCAGGGTGAGGACCAGTTCAGTCAGTCGAAGGAGGGTGTCAGTGGAAGGGTACTGGTTGGTACGGCGGGAAAGGAAGAAGTGGAGGGCTTTGAGTCCTTCATGATGGGGGATGGAGGTGTACAGGGACTGGATGTCCATGGTGAAGATAAGGCGTTGGGGACCAGGGAAGCAAAGATCATGGAGGAGGTGGAGGGCGTGGGTAGTGTCCCGAATGTAGGTGGGGAGTTCTTGGACTAAGGGGGACAGGACCCTACCGAGGTAGGCAGAGATGAGTTCGGTGGGGCAGGAGCAGGCTGAGACAATGGGTCGGCCGGTGCAGTCAGGTTTGTGGATATTGGGCAGGAGGTAGAAACGGGCGGTGCGGGGTTGTGGAACTATGAGGTTGGAGGCGGTGGATGGGAGGTCCCCTGAGGTGATGAGGTTATGGATGGTCTGGGAGATGATGGTTTGGTGGTGGGAGGTGGGGTCATAGTCAAGGGGGCAGTAGGAGGAGGTGTCCGCGAGCTGGCGTTTAGCCTCAGCGGTGTAAAGGTTGGTGTGCCAAACTACTACCGCGCCTCCCTTGTCTGCCGGTTTGATAGTGAGGTTGGGGTTGGACCGGAGGGAGTGGAGGTTGGAGTGGGTGAGAGGGGTGGAGAGGTTGAGGAGGTTAATGTCGCAGCGGCAGTTGGCTATGAAGAGATTGAGGGCAGGTAAGAGGCCAGCACGGGGTGTTCAGGTGGATGGGGTGTGTTGGAGGTGGGAGAAGGGGTCGTCAGAGGGTGGGCGAGAATTTTGGTTGAAGAAGTAGGCGTGAAGGCGAAGGCAGCGGAAGAATTGTTCGATGTCTCGCCGCGTGTTGAACTCGTTAATCCGAGAGCATAGGGGAATGAATGTGAGGCCTCTGCTGAGGACTGATTTTTCATCCTCAGAGAGAGGTAGTTCTGGTGGGATGGTGAAAACACGGCAGGGCTGGGAGCTAGGACCTGGTGTGGGGCTGGGGCTGGGAGTGGGGGTGGGGTCAGGCGTGGGGGCCGGAATCGGGGCGGGGATGGAGATCGGGGCGGGGTGGGGTTAGGCGTGCGAACGGAGATCGGCGTGGGCACGGGGTTAGGCGTGGTGACGGAGATTGGCGTGGGGGCGGAGACGCATGCGGCGTGGTCATTGTGCAGGTGAGTGATGTCACTGGGGGCAGAAGTGGCTGCAGCGATGGCAACCCAGGGGGCGGAATTGGCTGTGGCGATGGCAGAAACGGTGTTCCCGATAGCCGTGCATCCCGCGGAGGCCGCGGAGGCGGAAGTGACGTCATGGTTCGCGGCAGCAGTTGCTGCCACGGGCGCTGCAGCGGCAGCGTGGTTAATGGCGCCCGAGTGATTTTGGAGGCCGATGGAAGATTCTGGAACAGTTGAGGAACCCAGAGTGTGGGGGTAAGTACATGAAAGTTTTTGGTACTTACTGTCTTTAATTTCCAATATGGTTAGGAAGAACTGTTTGTTTAGTGTATGGATTCTTCTGTGGATGAAGAACAGTAGAGGTCCTTTACAGGTCTGTGAGAGTGTTGTCCTGAGCTGGGGTAGGTCGAGTTGCAGGGAATGTAGGTAGCGGCGCATGGCTGCAAGCGTGGAGCGGAGGATCTGGAGGGAGGTCTGTTGCTGGAGGCTTCGGATTTGTTGTCGGTACTGGTTGTCCTGGTTGGGTCCAAATTTGTTGGTCTGAACGTAGTCCGGAGTCCGTGCGGGGTCAGTCGGTTCCATAGGCAGGTGCTGAGGAAGGAGATGTGGCTGTGGTAGCGAGTCTGTTTGAGAACGTGGCTGAAGAGCTTCAGGGCAGAGGAGATGACCTGGGGTGTGCAGTGAGAGAGGGACTCACTAAAATCCTTGTAGAGGGAGGAAGAGAGTTTCTTCAAGGAAGGCATCCTTGCAAGAGGATTCGCAGTAGGTTAAAATCTTCTAGGAGAAAGTGAGGACTGCAGATGCTGGAGATCAGAGCTGAAAATGTGTTGCTGGAAAAGCGCAGCAGGTCAGGCAGAAGATTTTAACTGAGGCTGATAACTAAGTTCAGTACCCATAGGGAGGGCCTCAACTGGGACCTTGGGTTCATGTCACATTACAGGTGACCACCATTGCACTATACACACACACAGATACTCCTACACACACTCTCACACACGCACAGGCAGTCCTATACACACATACACACGGACACACATACACACAGACGCGCACACAGACACCCACACACACCCTTACAGACACACACACTCCCACACTCACACATGCACCCCCTCACAGACTTAAGACACTCTGCATTCATTACACACACACACATACACTTTCTCATACTCACAACCCCAACCCAGACAGACACACACACCATAGACAGACAAAGACCCACATGCACACATATATTTTGTGGGGTGAATTTATACTTGCAGGGTTACATTGTACTTTGCTCAAAAACTGCATGCATTCATGGAGAACTCTGAGCTCAAAAACTGCATGTAATTTATGTAAAACTCCGTTATCTCACTTTTCAGATTAGAATCAATCTAAACATCATGGCATAGACAGAGAACACAGGGGGTCAACACCTTCAACATATTGTCTAGCTATCACCATTGTTAACAGCTAACCCGAGAATACAACTTTTTTAAAAAAAGGTTTTGTGATTTACAAATGAAAGATGTGAAACTATCACTGTATTCTAACAGATGAAAGGCTTAACAGACAATCAATTTTTCAATGTATAATTTCAGTTACATCACACTGTAAATTTTTGCTATAAATTCTGTGTTAGGATCGAGCCCTCCACAATCACCTGACGGAGGAGCATCGCTCCGAAAGCTAGTGTGCTTCCAATTAAACCTGTTGGACTATAACCTGGTGTTGTGTGATTTTTAACTTTGTACACCCCAGTCCAACACCGGCATCTCCAAATCCTAAGAATTGGAAGTCTTCCATATATGGACAGGGATTCAGATCAGATATCCATACACCAAGGTGGGCAGTCAATTCGGATAATTATGCATCCAATTAAATTTTATTTTTCTGAACCGCAGGGATCGCTGTGTCATCCTCTGCCAAGAGGAAAAACCATCAGTCCAATGGAGGTGGAATCAGGGACCATTGGTGCTGTTGGTTCCATGCCCCATAGAGGCGACTGCTGGCAGTAAAGATGGCAATTGAGATTCAAATTATGCTACAAGAGAGTTTCCTCTTTTTCTGGGGCCTAACAGCTTCAGCCTCAATTATTTTATCTTGGAATACATGCCTGCCAGGGCAGCTGGCCTCAGTAGTGACCAGCTCTGCTGATGGGGCCGCAAGGAGGGAGATCAGCCCTCTGGCTCAGCTGGCAGTCTCGAAATCTTGCCTAATGACCTTCTCAAAATCTTGAGCGTAGATACAAACAATTAGGAGACCACCTCTAGGAAGAATATGCCATTTTGGGTGCATAGTTATTATGTGCCGTTTGAGAGATCCAATTCCTCACAAATCCCTGAAATGACTGGGAAAATATTCCTCTTCTTCTGCAACTCTGTAACCCAGAAGTCTTATTAGTTCTTAGTTAACCTGTTTTCACACTTTCAAAGATTTTTCACCATGCAACCTCCATCCCTTGCACCACACCAGATTTTTCCCTTCTTGTAGCGCCTTTAAAATTGGACCATGTATTGTCTCTCTTTATTCTGCCCAGCATTATGTATTGCCTCACATTTTTCTGCATTGGGTTTCCTCTGCCAATCAGCTAGCCTCCATACATCCTCTTGCAGTCTATTATTTCCTTCCTCAGTGTTTACTACACTTCTAAGTTTTTTGTAAGCTTTAAATGTTGAAATTATGTGCTGTACACTCCAAGTTTAAGTCAGCAATATATACAATAGTTGTAGCCAACAACTAAATGAAATATGCACACTTTCTGTGGATTTAATATCCTGTCAAATACCAAACTCTAGACAGTGTTTTAATTATAGTCTGACATGTTTTGACACTTTCTCACTGCAGGGCACCTTGTTTCTTACATACACGCCCTAGTGCAAGTCTGAATTATTTTTTATGCAAATACCCAGTTGGATCTTGATTGTACCTGGCTGATTTGTCAAGTTTGATTGTTGTAAACACTTTGAATGCATGCCAATCTGAATCATGGAAAACTTGTATGGCATTTTGATATCCTCAGGACTTCTCAAATCTGATCATACATAATGAACAATGGTAGACGAGCAGTCACCATTGTTTTGTAGGCAGTTTCACACAGCGAGGTTTTTTACACGTGTCCTTTCCAAGTCTGGCAAAACAAGAGTTGGGGGAGTTTGTGCGGGGGGAGTGGAAAGTGCAGGTAGGGTAGGAGCAAGTTCAGCAAATGTCAGAGTTCTCATATCTGCAGTTATTTGGTCAACAATGGTTTTGAACTGAAATGTTTCCAGGGCATTTAGTCGCTATGATTTCTAAAGTTGCTCCAAGACAAATGTTTGCTGAACTCAATGATTGGAAAATGTTTTGTTCACTTTTTAAAAAGTTTTGTGTGTTATGTAAGTGCAAAAAATTATCTGTAAATAATTTCAGACATGCTTGGGGTGTAAAAAGACACAGAATTCAGCAAATGAAACAGCAAGGATTCAAGTATTTCCATTTGTGTTGCAGCACTGTGCTTTTGCCATAAATGGCTTCTTTCTATAATGAATAACAGTTGCTTCAATTGTAGCCTGCATTAGGAAAGGAAAACAATGATTTATGTAAATATGGTGGCTTTTAAACAAGGATCTAGAAAAGCTCCAACTATTGATTTATGGATTATTCTGCTTGGGCAGATGTCATCTGTAATTATTTCCACCTTGTTTCTAAGAGCGTCAACAGACAGAGTTTTGCAGACTGCCTGAAATGAATTGCATCAATTATACTTCTGTCTTGCCCGCAAACTCTTGCTGGGCTTTTGAACTCGAACATGTAGGAATTAGAAATCCACCTCAGCAATATGCCCTCAACTAATTACCTAGGACCTCTGAAAATAACTGCCTAATTCTCTACCAGAAATTATTCACTTCTTTTGACATCATTCACTCTCAATAATTTTCATTTGCTCTTAAAAACAATGACTTAACAGTCTCGTGATCTCATTTCCACTGAAACACAACCTTTCTGTTATCAGTTGGTATCAATGGTTTTGAAAAATAATTACATGGCTATAATTTGATAGAATAGGTGGTTATCAATGAGCATTTTTGTTTTAATTGTTATTGAATGTAATATCACAATATTCAAACATTTGTGGTCAGCTTCATTTAATTTGAAAGTTTCACAGAGTTGTTATAGTGCAGAAGAAGGCTATTCAAGTTCTAGTATCTGTATGGATTGTCTGACCTTGACTGAGTGCCAAGCTCTTCCCTTTTCCCCATAACCCTGTTCCTTTCTGTATTTAAAAAATCATCTAAAGTCCACTTAATGCATCAGTTAAACCTGGCTTCATCACGGTTCCAAGCAGTGCATTCCAAACTCAGACCACTCACTGCGTGGAACGATTTGTTTTCTCATCTCACATTTACTTCTTTTGCAAAATCTTTTGGTACTCAATAGATTTTCTCTCTATCTACTTTGTCCAGACTCATGAGTTTGAACAATTTTCCCCTCAACCTTTTCCTCTGCAAACTTCTCTAATTCATCCTCATCACTGAACTTTCTCATCCATGATCAGCCAGTGAGGCTTCACATCTTATACTGTCAGCATTTTCACAAAGAAATAACTTGGCCATTAAGTCTCAGTCATTTACAGGGGTCTGTTGACAAGGTTCACAGAAAGATGGCCAGGATAGAATGGAAAGAAATGGTGAGGAATGGAACTGAGGAGACATGCTGATAAGGGCACTGGAAATATATACCTTCAGAGATCAGTACTTCCATGTTTGATCTGCTGAACCTAGAAACTCTACTTGATTTACTAAGGTTAAGAAGAAGGAAGAGGAAAGAGATGAACAAGGCCAACAGAATGAGAGACATGAGGCTCAAGAATGATCCAGCTGTGGATGAGCAAGCAGCGCATGAAAAGGGGAGCCAGGCTCTTCAGTGTCAGTGAGCAGAGATTGGACAGAAAATATTCCAGCTGTCTGCAGATGAGTGAAAGGCAGTGCTGGAGATGTCTTAATGTGAGACAGGTCCTTTAGCAACCTCATGCAGGCAGGTCTATAGCTGCACTCTTTGGGAGGCAGTACTCTGCCCGTGGCACTAACAATCACAGCAGCATTGAACTTCCTCACAACTGGATCCTTTCCAATCTTACTGGGAACAAGAATGGCATCTCCTAATCAGAATCTCAAGTGAATTTCTGAGTTCATCGATGTCCAATGCAGTTTGTCCAGTTTCCTGGTGATCCAGACTGACAAGGAGCTTGATCTACTCGATTGCAACCTTTGCTGGGTTCCCTCAGTACAAAGGGTCATTGACTGCATAAGTGACACTCAGAGCTACCCAAAGACTCTTGAACAGGAAGGGATTTCACTCCCTCAATGTCCAGCTCATTTGTGACCACAGGCAACAATTCCTGGAAGTATGGTCCCACTATTCAAGGAGCAGTCACAACCATTACATTCTACATAACCCTCAGGTTCTGAAAATGTTTGCCTCTTGCCATGCATCATCTGTTGGGCTGCCACATAGTGCAAGAGGTATCCCAGAAAGCCTGGCTAATGACTCCAGTGCACAACACACAGATTAATGGATGCAGGTTTGCTCGCTGAGCTGGAAGGTTCATTTTCAGACGTCTCTTCACCCTACGAGGTAACATCTCCAGTTGGCCTCCAGGCAAAGCACTGCGGATAATTCCTGCTAATTCTTGTTAAGGATACATGAACATCAACTAGCCATAAAATGACATGACCCTCTCTCACTAGTATCCTTACATACAGATGAGAAGGGACACCACTTCGACTGGGACAACACACTCATCCTAGGACAAGCCAAACAGAGACATGCACCCAAGAATTCCTCAAAGCATGGCATTCCAACCTGAACTCTATCAACAAACACATCGACTTAGACCCTATCCACCACCCCCTGAGAAAAAGAACAGGAAATGATTACACCACAGGAAATGACTTCACCACAGGAAATGACATCACCAACCCAAAGAAACCCAAACATATAAATAGAAAGTAGGAATTATCAGCAGTACTTCTCCTGGAGGCCACTGAAGATGTTACCTAGTAGAGTGATGAAACGTCTGGAAATGAACTTTCCAGCTCAGTGAGCAAACCTATATCCAGAACCTCAACTTGAGCTACAAATCCTTTCAAAACCCGCTAACACAGATTAATGTCAAACAGCATCAGTTCCAATGTTTCCCATACTGGGGTAATTACTGAACAGACAATTTAGCCTCTAAGATATACTTTTGCTGCCTGAAGCCATCAGGAGAAGCACTCAGTATTCAGTACTAACCAGAAAAAGTTTCCAGAATAGTGACTGTTTGCTGCATTCTGTGTACCCTAGTCTAACTATTAAGTGAGAACTTATAAGAGGAGAAGATGGATCAGTTATCTATCTCCTCATACAAGGAAGAAATGGAGTCTGACAGAGCCAATACTGATGATGAGAATGCTGAAGAAACCAGGCCTGAATGAGCTCAAAAGCAGTTAGATTCAGAAGCGAGTGCCTTTTTATTGCAGACATTTAGAACAATGAGCCAATTATTGTGCAAAGGTGTTCCTGCTCTCAAGAGCATACATGCTTTACAACTTTAAAACATTAAACTACTTTGTTTTGGCATAAATTGTAAGCGAATTGATTGCCTTTTCACTAATTACCTCCTATTCAGTTTTCTGGCCAGACCACCAGTACAGAGTTATGCATAATTGTGCAGGATTACATGGGAGCTGAACTTGTATTGCTTAAATCTTCATTTGAAATGGACATTTATTCATCATTGAGATATACAGGGGCTAAACTATTCTGATTGACACCAGAAACCCAACCATCAGGCTTACATTCTCATTTTTCAGAGTGTATGTTACTCCTACATAATGGTCTCAGTTCTCTTTGCCTTGCTGCACATGATGAGCATCATCGTTCCTCATGGTGGTCTACAAGGAAAACACAAATACTCAGAAAGCTGGACAAACGGAAAGAGACTGTAGGATTGTCAGGCAAGGTGTTGTATTTGTGTCAAGTGTAATGTTGCAAACCCTAGCACCCAAAGTAAGTTTAGTGCTCTTTAGTCATTCTTTGCTTACCACTACATGTTGGTGTTACCCTAGCAGCCACAACTGAGGAAGTCTGCAGATTGCACTTCCTCCTTGCCTCAGAGTAGGTCTCTTTTGGTGGTTTGGGGTTTTTAGAGCTGTTACCTGCACAGGGCAGCCCCCTTGGCCTCACCTCAGTCACACATTTAGCTGTCTGGTAGAAGGGAGGTGAAACAGCAAGACACTGCTGGTGTGTCCCGAGGTGATAATCCCTGAGAACCTGTTTGTAGCTCCTTCTCCTTGCCAATGAGCAATGGCACCTCCCCCACTCCTTGAGGAGATGAGGCACCTGGAGCGAGATGTCAAAATCCTTTGCGCCTACCTCCAACACCCCCACCCCTTCGCCCTCTCACCGAACCAGTGATTGAATGTATCAGTGGCTCCAGTGCCTATCAGGAAGATACTGATACCTGTAGAAAGCAACATTTAAATTTCTACCATGAATTTCAGGCAAGATGCATAATAGTGGAGCAGAATGATACCACCTAAACACATTTTAAGCAGATGTGTAGAACAGAAAGGAAATTTTTTTATATTTCATGTCAGCCAAATTAAATCGAGATACAAAGTTGAAATACAAACTGCCAAACATAAGGCTCAGTTCTGTTCTCTACCCTAAGAATGTGTAAATGTTGCAGGATTTGGCAAAATGTATACATTCGGTTTCAGTAACTCATGGAAAGTTTGATTTGTGCAGCAAACCATGAGGAAATCGTTTTCTGCTGGATCTACTAATACTGAAAAGAAAAAAAAGTTTTTCCATGAATTATTTCATAGCTGTTACTATTTTAAATGGATCAAGATACACAGGCTCTAAACTGAGCTAAAACTGTAAAGTACCAGTAATTCTGTAGAATAAGAGCATGGCAGACATTTGTATTTGACAGAGGTTTCCACAAGATTACAAAATGTCTTGAGTGAGTTCACAACTGGTTGAGCTGTATATAGGTACTTCTGCCACTCCATAGTAGAACAATGAAAAGTGATAACACCAGGAGACAAATACACTGGGGACCTGCTTCAAGATGCTATTTTGCCTTTGACTTTGGGATCTCCTGCTTGGAAACATTGTGCTAATTATATAGAAACATGCAAACAAGTGTAGGCCACTCAGCTTTCCGGCCTGGTCCATCATTCAATAAGTTCAATATGATATGATTTTAACTTCAACACCACAATCCTGCATGCCCCCATATATTTATCATTGCCTTGGTATTCATGTCTACCTTAAAACTATTCAAAGGTTCTGCATCCACTGCCTTTTGAAGAAAGAAATTCCAAAGACTCCCACCACTAACAGAGAATTTTGTTTTCCTCATGTTTGTCTCAAGTAGATGACCCCTTATCTTTAAACTATGACTGCTAGTCGCAGATTTTTCCACAAGAGGAAACATCCTGCCATCACACAAAAGCAACATGTACTGCAATCCTCTGAGAGGGATGTTCCTTCAAGTCAATAAAACCAATCGTCCTTCACATCAAGTCCCTAGTATTTCTTGAATATTCTGTCAACAGAGAAAGGAGGCTTTACTTCCCCTTTTACTGTTGCACACCGACATCGTCCGGTCAGAAGTAACTAATGAACTGAAAGTTTTGCCCACAACAGATGGGCAAAAATAAACAGTACTTTTAGGCACTTTCACAAGTCCTTTGAAAAGGTCCATGAGATTCTGCACCTTCCTCACAGCACCACCTGCTAACAGAATAGGTAGCCTTCCCTTCTGTTGCTAGCCTAAAACATGTAAAAGAATGAAAGGAAAGAGAACAATAATTATAGTGGAGGCGGTGGGTTTGGGGGACTGGTTAAAGATCTGCACAGACTTTTGATTTCCTTAGCAATTTTCTACAATGGTGGATGAAAGCAGGTACTCTCTTTATGAGCAGCTGATGTGAATGAGAGAACAAGTATCAGGCATAGAGCCATGCTAACTCTCTCTCACACATTGGATTGTGAACTCAGCTGGTAACTTCTTTGGCAGAGGCCATCCACATCGGGAACATTCATTGGTGAAGCCCTGAATTAGAACATGTGTTTCACAAGGAATGTGAAGGGGTGAATCTCATATTTTTCAATAATTCAGTTCTCATTTCCATCTGTAAACGAAGTACATAATTATACCCCTTGTTCAGAGCAGTTTTACAACATCAGATTACTTTAGAACAGTTGTATTTTGGATTGCTGCTGTGGATTCCATGCCGACTGCTTCTGTAAAACCGACTAACCAGTTCCAAAATAGAATCCGTTTCCTCTCTATAAAGAGGTGTGGACAGATGTCAACCAACTCCTACAGATACAGCTTAAAGCCATCTGAAGTGTGACTGGTTAGAATAAGAAAGCATTCAAATAATCAGTTTATTCCAAAGGTGTGACATCTCTAAGTAGTTGCAACTTTAAAGACCATATCTTTTTATTTTAGTGCTTTTAATTACCGTGGATTGAAATGAAAACAACTATTTAAAAAAAAATATTCAGATGAGTGGCTCCAGTTTTGAAAAGCAAGTAACTTGAAAACATTGCACGCATCATATAAACAACTGTTAGAACAATTAGTAATTGCAGTTTAATGCAAATGATTTGGAGTCCAAACGCAGCCATTGCTGGCAGCATGAAGTTGATTGGTGTATGGACTACTGACCAATTATCAATGACAGAGATCTTTTTGCCTGCCAACAACTCTGTGAATGGTTCTCAGGTAACTCAACAACTTGGAGCTAAGCAAAAGTGAGGACTGCAGATGCTGGAGATCAGAGTCAGGATTAGAGTCGTGCTGGAAAAGCACAGCAAGTTAGGCAGCATCCGAGGAGCAGGAAAATTGACTTTTCAGGCAAGAGGCCTTCATCAGGAATGAGGCAGGGAGCCTCAGAGGTGGAGAGATAAATGGGAGGGATGGTAGGGCTGGGGAGAAGGTAGCTAAGAGTGCAATAGGTGGATGGAGGTGGGGATGAAGGTGATAGGTCGGAGAGGAGGGTGGAGCGGATAGGTGGGAAGGAAGATTGGCAGATAGGACAGGCCATGAGGATAGTACTGAGCTGGCAGGTTGGGACTGGGGTAAAGAGGCGGGGGAAAATGAGGAAACTGGTGAAGTTGACATTGATGCCCTGGGGTTGAAGTGTTCCGAGGCAGAAGATGAGACGTTCTTCCTCCAGGCGTCGGGTGGTGAGGCAGTGGCAGTGGAGGAGGCCCAGGACCTGCATGTCCTCGGCAGAGTGGGAGGGGGAGTTGAAATGTTGGGCCACAGGGTGGTGGGATTGATTGGTGCGGGTGTCCCGGAGATGTTCCCTAAAGCGTTCTGCGGGAGCAGCGCTCCAAAAGCTAATGCTTCCAAATAAACTTGGACTATAGACTGATGTTGTGTGATTTTTAATTTTGTACACCCCAGTTCAACACTGGCTCCTCCAAATCATGATGAAAACCAGTTTATCTTTCCTGCAATAGTTATTGAAAACTGTGGCTTTTAACTGATAAGTCAAAGAGCTGTTATAAGTGAACCAGCCACCTTTTTTTTAACCAACTAATGAAAGCATCCAGAGAAAGATGATTGGAGCAATAGGTTGACCAGCAGAAGACTCATAAGGATCAACTCAACAACAGAACTTAGCAACAAAGAGTATTGAACTACCTTTCAGTTTTTTTGCCTCTGTCCCTAACTTATTTTACCCTGTCTGTTTGTCTGGCTGGGAAGTTTATAAGGGAATTAGCATTGAATTAGTAGTGGTATAAGCCAATGATTTTTAACTGTTTACCTGCAGCTAGAGTTTAATTATGTGTAATAAATAGTCATGCCAGTGTAGTACAGAAACCTGTTCCATGCTTTCTATCAATCTGGGTATCAAAGTCAGGGAAATTTGTGTTAGCTAAATTTGTGAACTTTTTAAAATTTTTAACTTTTGTGATTACTCTGGGAAAAGTAGAATTTGATTTCCAGCATTCTACACCAATCAATCTACACTAATACAATCAATTGAAAAACAAATGGTTTCAAAATTTTATCTCATTTACTCACATTTGTTTCAGCCGTATGTCAGTTTGCCAGATCTGTCAGTGTTCACCAACAAAAATTAGCATGAGATTTAGATTTTGACCATCTGTGTTTTTCAAGATAGAAATTCTGCTAACACTTGGTGGAGTGAGGCTTCATCAATGCAAATACTGCCAAGTGATTTATACTGATGTGAGCCACACCCCAAATCCCAGCTTAAATATTTGGAGCATGCAACTGGACCAGTGGCTCCGGCGTGTTTGAAACGATTTTGGACCGAACATAACTTACCTTCTCTTCATAGAATAGGTGACAATCTTTAGGAGAATTATTGAATGCCCTGACATCTGCAAGATAGGTGGAATTCCTGGGATACTTTTGGAATGCATTGTCACCCCAAAGTTTCCTGCGCAAAAGTCTGAAGTTAGGTCAAAGAAGTGCTTGTCTCCCTCCTCCTCAATGAGTGCCTTTGTTAAATTTCCCAGAAGGACGAGAAATCTCAAAATTTCCCCTTCTGCCATAATCACATTCTAATTCTAGACCATTGCTTCTGATTTGGTCCTTTTACATTGTGGAGTGTTAAAATGTTACTGTTTCATTTCAATCTTTGACATTACTTTGGCTATTTCAGAAGCACTAAAGGTCATGGGAGGACATTTCATTCCACTTGATACATATTCCAGATACCTATCAATTTGTAGAATTACTGATACTTTACAATTTCGCTTCACTTAACATTTTAAAGCCCACATATCTTGACCCATTTAAAATAAAGACACAGCAAAGAAATAGCTCATGGAAAAATAGTTTCTCAATACTGTTCGATTCAGCAGAAAATTATTTTCTCATGAGTTGCTGAAAAAAATCAAACTTTCCATGAGTTACTTAAACCAAATGTATACATTTTGCCAAACGTTGCATTATTTACACATTCTTATACTAGAGGACAGCAATGAACATTGTATTAGCCATTTCACCTCTTGTATATAGATATAAATATAGCCCAAATGGAATAAATTATTTTTCCTTTCTGTTAGCTGTAAAATTCCATTTCAAATGAGGGTTTGAGTGGTTTCATTCAACTCCGCAATTGCAAACCCTATTGCAATTTTTCTAATGCATGAAAATACAAAGGAAAAGTGATTGTTTTTTCTATGCATTAAAATACACTTTGTGAATCACCAGCAGAAAATAGGGAATGTTCACTGGAATCTTGTACACTAATGCTCTAAATGGTCAATTCCATCAGCAGGTCATCAGAATGAATACCACATCTATATTGAGTCAGACTTTGCCACCATAACTTCTGACTCCCCAAAGTGTTTTCACTACCTATAAAGCACAAGACAGGAGTGAGATGGATTTCTTTGACTGACATAGATGGGTGTAGCTCCAAAAACACTCAAGAAGCTCAACGTCATGCAGTAGATCTTTAATTGTATGATTCCATTTTATGAGGTAGCGATTCTGAAGAAGTTAATGACGATGTTGCACTATGTCCAGTCATTCCACCCAGTCCGATGATATTACACAGGGTCTTTGGGTGGAGACAGTGGAGATCTGCATGAGTTCTGTACAGCTTCTTGTAGTCCTGAGGAACTATATCGAACAAGTTAAACTGCACCTATGAGATCAGGCAATAAATTACATGAAGACAAGTGCCTTGCGTGTTTAGACTATTAGAGTATAAGATATAAGAGTGGAAATAGGCCATTCAGCCCATCGAGTCTGCACCACCATTCAATCATAGCTGATATGTTTCTCAACCACATTCTTAACCCTGCCTTCTCCCTATAACCTTTAATCCCCTTACAACCTAAGAACCTATGTATCTCTGTCGTAAATACACTCACTGATTTGAACTCGACAGCCCTTTGGAGCAATGAGTTCCACAGATTAACTATCCTCTGCTAAAGAAATTCCTCCGCATCTCAGTTCTAAACGATCGTAACTTCACTCTGAGGCTCTGCCCTTGGGTTCTAGTCCCTCCTACAAGTGGAACAATTTCTCCACATTCACTTGATACAGGCCTCTCAGTATTATTTAAATTTCAATCAGATCCATCCAGGGCATAAAACTGCTCGCAATATTCCAACTATGGTCTGATCAGAGCCTAATAGAGCATCAGCAGTACCTCTCTGCTCTTGTATTCTAGCCCTCTTGAAATGAATGCATTTGCCTTCCTAACTGCTATTGAACCTGCACGTTAACCTTAAGAGAATCAGAATAAGGACTCCCAAGTCCCTTTTTGCTTCAGATATCAGAAGCCTTTCCCCATTTAGAAAATAGTCTCTGCCTCTATTCTTTCTATCAGATCTCACACTTTCCCACATTGTATTTCATCTGCCACTTCTTTACCCATTCTCCTGGCCTGTACAAGTCCCCCTGCAGGCTTCCTGCTTCCTCAACATGACCTGCCCTTCAACCTATGTTTTTATCATATGCAATATTAGCAAAAATATGCTCAGCTCTTTTCTCCAGATTGTTAATGTAAATGTGAATAGTTGTGGTCCCAATATTGACTCCTGCAGAACTCTACAAGTAACCAGCTGCCATCCTTAAAAAGACCCCCTTTTGATCCCTGCTCTCTGTCTTCTGCCAGTCAGCCAATCTTCCATCGTGCCAATGTCTTATGGCCAACACCATAGGCTCTTATCTTATTTAGCAGCCTCCTGTATGGCACCTTGTCAAAGGCCTTCTGGAAATGCAAACAGATCACGTCCACTGGCTCTCCTTTGTCTAACTTGCTGGTTACCTCCTCAAAGAATTCCAATAGATTTGTCAGACATAACCTCTCCTTGACAATGCCATGCTGTCTTCACACTGTTTTGCCATGCAATTCCAAGTAGCCGTAATCTCATCCTTAATCCTGGACTCTATAATCTTAGCAATGCTAACCGACCTATAGTTTCCTGTCTTCTGCTTCTCTCCCTTCTTAAACAGGCTATTACATTAGACATTTTCCAGTCTTCTGGCATCCTTCCTGACTCCAGAGTTTCCTGAAAGATCACCATCAATGCCTCCATAATCTTCTCAACTATCTCCTTCAGAACTCTGAGATATATTCCATCTGGTCCAGGTGATTTATTCACCTTCACACCTTTCAGATTCCCCAGCACCTTCTGCTTAGTGATGACCACTATGCTCACCTCTGACCCCTGACTCCTGTGAGGTTTTGGTATGTCACTGTGTCTTCCATTGTGAAACCTCATATAAAGTGCCTATTAAGTTCCTCCACCCATTTCTTTGCTCCCCATTACTATTAGAGCCTAATTTTCCAGCAGTCCAATATCCACTCTTGCCTCTGTTTTACCTTTCTTAAAAAACTCTTGCAATCTTTTATATTATTGCTAGCTTACTCTTGTATTTCATCTTCACCCCTGCAATGCTTTTTTTTAAGTTATCCTGTGTAGCTTTTTAAAGACTTCCCAAACCTCTAGCTTCCCACTAATCTTCAATACATTGTATGCTTTCCATTTGTTTTTATGCTATCCCTGACTTCCCTTGTCAGCCACGATTGCCTCGTCCTCCCCTCAATACGTTCTTCCTCTTTGCGAAGAATTGCTGCTGTGATTCCCAAATAACCTGCAGAAACTCCTGCCTTTGCTGCTCCAGTATCTTCCTTGCTAGGTTCACCTTCCACACAACTCTGGCCAGCTCCTCCTTCATCTCTTTGTAGTTACCTTTACTCAATTGTAATACCATTACATCTGATTCCAGTTTCTCTCTCTCGAACTATGGGATCACTTCTATCATATTGCCCCTAAGAGGTTCCTTCACCTTCAGTTCCCTAATTATTACACATCACTAAATCCAGAACTGCCTGCTCCTTAGTGAGCTCCTCCACAAGCTGCTCCAAAACAAAACAGCTTGTTTGACATTTGACAAATTTCTTTTCTTGAAATCTGCTACCAACCTGATTTTCCCAGTTCACCCGCAGAGTAAAATCCCCGATGATTATTAAAATAGTGCCTTTCTTACCTCCTGATTTATTTTCTTCCCCACACCCTGGCTACTGCTAGGAGGCTTGGACAGAGCTCCCATCAGGGTCTTTTTTCCTTTGTAATTCCTCACACAGATTCCACGCCTTATGACACCATATCACTTCTTGCTATCAATTTCTTTTTCAATTCTTACCAACAAGGTTACCCTGAATCCTTTATCTACTTGTCCATTCTTTAGGATTTGCATTCTTGGACAGTTCCTAGCCCTGATCCCCTCTGTGATACTTCATACCTGCCAATTTCAATCTATGCTCTAAACTCATTTACCTTGTTTCATATACTGTGCACATCAAAATACAACACCCTCAGTTCTGCATTGACTGCCCCCCATTCTCATAATTGTCCCCTTAGCTGTTGTGCCTGAAGATAGATTCTTGACCCTTTCCATAAACTCTGTCTTATTACTTGTTGTGGAAACTTTAATAACCTCTAGTGAGCCCTCCCCTACTTTGCCTTTGTCAGTAATTATCTATGCAACAGTACCCTTCACCACCACCAACCCCCTCCCCTAGCCCTGGTTGTGCAATTTGCCAGGAGTCTAGTCCCTGCATGATTCAGGTGGAGCCCATCCCATCAAACCAGCTCCCTTCTTCCTCAGTATTGATACAAATATCCTGTGAATTCAAGCCAGTTTCTCCCACACCAATCTTTGAGTCATGCATTTTTCTCTATCTAATTGGCATAGAAACATAGAAGATAGGAGCAGGAGGAGGCCATTCAGTCCTTTGAACCTGTTCCGCCATTCATTACGATCATGGTTGATTGTCCAACTCAATAACTTAATGCTGCTTTCTCCCAATAACCTTTGATCCCAAGTGCTTTATCGAGCCACCTCTTGAATACATTCAATGTTTTGGCATCAACTACTTCCTGTGGTAATGAATTCCACAAGCTCGCCACTCTGTGGGTGAAGAAATATCTCCTCAATGGTCCACGCCAAATACTTAGACATTGACGCCTGGTTCTGGATGCACTCACCACCAGGAACGTCTTCCCTGCATCCGCCCTGTCTAGTCCTATTAGAATTTATAAGTCTCTGTGAGGTCCTCCCTCATTTGCCTGAACTCCAGCAAAAACAAACAATCCTAGCTGAGTCAATCTCTCCTCATACATCTGTCCATCCATCCCCCCCAGACTCAGCTTCGCTTTAAACTCACTTGTGGTCTATCCTCTACCACTGATAATTAGACAGACCATGAGGGAAGGATGGCTGGTGGCAAGAAAATATACAAACCAGTTTCTAATATTTCTAACGGCGGCACGGTGGCTCAGTGGTTAACACTGCTGCCTCACAGCACCAGGGTCCCAGGTTCGATTCCATCCTCGGGCGACTGTCTGTGTGGAGTTTGCACATTCTCTCCGTGTCTGCGTGAGTTTCCTCCGGGTGCTCCGGTTTCCTCCCACAGTCCAAAGATGTGCAGGCCAGGTGAACTGGTCGTGCTAAATTGCCCGTAGTGGTAGATGCATTAGTCAGAGGGAAATAGGACTGGGTGGGTTACTCTTCGGAGGGTTGGTGTGGGCCTGTTGAGTTGAAGGGCCTGTTTCCATACTGTAGGGAATCTAATCGATCTTCTATCTCTGGCTTATAAATCATTAATTGCTGCAGTAAGCCACTATTTCTCAATTCTGCAGGCAAGACCATCGTGTGCTATCCCTACCAAATTACCTTTCAACAGGGTTCACTGCGAAATTTGTGTACACCCACTGTATGACTGTCTCTAAGAACATTAAATAAGAAAACTGAAACCAATACTGTTGGAGTCTGTGTCATATCAAACAGAGCTGGTTAATTTCTAGTCTAATTTAAATGAAGAAAACATGGTTAATTATGATCACTTTAGGCACATGTTTATACTGTGAAATTAATACAGCTTTTAAACTATGAATACCCTTAATTTGCTGAGAATGTAGGGTTAGCCAAGAACTGAGGTAAGCAACTTTGAACATTCTTTGGAATATTGTGGTTGAGTCAAATAGGCTGACTTGGTGGAGCATAAAGAGGAAAATTAGACAGGGAGGACCAATCCTGCAGCAATGTATACCTCATTTTCCATCCAGCTGGGCAATGCTGTATCCCAAGTGTCAGAAAAGGAAATCAGTTCCATTAGGTTACACGTTTTTGGAGCCAAACAGGCAGAATCTCAATCACTCATGGCAGGTATACTCTTCCAAGTCCCATCAGTAAATCCAGCTAGCAATTTACTCAGAGCAATGTGAGATATTACAGATCTGTTTTGTTCACTATGTTTATTGCAGTGAATCAGATCAAATCTCTCATTGCCAAATGTGTTACCTTCAAATTGATTTCAAACAAACTGGATTTCAAAAACATTCCAATTTACCAACTGAAGCAAGTCACCAATTTATCATTAAATAGCAGATAGGCATGGACATGAGCCCTCATTAAAGACTGCAGGTAACAAGGAATCTTCCTAAGCAGCATACTGGCAAGTATACCTCACCCATTCTTTGAACCAAAGCAGAGGATATATAGTGTATGACAACAACTTTGATTTATACAGCACCTTTAACACAGTAAATGACCACTGAGTGCTGGTATATTAGAGAAATCCAGAAATGGCCACTGGACTTTCTGTAGCCCATTCAAGGTAACCACCAAAATCCCTGGACATGAAAGCTAAATAAACTGTGATAGAATCAGGGATTCTTCATTCTACCACCATCAGGTTTTTACAAACATGAATAGAAAGGCTTAAACAAAAGGTAGAGGATTTTTACATTGTATGAACTCTGCAGGTCCACACCTTGATTGAAACATCAAGGTGGCATGGTGGCTCCCTGGTTAGCACTGCTGCCTAACAGCACCAGAGACCCAGGTTCGATTCCAGCCTTGGGCAACTGTCTATGTGGAGTTTTCACATTCTCCCCACAATCCAAAGATGTGCAGGTTAGGTGAATTGGCCATCATAAAATTGTTCAGTGTTATGTAATTTAGGTCCATTAGTCAGGGGAAAATGTAGAGTACTAGGGTAGGGGAATGAGTCTAGGTGGGATACTCTGCAGACAGTTGGTGTCAACTTGCTGGGCTGAATGGCCTGTTTCTGCACTGTAGGGGTTCTATGAAAAATCAACTAGGTAAGAACAATGACTGCAGATGCTGGAAACCAGATTTTGGATTAGTGGTGCTGGAAGAGCACAGCAGTTCAGGCAGCATCCGAGGAGCAGCAAAATCGACGTTTCGGGCAAAAGCCCTTCATCAAGAATAAAGGCAGAGAGCCTGCAGCGTGGAGAGATAAGCTCGGGGAGGGTGGGGGTGGAGAGAAAGTAGCAGAGTACAATAGGTGAGTGGGGGAGGGGATGAAGGTAATGGGTCAGGGAGGAGGGTGGAGTGGATAGGTGGAAAAGAAGATAGGCAGGTAGGACAAGTCATGGGGACAGTGCTGAGCTGGAAGTTTGGAACTAGGGTGAGGTGGGGGAAGGGGAAATGAGGAAACTGTTGAAGTCCACATTGATGCCCTGAGGTTGAAGCGTTCCGAGGCGGAAGATGAGGCGTTCTTCCTCCAGGCGTCTGGTGGTGAGGGAGTGGCGGTGAAGGAGGCCCAGGACCTCCATGTCCTCAGCAGAGTGGGAGGGGGAGTTGAAATGTTGGGCCAGAGGGCGGTGTGGTTGATTGGTGCAGGTGTACCGGAGATGTTCCCTAAAGTGCTCTGCTAGGAGGCGTCCAGTCTCCCCAATGTAGAGGAGACCGCATCGGGAGCAACGGATACAATAAATGATATTAGTGGATGTGCAGGTAAAACTTTGATGGATGTGGAAGGCTCCATTTAGGGCCTTGGATGGAGGTGAGGGAGGAGGTGGTAGTGCAGGTTTTGCTTTTGCCCGAAACGTCGATTTTGCTGCTCCTCGGATGTTTTATGAAAAATCCTTTGTCAGTCTTTCTCCATAAGGCCTCCTACTCTTCCATGCGTCCCTCCCTTCAGGGAGGGCAAACTGAGGCATTCCCTGCTCAGTGCCCTCCCCCTCTATCATCACCTGCTGCTGGAGGACACACTACACACTTCCCTGCTGGAGAATTGCAACCCTAGCAAATGCACATAGATTTAGTGTCTGGCAACTCAGCAATTATGTGAGCACGAGGTCTGGTTGTCCATAATGGCTAGCATGCCCAAGTCAATATTAGTGGCAGAAATTCTTCACATTCGTCACTGATATGAACAAATGAGAAGGGATGATATCCAACATTTCCTTGAGATGATCTTCTGAACCTGTCATAGAGCCACATAGTCAAAGAGATGTACAGCATAGAAACAGACACTCCAGTCCAAATCATCCATGCCAACCAGATATCCTAAATTAATCTAATCCCATTTACCAGCATTTGTCCCATATCCCTCTAAACCCTTCCTATTCATGTACTGATCCAGATGTCTTTTAAATGTTGTAATTGTATCAGCTTCCACCACTTCCTCTGGCAGCTCATTCCATACACACACCACCCTCTGTGTGAAAAAGTTACCCTTTAAGTCCCTTCAAAATTTTTCTCCTCTCAACTTAAATCTATGCCCTCTAGTTCTGAACTCCCCCAACCTAGGGAAAAGACCTTGTCTATTTACCCTATCCATGCCCCTCATGACTTTATAAACCTCTATAAGGTCACCCCTCAGCCTCCAACACTCCAAGGAAACAGCCTCAGCCTATTCAGCCTCTCCCCATAGCTCAAACCTTCCAAACCTGGCAACATCCTTGTAAATCTTTTCTGAACCCTATCAAATGTCATACATCCTTCCTATGGGAGGGAGACCAGAATTGCACACAATAGTCCAAAAGTGGCCTAACCAATGTCCTGTACAGCCACAACATGCCCTCCTAACTCCTATACTCAATAATCTGACTAATAAAGGAAAGCATACTAAACGCCTTCTGCACTATCCTATCTACCTGCAACTCCACTTTTAAAGGAGCAATGAACCTGCACTCCAAGGTCTCCTTGTTCAGCAACACTCCCCAGGACCTGACCATTAAGTGTACATTACCTGCCCTGATTTGCTTTCCAAACATGCAGCACCTCACATTTATCTAAATTAAACTCCATCTGTCACTCCTCAGCCCATTGGCCCACCTGATCAAGATCCCATTCTGACATAAGTGTCTAATCTGTACTTTTCATGGATTTCAGGCTTTGTGGCAGATTACTCACATAGGGATCTAGGTCAGTCAGTTCTCCAGGAAGTGTACAAATAACAACACTTGTCAGCCCAGTTGCTCCCTTCCAGCAGTTCATTACTCCTCTTCTTTCCAGGATGGCAGTGGGCTTCCACCACCGGAAGCAGCCCTTGGATTCATGATTTACAGTTCACTCCGAGGTTCCTCATCACTATACAACTCCACTTCACTTGACCCTTCACTGAGTAGCCTATCACCACTGGGTGTGACCAACTACCTCCAGCCTCTTGATGATTCTGCAAGGTTCAGGATCCCGGCTCTCCGGTATTTTATTCTATATCCTGTCCTGATTCCAAGAAGTACACGTGCATTGATTGTAATTGTGTCACACTTCCTTTTGCAGCACACCTTGCTCACTTCACTTGGATGCCATCTCTAGCTGCTGATATAGCCTTGGCCATCCACTGGCCATCTTCATTGCAGGGAGTAGTGACTCCAAGGAAATAGTGCACAGGAAGGACTACATCTCATCCAAAAAAGAGGCACTATGGGGAATAGCTTGTGCTTCCATACTCAACTTTTTTTTTAAATCAGTCTGTTCAGAAATGTCATTTCACTCCCTTGGAGCATGTGGGACTTGAACCAGGGTCTCCTAGCCCAGAGGTAAGCATGCTACCATTAAACCACAAGATCCCTGGGTTTATAATAGAAACATTGACCAGCTTTGGAAGGGGCTATCACTACTCTTTATTCTTACACTTGAAGTTGGGCGCTGGTCACTGTGATTTCAACATGGGATATTTTCTTTGCTCTGTCCTCACAGGCTGTATGTTTCTCTGCTGCATGGACGCCCATAAGCCATTGTCACCTGGTGAGGAGCCTATCAAAACATCATTGCCAGGCAATTTTCCCTCCAGTTCAAAACCTATTGGCTCCATTCTGTATCTATGTTCGCACTGTCCAGAAAAATGCAACATCGCAGCACATACTGTGCTCTCCTAACAGTGATGTTTAAAACTCCAGGCAACACTTCGAACAATCCTTTGGTTTAAAGCAGTACCTTTATTTATTTTTAGTCCACATAAAGGAAATAAAAATGTAGTTGGAATGACTGCACAGAGGCCGGTGTCCCATCACCAAGTCACCCTTTATTTACCTGTGCACAGTACAGTAGCTGTGGCCAGCCAGTCCTCAACTGAGGAGATTTTATACTTTGTTTGATTCATTCAGAAAATGTGGGTGTCAATGGGCTGGCCAGCATTTATTGCCTATCTCTAATTACCCAGAGGTCAGTTAAGCATCAACAACAATGATATCAGAGTTGCATTCCTCTCGGACTCTGAGGTTTCTTCGACACTGGGTGGATGGGGAAAACCTACAGTTTCCAACAGGCCTTCTGGCTGTTATGAGGGGCCAAATATGTTTTGCCCCTGCACCCCTTGCGAGGTAACAGCTTTCAGGTGATCCACATACTTGTTCTGGACTGTATCACCTAGCCAAACTTTGTAAGTGACGGGACCTAACCACCTGCCTACTTCTCCTTGTAACCATCCTGGGCCATTTCCATAGTTTCAGCACTAAACTTTGTCCCCTGAATTAAGTTGTGTCTCTCTCTTAGAGGAGGCATGTGGCCTGCGTTAATGTTCCTGCTGCTGTTTCCTCCTCTCCTCATGTCTGGGAATATCAGATTTAACCTGGTGCGGAGTCTTCTCCCCATCAGCAACTCTGCTGGAGCTATTCCCTGTTATTGCTTGAGGATTGATCCTATGACCAAACAGGAACCAAGACAGTTTGATATCAATTGACACTGTAGGCTGCTTCTTTAAGCCTGTCTTTAACGTTTGGGCCACACTTTCCATGAGACCATTGGACAATGGATGGTATTGAGCTGTCCTATGTGCCGAATGCCATTTGACTTTAGGAAACATTCAAATTCCCTGCTGGTAAATTACGTCCCATTGTCCGTGACCAATACTTCCAGGAGTCCGTGCATCGTGAACGATGCTTGCAGTTTCTCAATCATTATTCCTGAGTTTGCTGAACATGTCCAATTACTTTGAATGGGTGTCCACAATAACCAGGAACATTGAGCCCTTGAAAGGAAAGGCATAAATGACCTGCAGCCAAGTGCAGCCTTTAACTGGCCATTCCCATGAATGAGAGGCCATGGTTTGTGCCAAGTTTTGTCCTTGTTGGCATTCTGGGCAGTGTCCCATCAATGCAGCTGTATCGGCATCCAACCCCAGCCACTAGACATAGCTTCTTGTTATCATCTTCATCTTGGAAACCCCTGAATGACCCAGATGGAGTTCAGCCAGTGTCCAGTGGGGTCTTTACTCGGATAATCACCTTTGCTCCCCATAGTAATATACCATCCTCTCTGGTGATCTGGTCTCACCAGGTCCAGAAAGGGTTCAATCCTGGTTGCAATGGCCCTTATGTTTCCCCATTACCACCAACTGTTTTAGTTTCACTAGGACCGGATCTTTTTGTGTCCACAGTCGGATATTGTCAGCAGTGACTGGAAGGGTGTCCAGGAAGTTTAAAAGCAAAAAGGGCTCTTTCAGGTCAGGCACTACCGGTAGAGTACCTGCCAGTGGGAGGTGGCTCAAGGCATCCGCATTAACCACTTGACTTCTTGGACAGTGTTCCAGCTTGTACTTGTTCACGTTGAATTCTACTGGAAGCTATGGGTGGTACCGTCTTGTCTTCCTTCAATACCTCTAGAGGGGTTTATGATCTGTTACTATGAACCAAAGTCGTACCCTTCATCTACAACGGTTCCCCAGACTATGTTGTCAGTCTGGCTGAGGTCATGCGCAAACTTAATGGTTGGAGTCACAAGCAAATGTTGTTAAAGACAAAACCTGCAACCACAGACACAGCTGTGACCATTTAACCAAACATTACTTTCAATCAGTTCCAATCTGGATGCCACTAAGCAATTTAATTGTTCCAACCCACATGTAGGGGGATTTTACAGGGTGTGCATTCTCCTAGATACCAGAGTTTTCTTACTCAAGCCAGGCCTTGTAGAACTCCTCTTGAGTCCACATACCAGCAGCAACTACAATGGCTTTCTAGCCCAGATCCTGAAGAACATTTTAGCCATTGGCCAAGGCTTGGATTTGTTATGCTGGCCTAGGGTCCCTCTGCTCAGGATAGGTGATGTGTGAGGCTCTGAGATTGCCTACACTCAACCGTGTTCCCAAGCTCAGTTGGAGAGGCGAGGGAGTCCACTTCCATTGGGATGCCCTGTAGCACCCATGCTCCACTTGCTGCATTTTCTAATGACAATGGTGGTTGTCATGCTTGTTTGAAGTCCAGGGGGGCTTCAGTTAGTCAGCACTTCTGCATAGTTACATCATTAATCCCACATACCAAACAGTCTTTCAGCATCTCATTCAGTGTTAACCCAAAATCACATGCCTCTGCCATTCATCTCAACTTCGTCAAAAATCCCAACACAGATTCCCCTGGTTCTCTAACAGCTGAATAAATCCAATAACATCTCAGAATTAGAGGAGGTTTGGGGTCATAATAATCTTTAACCAACTCTGTCAAATCTTGGAAGGTTTTAGTGGCGGGAAAATTGAGCCCCTTATACTTGAGAATGCTGCAGGTTCATAAGCAATCAGAAGGATTACTCATTGCTTTTCATCTGAACCAATGTCACATGCCCGGAAAAAGTATCACATTTTTTCCACATATTGGGCCCAGTCTTCAGCAGCATGATCAAATTATTCAACCTTCCCAAATAGAGGCGTGATGCCAGAAATGTTCACTCTAACTCCAAGATGACTGATGCAAGTGAATGTCCTTCAGGCGCATCCTGTTTTCCCTCATCACCACTGAAATAACTGTACCGAGACCGGTGTCCCATCACTAAGTCACCCTCTATTTATTTGTGCACAGTAGACTAGCTGTGGCCAGCCAGCTCAGAGTCAGTTCCCTGAACCCAGGAGCTTCTATATTTCCTGTTATTTCTTTTTTCCCCAATTAATATTGATCATCCAGGGCTTTCCTGGTTGGCCCAGGTTAATAACCCCAATCAATAACCTTGTAAACAATGTTACAACCTGGTTCCAATCACTACAGTAATCTTTACACTTTCTCTTTCACTTTCCCCATGAGACTTCTGTTTCACAAACCAATTTGATAAAGACACCTCTTCCTCATTGTCCAGACTGGAGTCAAGGAGATTCTGAAAATGTGCGCCATTTTTGGCGAAACCTGGACCTGTGGTTCTTAGGATTGTTATGTGCTGTTATCAACAGGGAATCAGATTGTATCCTAAAGGAAGAGTAGCTGAAATTCTTTGTAAATAAGATAGAACTTTGAATGTTAAAAAGACAGCTGAGTGCAAGATTTTGAAATTTGTCCTAATTCATGCTTAAATCATGTTGACATAGGTTTTAGATTATAGGTGATTAATTAACATAGCACTTAGTTTCTACTTCGTTTGACTCTTATATAGTAAAACATCTTCCATGGGATCTTCTGCCAGTATTTTTTTAGTGAGTACCTGTGATTTTGGATTTCTTTCTATTTTGAAAGAAAGACACTAGTGTCTATGGAGGTTGTATTAGTACAGAATTTGGCTGCATATATCGCCCTGAACAGTAATAATCCCAAACATCAGAATTCTCAATGCAGCTAATTTCTGACCAAACCACACCTCAATCCTTGATCCATGCATAAAACAGCAGAGAAGAGAAAGGGACTAACTAACTTCATGAATGGAAAAACTTGCCTGACAAATTTACTAGAATTCTTTGAGGAACTAATGAGAAGGATTGATAAAGAGAAAGCAGTGAATGTAATATTTGAGTCAGAAGATGTTTGATAAGGTACTACATGTAAAGCTACTTCATAATACAAGAGCTTATGATGTTGGAGGGAGGATATTAGCATGGATAGAGGATTGACTAACTATTGGAAGATAGAGAGTGG